>NC_091469.1:448941000-449275500 GCF_036971445.1 Narcine bancroftii | reverse complement strand
TGGGAGGAAACGAGCACCCGGAGAAAACCCACACAGACATAGGGAAACGTATAAACTTACAGTGCAGGATTCAAACTTCAGTCCCAATTGCTGGCACAGCACTACTATGTAATCGTGCTGCCCAAATTTGATTACAAAATTATGGTGGGTTCTTCTTTGGCTTGGCTTCACGGACGAAGATTTATGGAGGGGGTAAAAGTCCACGTCAGCTGCAGGCTCGTTTGTGGCTGACAAGTCCGATGCGGGACAGGCAGACACGGTTGCAGCGGCTGCAGGGGAAAATTGGTTGGTTGGGGTTGGGTGTTGGGTTTTTCCTCCTTTGTCTTTTGTCAGTGAGGTGGGTATAGATATAGTAAATCCAAGCAAGCTTTCTCTACTGAGGTTAGGAGAGATAAAAACTAGAGGGACCAAAGAGCCTGTTTCTGTGCTGGAGTGTTCTATGGATTGGTGACAATCCTCCTTCATGATCAATCTTAATTCCGATGCCATGCAAGGTGTATACTCAGATCCCTACCATACTCCCAATGTACCCATGACAAACACTGCTCCAACTCCATCCATAAATTCACAGATAACACCACAAAAGTAGGCTGGATCTCAAACAGTGACATCAAAATATAGAAGAGAGATAAAAGGACTAGTGTGTTGGTACCAGGACACCAATCTCTACCTCAATGTCAGCAAGACTAAAAAGCAGTCAGACTTCTGGAAGAGAGATGCAGCTCACTCCCCTGTGTGTATTAACAATGTTGAGGTGGAGAGAGTAGACAGCTTTAAGTTCTTGATGTTAAACATCTCCAAAATCCTGTCTGATCCGACCACATCAACATGATTACCATCACTTTTACTGTCAGGAAAGAAATATAGGTGCTCCAAGACTTGCACCTCCAGGTTCAGTAACAGCTGCTATCCTTCCACCATCATCCTCAACGGCAAAGTCAGAGACTCATTTAAGGACTCTTGTGCACTTTATTAATTTTCTTTGTTCTCTCTGTATTGCAGTCAATTTATTTACATTTGTTATCTGTTTACAGTTCTTTTATTTGTTTATATATTTACTCTGAACAGATTATTTTTTGCACTACCAATTAGTGGTAATTCTGCTGAGCTTGCAGGAAAAAGGAATCTCAGGGTTATATGGGATGTTATGTATGTACTCTGACAATAAATCTGAACAAATCCACACAGTTAACATTAAAAATTATGATCAGTGAATTATTGTAAAGAGCCAGTTTGCAGACGATGGTCCAGCTTATTTTCAAATGCCAGAACATACTGAACATGTTGTAAACTCCCATAAGACCTTAACTGTTAGGAACCCTTCTTCTACCGATGATCACACAGTATAGATGCAGTAAAAACTATACCTTCTGATAGGGCATTGAGAAAATTCCAGATGCTGTAAATCTGAAATAAAATACGTACTCACATTACCTCACAATGCCCTCATTACCTCTCCTCCCACCAGAGAAGGAATAGGTTCCCTTCTCCATCCCAACAACTTACACATTCAATTGATCATCCTCTATCTTTCCACTAGTTTTGATGTGATACCATATCCAGATACATTTTTCCCATTTCATTTCATTGCAAAAGGACACTTCTCCCTTTGACTCCTTGGTTCATTCTCCCATCTCCATTAACAAACATTGTGCTCCCATTCAACGCAAGAGATCTAATGCATGCTCTTTGACCTCTTCCCTTTGCAACATCAGGGCACCCAAACACTTCACTGGGTGAAACAGCAAATCACTTATGTTTCCAAATTAGTGTACTGCATTTTATGTTCACGATGTGGTCACCTCTCTATTGGGAAATCCCAATGAGTAGCTGTTAGCACAGCACCAATGACCTAGGTATGAATCCACTGCTGTCTGCAAGGAGTGCATGTTTCCCCCCCCCCCCCCCCTTGTCTGAATGGGTTTCCTCCACATTCCAAAGATGTATGGGGTTAGATTAATTGGTCACATGGGTATAAATTGGTACCAAAGCATCTTGAGCTGGAAAGGCCTGTACCATGTTTTATCTCTATGAAAATAATGTAGATTGAGTGACTTTGCAGAATATTTCTCTTCAGTCTACAAAGGTGGCCCTGAGATTCCAGTTCTTTTCACTATTCTCTTCCCCACCATGTACTTCTGTTTCTAGCCACCTACACTGTTCCAATGAAGCTATATAAACTCAAATAACAATATTTCATCCTGTGATAGGCGTGTGCAGGAATCAACACTGAATTCAACTTCTGAATATACTGCACAATGAAGATTTTGTTTCCTGAACACTTTCAGGTGTATTTTATAATTTTCTTATTATGTAGGTTTTTTAAAATTAGATATAACCTATTTTTGTGACTTCCTATCATAGTTTTAACGTGGTTCAAGTATACAAAATCACGAAGTAAAATGTAATTGAAAATTCATTTTCTGCATTTGAACTTGGACTTATTCCCTACTGATCTTGGTGCAGTCATTGACGAACATGATGAAAGGTTTCACCAGGACATTGCAACCATGGAAAAGTGCTATCAGGGCAACTGGAATCCATCAATGCTGGTCGACACTGGCCTGAAAGGCATCAGATGCTGCAAACAAATGAAAATCTGCAGCAAAACATTTTTAGGCCAGTTGAACTAATGCAATGTGCCAGCACCATTATGCAATTCAACAAACTAAATGCAATAAAAGTTAATTGAATGTTTCTCCATCAAATCTGAAATGATCTTTTGTGTTTAGGGGATATGGGGAGAAGGCAGGTAGGTGGAGTTAGGTCATAAATTAGATCAGCCATGATCATATTGAATGGCGGAGCAGGCTCGATGGGCCATTTTTGGCCTACACCTGTTCCTAATTCCTATGTTCAGATTGAAGTTGTCCATCATAATCCTCAATTTTTTTTCAGGAAGCAAACCTTTTGGAAAAAAAATTGTTCTGAGTGTAACCAGCCTTTTGTCCTCACCACTGATGATGCTTGACCTGTTGAGTAACTCCAGCATTCTCTTTTATTCCAGCAACTGCAGTATTTTTGTATCCCATGGTTCCACTATCCTTCCTCTGTCCTCATTCAACACCTTTATACATCACTCAATGAGTGTTCACTTTCTTTGAGTTGGCTCTCTCTCTCTCTCTCTCTCTCTCTCTCTCTCTCTCTCTCTCTCTCTTTCTCTCTCTCTCTCTTCACCTCCATCCCATCACAGGCATTTTCTTTGTTTTCTTCCTCATTTTTCACAATTCTGATTAAAGGTCATCAACCTCAATCATTAACTCTGTGATTCAGATGCTGCTGACTTGCTGAGTGATTTTGGCATATTCTGTTTTAATTCGGCAAACAATTTTCACTAGCATTAACTATAGCTTACAATATAATTCAACTCCCACCTGACCAGATTAATTTCCTGCTGCAGAATGCTGCCACCATCTTATTATCCTAAAAACTCAATAACAAGTAGCAATTTTGAATCCAGAGCTGTTTTTTTTCCATTTTATTTGAAATTCTCTCCTGGATGTAAAGTGGTTTGCATATACAAGAAAAATGCAGGAATTTCCAGCTTGACTCATAATCTTACCACAATTTTAAAGCCCATTTGCTGTCATTAAATAGCAGTAGAAAACAACTCCCATGTATCCAGTAATTCTAGTAGCAGTGCATGTTTTTGCACATCGTTTAAAATAGTTTTCAATTCCTGAACTATTCACTGAATTTCCCCCTTGGCCACCGCACAATCTCTTTAAGCCAGGAGGCAATAAGATTGGTCTATGGCTATCTCTAAGTCTACTTTCAATAATGCTGCTAGTCTTTGATATTGAAACAAGATTATCAACCATATCATTTAAGGGCAAAAGTGAAGATAAATAAAAGCAAAAATATCAATCTGCACACAACCCTCAACAAATCTATCTTTTTATTCAATTTTCCTTTGTTGCTATGTAATATTACATGAAATTGCCTTCTGCCTGCAATAAAGCAGACAAAAAGTTGTCATTAGTGTCACCCAACCCCCCCCCCCCCCCCACACACACAACCCCACAATAGCAAGAGAGTAAGAATAGCAAAAGAGATTCCCTTCGGAGCCCGTGGATTTGCCTTTGGCATTCCCGCAGCCACTGCAGCTGCAAGACTCCTGTTCAATCCACTGGCAAACTGAGCTCCAGATCCAAGGCCCTTCACCAATCCTCAGCACTCCCTTGAATCCTGGCTTTGGTTTTCATGAGCCTGTCTTCAGCAGCCTGTAGCCCATGCGGGTTGCCTGCATGCAACGTATCCTTCAGTCATTAAGCCCTTGCTGGCCGGCAGCCATGGTCACCATCCTGTATGGTCATCTCTGTTTCTCCTTCTCAACGAGGGATGTTCTCCCCATTTCTCGTGCGTTCTCCCCATTTCTCATGCCCTGCGATGGTCCGCTGCTCCCCAGACTCTGCAAACTCCAATGCCACTGCTAAGCACACGCATCGCCATTTTGAACACAGATGCAGGATTTTGGCTTAAAAACACCATCAACTCCTCTAACAGGCCACTTAATGCCTGTACAGAGCCGCCAACATTAGGACTGGGCAGTTGAACTGTATGGAGCAGCGCTGTATCTCCACTCTCCTAGGTCCACACGAGCGGCAATGCTGCCATTACAGCAGCTCCAGCAGGGCTGCCATTTTTTATACAAACAAATTAGATAATGGCAGTATTACACTTGAAACAAGAAATAATCATGTGAATGTATGAATAATTGATGCTGTCAAGTTTTGATAAATTGCTTTTCAGATGAATTAAACACTTTCCATGGGCATTGAGTAAAGGAGTTTGGATGTCAAGTTACAACTTCGCAAGATGATGATGAGAACATCTTGGAGTATTGCATGCAGTTCTGGTTACCCAGATGTAGGAAATATATACATAGCTAATCTGGAAATAGTACAGAAAAGATTCATGAGAATGTTACCAGGACTGGTGGGCTTAAATTATAAAGAGAAGTGAGATGAACTGGGGCTTCTCTGGACTGTAGGAGGCTGAGGGATGGGAGAGCCTTATAGCGACAGCGGCATCTGGCAAAACAAACAGGAGACCATGCCAAGCCATAATTAGGAGGTGATTGTGACTATGGAAGAGGCCAAGGGAGCATCAATTCATGAGGTGGAATAAGGTAGGGTCTGTGCCTGGTGCCCAAAGGACCTCCACGAGGCTGGAGGCAACACTGGCTTCTAACAATATACAAGATCATGAGGGGGTTAGATAGGGTGGATGGCCAGCACCCTTTTCCAGAGGTGACAATAGTAAATACCAGAAAACATTGGATTAAGGTGAGTGGAGGAAAGTTTGGGGAAATGTCAGGGGTATGTTTTTTCACTTAGAGAATGGCAGGGGCCTGGAATGTATTGGTGGGGAACATAGTGCACATTGTGGCAGGATGGCTATAGGTGAAAAATTAGACTTGTGGAGTAGATTTACATAGGTTGGCAGAGAATTATTCTTTGATGGTTTCCAGGAATCAGGGTTTGAGGAGGTGTGACGGAGAGCAGGCGGCTGTTTACAGGGAGGTGGCTAGATATGGTAAATAGTCATAGTCTTTCTCATGGTAGGTCAAACTAAAATGAGAGGCCATAGATTTAAGGAGAAAGGTTAAACAGACACCTGAGGGGGACCTTTTTTCCACACAAGAAGATGGTCATAGAGGGGCAAATAATTGTAATGTTCAAAAGACTATTCGACCGATACATTAATTTTAGAATGATAGGGCAGTAGTTGAAGGTGAAAGGAGAGAGATTTACGTGGAACCTGAGAGATAAAATTTTCACTCAGAGGGTGGTCCATATCTGGAACAAGCTGCCAGAGGAACCTATTGACCTGGGTATGATTTTGATGTTCAAAAGACATTTTTACGAATAGAAATAGGGAATGACATAGGCCAAATGCAGCAAATAGGTCTGGTCAGGAATGGCATTAACATTGACTTCTCTGGTTTCTGCTAGCCTACTCTATGTTCCCCCTCCCTTCCCTTTCCCTTTGACTTCTTTCCTCCAGCTCTCCACCCCCTTCCTTCTCCATTCACAGAGCCATCCCCTCTACCCCTGCTTGCTAGTATGCCCTCCCTCTCTTATCCACCTATTACCTCCTCCTTTTTCCCTTCCCTCCCACCATTTTGTTCAGGGATCTGGCTACATTTTGTCATACCTTGATGAAGGGCTCAAGCCTGAAACGTTGGTTATGTGTCTTTATCGTTGGTCTATAAAGTACACTGTTTGACCTACTGAGTTTCTCCAGCATTGTGTTTACTTCAACCACGGTGTCTGCAGACTTGGGTGTTTTACATCCATTTTTAAGTCAGGAATGCTATCTTGGTCTACGTGAACTAGTTGGGATGAAGGGTCTGTTTCATGCCATGTGACTGCATAAGAAAGGTTTTGAGGGATATGGGCTAAATGCAGGCAAATGTGACTTGCTTAAGTAGAAACTTAGTATGGATAAGATGGACAGAAAGATTTATTTTTGTGCTGTAAAACTATATCTCATTCTAACAGTGTTTTAATTTAAATATGTTTGATTTTGACCTTGTTCTCAATCTGGTACACTGCGAGTATTGTTCTTCAAGGTTGGAACTGTGGTCCTGTTACTGCTAATCTTACATTTAATTCTGAATCAGAACTATTTTCATCAAGAAGCCATTCCATTTTATATTATTTTACTGGTTGTTGTGGGATTAGCATTGCCTATAGAAGAATCATTTACTTGGGCTGTTACATGGTCATCTGTCTGCTCCAGCAACAGTAAATTTGATGCAATCAGCTTGATCCAGACAAGGGCAAGTTTCTCAACACCCGCTGGAGTTAAAATGGAATGCTTTGAATGCTTCACCAAGTGAGCCAACTGAAAATGAGAAAAGCTTACCAATTCTAGGCAAGTGGATTTAAATGATCACTTTGGGATTCATGTTGTGGTCTTTTAGCCAGACTAGAAATCATGTAATATTTATTGAGCTATTCTCATTATTTGAGTCATTTCTCATGTAAATTCAAGGTTAAAAGAGCAAATCTTGTTAGATGACAGACTACAGCAATTTAATTGAAACTCCTGATGCTAAAAACAGAAATTGTTTTGATATTCCAATTTAATTGCAGCATTTAACATTTCATTTTAAGGTAGGTTTACTACAATTAACAATTCAAAATAATTTTTAAGAATGAAGATTCCTTTTAATGATGTTTACAGAAAAAAACAAGTTTAAATTATGGAAATATAACATTCTCCAGATTGAATACCAGAAACCTTCAGGAGAGAACTGTTGAACTATGTTGCAATGTGCCAAAGTAAGCAGGAGTATTTCGTTGGAATCTATTTCACACCCTGCTGTTTTGTATGGAAAATTTGGTAGCAAAATCACATAATGCTATCCAGAGAAAATTTACAGTTCACTCTTGTCACAGACTGATTAAGCTCTAACTTATATTCTCTGTGAAGCAAAATGTGAGCAAGCTGCTTCCTGAAAAGCTTTGTCTTATTTTACTGCACAAAGTTCAGGTTATGGTCATTTTTTAAGTCTTTAACCCTTTCTTACTTATACAGCCCATAGTCCAAGAACCGAAGCAACATGTTATGAAAGTGTTGGACTGTTGTACTCGAAGACTTCTGATGTTGCTTGGCATCAGGTTGAAGTAATTTATTGAAATTGGGTTTTTGTTAAAGTATTATTGCATAATGATTTTGTTTTTACGTCAATGGAAGTCTGAAGTGTTATTTTAATAAGTCATCCAAAGTCAGTTGAAATTAGACCACTCAAAAGCAAGAAACTTATCGAGGGCTGATTCCCATTAGTTGCACCTAAATATATTTTGCTTTTAATTTTAATCTTTTCGTGTTGAAGATCTGCCCGCCATGTTGCCAATGGTGACCTGAAGTTGACCTTCATGCATTTGGATTACTACATGGTCAATGCACATCATGATATCCGCTCTATAATTTAAGACCACTTACCCATTTTAATTAGATATCGATATCAAACTAATACTCAAAATCCAGATTTGCCTTTGTATTAGGCAATTATAAGTTAGGCAATTGTATGAAACAAGGTAGTTATTTCAGTTTTTAACAGAACTATGAAAGTGAAAGTTAAACATTTGTTTTTTAGTACATAGATGTAAAAATTGGTGTACTGTCTAACAGAAGTGCCTTGTATGTTTAGATGAAGTCAGCAGCTCTTTCAAATATTTTGTTCATAAATCTCACACTTGTTAATAGACGAAGGCTGACAATTGTACATGTTGTGTCCTTGCTTGTGGCTACTGAGCACACATTTACTCCTAACATAAAGTAAGATTTATTATCCTAGTGTATAAACTTGGCATAGTATCCAATAAACTATAATCCATGTGGATCTTGATCTTGACATGAAATGTTCACAAGATTTTGCTGAGCCATTTGTTCCATCTGTATAAAAAGCATATATTTTACTTAAAGAATTTTCTTACATTTTGAAGATGTAGAAATCCAAGGTAACTGTTCATGTTTATTTACATAGTAGATATTAGAGGCTAAAGTTAACTGTTGTTACCATGGAAAATAAAACTTGAGTGGATTGTGTAGTGTAGCTAAATCTTTTTACATGCATTAAAATGGAGAAAGAGGCTTTATATGATTATATTGGCTAACTACTACTAACTCAGCAGATAGAAGCATATCTTGGATCTTGGATGGGGTTTATATACATGGATTTGACTCTGTTTAGTTTTGCAAGTTGAGCTGCAGCTTATTTCAATAAATTCCAGTAACATTGGAATTAAAAGCCTGAATTTGTTAACAGTGCTGATGATCAGGTCTGTTCATGAAGAAGCTGGCCTGTTCAAGTTGAGGATATTCTTTGAACTTACAAACAAAGACGATATTTGTTCATGCTTTATCAAAACATTAGACATGATCTTTCATTCCAAAAAAAATCTCCAAATTACCTCTGATTCCATACCCTGTTGAACGAACATCAAAGTTATTGATTGTGGGCCAGTCAGTGGTGGCCTGTAGAAGTTTCTTTACTCACTTCTTTGTGTCAGTTCCATTTCATTTACTTTTTTGATAATCAGGAATATCTGTTTATTTCTTCACATTTGAAGATTATTATTGTTATGTGCAAAGCTTTAAGATGAAGGAATATGTAATAATTATAATTATTAATATAATAATTGAGCCTTTTAGCTGAACAGTGTATTTCTCTTTTTTAAAACAAATATAAATGTGCAAAGACCCTAGTAGAAAGAAAGAGCAAAGGAGCCCTCACCAGAGCAGTAAAAAGTGTCACAGTTGCTAAAAGAATGTGGGAAACGGTACTGTAGATTTTAAAAGGAAAGAGTTCTGGTGAGTTTAAACAAAGAGCTGGGGTATCTATAAAGTTCTTGCAGTGTTATAAAACAGTAAGTAACTTAATATTATTATGGTATTTAAAGTGCATTATGTATTTTAATAATAGAGGCATGGCAGTGTACATAAGACATGGCATAAGATCTAATACATATAATCTGCTGAGTGGGAACTCCAGGGTACTTCCAATGCCCTTGGAAAATCCAAGAAGGGTCATCAGCTGGACTTGCACAAATTCTACATTTTTGAAGCTGAAGTCACTGTGGTTTGATATGACAGATTGGAAGTATGAGGATGGCATGCTTGCAAAGGTGGGAACCTACAGTTCGAGTCCTTGCAACCAGAGATGACTACCAGACAGGCAAAATATGTAGGCAAGTAGCAAAGCAACCAGCTTCAATTACTTTATCAGTGACCATCCTCCCAGAGGTTTACTGATGTTATCTCAATGTTCAATTCCATTTGTAACTCCCCAACATATAAGCAACCCGTGCCTGCATACATCAAGACTTACTCAATGTTAAGACAAAAACTGATAAGTGGCAGATAATATTCATGGAACATTTCACATTCAACCTTCCTATTTGTCCCATAAGTTTATGCTGGCTCAATGCAATCCCATTTCCCATTTGTATCCAGTACCCTATTTTCTCTCTTGAGCCCATAATCTCTACCTTAATTCTTCCACTTCCCATGTACAATAGGGTCAATTGATCTACCAAACCCCATCATCAATTCCAGAGGGCGGACAGGTTGTCATTTGAGCAGCAACTCAAGTGGACCACCATAGCCACAAGATCAAGTCAGAAGCTTTGTATCCTGAGTGAGGATACTGAGTGGTGTGGAGCAGCAGAGGGATATGACAGTTCATGATATTCCAAGACCTTGCCACCAACTACTTTGAGAAGTCATTGCTGCAGACTTGATGTACAGGTACACAATCCTTTATCCGGAACCCTTGGGGGACAGTGTGTTCCAAATTTTGGATTTTTCCAGATTTCTGAAAGCCAGATTTAAGCCCACCTTAATTGCGCTGCTGTATCCACCCACACCCCCTTCCAATCGCGCTGCCGTCTTAACCCCCCCCCCACTAATTCACCCAACTTGTGCTACCGGTCCCCCCCCCCCTCGCCCACCTGATTTGCACGGCCAGTCTCTCCCCCTCACCCACCCAACTCACGCTGCCGTCTCTCTCTCTCTCTCTCTACATGCCGGTTTTTGGAGCTTTCTGGATTTTAGATGTCCGGATAAAGGATTGTGTACTGTATATTCACAAGAGAGAAGGGTAGGGAAATCCAGAGGTCACTGGATGACCAGAGGGAGGGAGAGTAAAACAACAAAAAATGTGTGTATTACAGACAGGGTCCTCCATGTTAGTGATAAAGACACTTTTTTTGCCCCTGTGCTCTACAGTTTTAAATTTGTAATCAAACAATTCACGTAATTAAAGTGCACATTCCAGATTTTAGTCAAGGCTATTTGTATATATTTCGCTTTGACCATGTAGAAATTACAGCACTTTTTATATGTAGTCCCCTCATTCAGGGCACCATAATATTTGGGATATTTAGCTTCACAGGTATTTGTGAGTACCCAGGTATGTTTAATTGCTTCATTGGTGCAGGTATAAGAGAGCTAAATGTGCTGTAATTCCTGCATGGTCAAACCAAAATGTATACAAATAACCTTGAATAAAATCTGGAATGTGCACTTTAATTATATGTGGAGCACAGGGTCAAATAAAGGAAAAATAGTGTCTTTATCCCAAACATTATGGAGGGCACTGGTTGAGACAAGAACTAGAGGCGAAAGGTGAAATCTTTGAGGAGAACATTACTGGGGACTTCTTCACTCAGAGAGCGGTGAGAATGTGGAATGTGCTGCCTGCGGAAGTAGTGGATGCAAGTTTGATTTCAACATTTAACAGAAGATTGGATAGGTACATAGATGGGAGGAGTATGGAGGTCTATGGTCACCATACAGATTGATGAGACAAAATGGAATAAAAAGCTTGGCATGTACTAGGTGGGCTGAGGAACATTTTTCTGTGCTGCTTTGTTCGATGGTTCTTTATGGGGAGTGAAAAAGTGGGTATGCATTCCTTGCCAGTTCATAGTGCTGCTTTAAATGCCTTTTAAACATTGCTATCATATCTGATTCCACCAGTTCCCCTGGAAGGGTGTTGCCATACCTACCACTCTCTATATTTAAACTTCCATCACCTATCACTCTCTACATATTAACTTGCCTCATATATCTCCTTATACCCTTACCCTTTGATATTTTGAACCTGGGATAGAGATATCGTTTGCCCTATTTATACCTCTCACAATTGGGCATACTTCTCTCAGATTGCATTCAGCCTCAGATGCTCCAAAGTACACCTTCCAAGTTTGTCTAACCTCCTGATGGATAATACACTCCAACAAGGCAAAGTCCTGGTAAATCCTTTCTGCACCTTATGAGAACTGGAAGCACACAGGAGCCTGCAGATACTGCAATCTGCTGGAGGATGAAGGGTTTGGGCCCAAAACATCACAGAACTTTTTCTCCCACTGATGCATCTCCACCTGCTGAGTTCCTCCAGCAGATCATGTTTAGTTGTATGAGGATAACTGTTGCTCTTTATGTATATTAATGTCAATTTAGCCCAACTTCAAGGCCTAGTGAAGAGTGCAGAAGAATATTAATGGTCCTGAAAGGTATAGAATGAGTAAATGTCAGTCAGATCAAATGGGGTGCTAAGAAATCCAATGTTACATTTTGGCAGGATAAGTTATAAAAAGGAATATACCTGAAAAGTGCAATTCTAAAAATGTACAAGAGTATTTAGGGATATGAGCATATAAATGATTGAATGTAGTCCAGTAGTTTGAGAAAGTATTTTAAGTCTTTGTCTTTATAAGCAAGATGATAGGATATGAGAGTGGGGAATTAGAGTAAAACATGAAAATCTGCAGACACGATGGTTGAAGTGAAATCACAATACTGGAGAAACTCAGCAAACAGTGTCCTTATAGCAAGGATAAAGATGCATAACCAATATTTCCGGCTTGATCCCTCCATCAAGGAATGACAAAACGTAGGCAGATGCCGGAACAAAATGGTGGGGGCGAGAAGGGAAAGGGGAATTTATGGTTAAACTTTTTAATATCCTCCATCAATATCAATTGAGTATTGCGCCCAGTTCTGGAAGCCACACTTTAAGATAGATGCAAAAGCTTTTAAGGGGCTACACAAGAAATTTATCAAAATAAATGCAGAGATCAGGAAGTGTAGCTATGTGAATGGACTGGAAAAGCTTGGCTTGTTTACTGTGGAGCAGAGGAGACCTCTGGGAATTTTAATTGAGATATTTAAAATCAGGAAAGTTATTGACAGACTAGAAACTGAAATGGTGATGAACAAGTGGAGTGGGATGAAAGATCCAGGAATGACTTGAAGGGGAAGTTTTTTTTCTGATGCAGCTGCTGTTTAGAATGGTCAGGGTAGAATAGGTAATGGGAAGAGGATGGTAATTAAGGGAGATTCAATTATAGCAATCGAAGGAGAGCTGAAAAAAGTATCTGAAAGGAAATAATTTCCAGAACTATGGGTGAGAGTCGAGGAATGGAGGTAACTGAATTGCACTTGGCGTTTTGAATTTGAGGGGTTGAATAGATGCCGACCAAGATGAAATCATTTTGTGATTCTGTGTAATTTGTTCTGACTCCCTTGTGTCCTGTAAATATGCATCAGTCTATATCATTATAGTGAAATCATATAGAATATCTTTCAAACAAAAGTACAATCCGATCATACCTGCCATTTAATCCTGCTGCTTCATCACTGTGCAATGTGAAAAGTCAGTTTTGCATCTAACTCCACCACTCATAACCCTTGCCAATACCACTTTAACTTCAGTATTTTCACCAAATGATTTCCAACTTAATACATTTAGAATTCCCTTTTGGCTACAGCAAACATACCAAGGAGCAAAATTACATTTCACCAGTGGAAAAGTAGAAATGAAAAGGTTGATTTAGAAAACAGTTTCATAAGAAGATCAGATTCTTACAATTAGAAAAAAAATTCTATTGCTAAATAAAACATTCTTTCAGCAAGCTTTATAACATCAGATTTCTTGCTGGAATCTACACCCCCTGCTCATTTTTGTGCTCTCTGGATTTTTGCTTACAGCTGGATTTTGACTTGCCAAGGTTAGTGTTTCCTGATAGTGTCACTTTCTTCCAATGACAATGAATTCTGCTATTTGCATTTTTGTCCTTCTAATGCCCAAGGTCTAATCCAATAACAATGGAAAAAATTTTTTAGTATGGCGACTAAAGTAGTAGACAAGGGAGAGGAGGAGTCATCCTTAGAAAAGTGAAACAAATTGGATCACTTTCGTAATTTACATCTCTGAAACAAAGTAGATTCAATGAACCTCCTAATAATCCAGCAGACTTTCACTTTAGTAGTGATGGAGTGGTGAACAATTAATAGCCCTTTCACACTTGCGAGTGATCCCAGGAATTAATGGCCAATCGGCCTTCAAAGTTTCTAGTGTGAAAGCAAGATCAGCTGAGCGTCAGCGTCAGATGAAATCATCTCACCTTGGAGATTGATGGCCTTGACCCCTAGTACAAACCCCAGTATCTGCAGACGCCGGCATTGCAATCAGACAAGTGTGAAACACTTGTGGGATTGAAATGACCCAAGTTTTTGCATGAGTGCAGGAACGTAAAGGAAGAAAAGATTAAAATAAAAGTATAAACCTTGCTGTGGGAAAGTCACAGAGAGAGAGAAAGAGAGAGAGAGAGGAAATAAATAGCAATTAATAGCAATAGCAGACAATTTTTAAACAGCGTGGGAAAGTTGGTAGCGCGATAATGCACAATTTATAAAGTCCATGGGAAAAAGCAATGGCGGACCTAACTTCAATGAATGTTCTGTGCATGCAGCCATGCATACCTACAGCCCTTTCTCTTGCGCACAGCCTTATGGGAGGGCAGGCCCGCTATTTTTTTCCTCACTGTATTTATAAATTGTACGCAATGGTGCTACCAACTTTCCCACACTGCATAAATTGAGCGCTATAGCGCTACCAACTTTCCCACTCTGTTTAAAAATTGTCCACTGTTGCTATTTATTGCTAGCATTTTCCTAGAGTCCCTTATAACAGGGGCTGAAGGGCTCATACCGAGCTGTACATAAAGCTTAAATATTTTATAATTAGACATGATTAATTTTGTTCAAATATAAGATCATAATTCATTGATCAGGATTTAGGGCAGGTCCACCATCATTCAATACATTATGAAGTCGCTGATAGAAGGTAGAACAGTCCTAACCCCGAGATGGCGCCTTGCAAATGTGGAAGCGTTCAGTGTCCCAGTTAGGAGTGGTCAAGTGTGAAAAGCCAAAACCCTCATTCCTATCCCAGGACACTGAACAGCCAATTTAGTGGGTCGCAAGTGTGAAAGGGGCTAAAGTTATTCAAGCATAAACTAACATCAGTTAAATTCACTTTTTCTTTATATATTACACAGTATAATAATATTTTTCCAGTAAACATTTTAAATGGAACAAGAAAACTGGGGGCCTGGTGTCAGGAAAACTCAAAAGGGTCATATGACTCAATTCTGTTCCCATTTCTTTTATTCACAAAGGAAAATTCCATGCCATTATTGTATAAATGACTCAAATATTTGTTTAACCAAAATATTCATTATCAACCCTTCCTCTTTTGAACATTTTCACTGAAATATTTTGTTTCAGTAAGTCTATAGATATAATTGACCTCAACCACTGCCTTGCTGTTAGTTCTTTGGGTTGAAGAATTCTAATTGAAACATGTATGTTCAATAAACTGAAGATTATAAAATTTCCATTTGATGAATGCAATAAATTTTCAGTAATCACCGGATATATCATTATAATGGCAAAACACTACTCATTACTCAGTACTAGATTGCAGTGGTACACACTAGGGATAGAGGTTTGACCCAACACACCCTAGCACTATGGGTATCTGTTTTCACTATGATTAGTGAATTTATGGGTGTAACATAATGTGGAACATGTGTATTATTTTTAGTACTAAAAAAACAAATTGGCATGCTACATCTGCTAGGTGGAAGAAACAGCATATATTCCACACAGAACATAGTAATATAGGAAGTAGAGCAGAAGCATATCACTGAACAAGAAGATAATCAATTTGTATTCCAATTCTGTTCACTTAGATTCGTATCACATACAATATTCCTGGCTAATGAAAATCTACCAATTTCATTTAAAATTATGAATTGAATAAACATCTGCTTTTTTTTTGTAAGAGGTCCTTCCACATCTTTACTACCAGAAGTATTTCCTAACCTCTCTTTTGAATGGCAAGACTGCAGTCTTAAAATCCCTTCCCTAAATTCCTCCATGAATGGGAAATGTTTTTTTTCTACTCAGTTAATTTGGTTTCTTTCAAAACCTTTAAAACCTCAATTCATCTCCTAACATTCCTCACAGAAAGAAATCATGTGTGAAAAGATTCCCACCTCAACATGAAAGAAGTCATAATTATGATTTTAACTGCTCGACTTGTGCCTTAGCTTTATTCTGCCCAACTTATAATATCCAGGGGCTAATTGTTTATGTTGGCCTGGACACATTTTTATAGTGCTTGATTTTTGACATACCTCTCACTTACTTGATAAAACAATTTAACTAAATAGAGACATGACCTCCTCGGAACAAAGCCATGATGATTATCCATGATAAGTCTCTCTTTTCTAGATGAGAATAAATGAATCTTCTCCAACAATTTCCTCACCATCAATAATTTGCTGATTTGTCCTTATTCTTCTTCTTTTTTTGGCTTGGCTTCGCGGACGAAGATTTATGGAGGGGGTAAAAGTCCACGTCAGCTGCAGGCTCGTTTGTGGCTGACAAGTCCGATGCGGGACGGGCAGACACGGTTGCAGCGGCTGCAAGGGAAAATTGGTTGGTTGGGGTTGGGTGTTGGGTTTTTCCTCTTATTACTTCTTAAACAAAGGAAGAACATTGATTATTCTCCTATTCCCTGGGAGTTTGCCTGTGGCTAAAGAATTACAAAGATCTCTGTCAGGGTCTCAATAATCTCCTCTTGCTTCTCACAATAACCTGGGATAGATCCCATCAGGCCCTGAGGACATCCATCTTAATGTCCTTCAGGAATCCGAACATCTCCTTTTTGATACTAACACCCTCTAAAATATTATTTCTCAGCCCTGTAATTTCACAACACTGGTGGTCTTTCCATCCACCACTGGGAGTCTGGGAGTTTTTTCTACTGTAAGTGGTCCACTGTGATGTGTGGGAATTTTAGCAACATAATTTACTGTTAAAGTTGAATATATGAGCTTTGGGTTTGCAATCGGGGCAATACGAGACATGTCTCCCCTCCCCCCGCACCCCCCCCCCCCCCACTCTCTTCCCTTCCCTCTCTCCCCATTAGTCCTCTCAGGCTTCCAATGCCAAGGGATCTTGTCATCAGCACTAATTAAGCCATATCATCATCATGTTTCCTGCTATAACATTGCAGTGATCCAGGAGGCTTCAGGAAGGAAGCTAACTTAATATGCAGGTTTAATTAGAATCTATACTGGAATGAAGGAGAAGGTACAAAAGGGCAAAACACAAATATCACTGATATATTAAGCAAGTAATAAATAAAGCAAGGTTGCAAATTTAAAGCAAAAATAAATTCTCAGAAAATTTTCCCACCAAAATAAAAATCTTTTGATGGCCTGGGAATTTGCTCGATGTCACTAGCTCCCTCCTTTCTATCCACCACTGGGAGTCTGCAGGTTTGTGGCAAGTAGTTTCTTGAGTTGTCTGTGGATGAATAAAGGTTGAGAACTATTGCTCTATGATATAAACAGACCTATCCCTGATGTCGTTATTGTCTATGTCCTTCTCCTTGGTGAATTTTCTTCTACGTTTATAAATATTTATCTTTCTTCAGTTTTTCTCAAGCCCCCTCTAAATCTAACCTCCCAGTCCTCTAACTTCCCTCTCATTGAACCTCCCTACATGGCCTCAGAGTCATAGATTCATATAGCATGGAAACAGGCCCTTCAGCCCAAACTGCCAACACCAATAGATTATGTAAATATTTAAGAACCTCACCCATTATTCCATTATGGGTTCAGTTGAGTTTCTTAATGAGCTGAAGACTGATGTAAGCAAATAAATATTATTTTTCCAGAATAATTGTCCTAAGGAAGTGGAAAGTTAAGTATCAAAAATGCCTAAAATCTGAAAGAAAAATCACTGAAAATAATCAGTATTTGTGGAGAGAAAAAAAAGAGGAAATGATTCAGGACAGTGAGCTTCAATTCTTAAGGAGATACTTTCTGGGATGGTGATATTGCAAGTAAAATAAGGAAATACCAGAGACTTTGAATATTTATTTTCATTGTCAATTACAGATATGAGTTCTGTACATTCTAAGGAAATAATATAAAAAAAAACATAATTTTCAGACCCATATTTAGCATGGAAACAGGCCCTTTAGACCAACTTCTCCATGCTGACAAACTTGACACACACGCACTAGTCCCACCTGTCCGTAGTTTTGCCCATATCCTGCTAAACCTATTCTACATGTGTATCCATGCAATTTCATTTCTAAAGCATTGCAATAGTAACTGTGTCAATCACCTTCTCCACTAGCCCATTCCACAATCCCATTCTATAAAATGGTTACCTCTCAGTTTCCTGTTAAATCACTCTTTTCTCACCTAGACCCATGTTCTCTGGTTACCATTTTCCCACTCTAGGCAAAAAAAAGGCTCTATGCATTCACTAATCTTTTCTTCTTCTTTGGCTTGGCTTCGCGGACGAAGATTTATGGAGGGGGTAAAAAGTCCACGTCAGCTGCAGGCTCGTTTGTGGCTGACAAGTCCGATGCGGGACAGGCAGACACAGTTGCAGCGGCTGCAGGGGAAAATAGGTTGGTTGGGGTTGGGTGTTGGGTTTTTCCTCCTTTGCCTTTTGTCAGTGAGGTGGGCTCTGCGGTCTTCTTCAAAGGAGGTTGCTGCCCGCCAAACTGTAAGGCGCCAAGATGCACGGTTTGAGGCGATATCAGCCCACTGGCAGTGGTCAATGTGGCAGGAACCAAGAGATTTCTTTAGGCAGTCCTTGTACCTTTTCTTTGGTGCACCTCTGTCACGGTGGCCAGTGGAGAGCTCGCCATATAACATGATCTTGGGAAGGCGATGGTCCTCCATTCTGGAGACGTGACCCACCCAGCGCAGCTGGATCTTCAGCAGCGTGGACTCGATGCTGTCGACCTCTGCCATCTCGAGTACTTCGACGTTAGGGATGAAAGCGCTCCAATGGATGTTGAGGATGGAGCGGAGACAACGCTGGTGGAAGCGTTCTAGGAGCCGTAGGTGATGCTGGTAGAGGACCCATGATTCGGAGCTGAACAGGAGTGTGGGTATGACAACGGCTCTTTATACGCTTATCTTTGTGAGGTTTTTCAGTTGGTTGTTTTTCCAGACTCTTTTGTGTAGTCTTCCAAAGGCGCTATTTGCCTTGGCGAGTGTGTTGTCTATCTCATTGTCGATCCTTGCATCTGATGAAATGGTGCAGCCGAGATAGGTAAACTGGTTGACCGTTTTGAGTTTTGTGTGCCCAATGGAGATGTGGTGGGGGGGGGGGGGCTGGTAGTCATGGTGGGGAGCTGGCTGATGGAGGACCTCAGTTTTCTTCAGGCTGACTTCCAGGCCAAACATTTTGGCAGTTTCTGCAAAGCAGGACATCAAGCGCTGAAGAGCTGGCTCTGAATGGGCAACTAAAGCGGCATCGTCTGCAAAGAGTAGTTCACGGACAAGTTTCTCTTGTGTCTTGGTGTGAGCTTGCAGGCGCCTCAGATTGAAGAGACTGCCATCCGTGCGGTACCGGATATAAACAGCGTCTTCATTGTTGAGGTCTTTCATGGCTTGGTTCAGCATCATGCTGAAGAAGATTGAAAAGAGGGTTGGTGCGAGAACACAGCCTTGCTTCACGCCATTGTTAATGGAGAAGGGTTCAGAGAGCTCATTGCTGTATCTCACCCGACCTTGTTGGTTTTCGTGCAGTTGGATAATCATGTTGAGGAACTTTGGGGGAAAAACTTTGGGGGAAAAACAAGGACTGGTTCAACGAAAACAGCCAGGAAATCCAGGAGCTGCTGGCAAAGAAGCAAGCTGCCCACCAGGCTCACCTTACAAAGCTGTCCTGTCCAGAGAAGAAACAAGCCTTCCGTCGCGCATGCAGCCATCTTCAGCGCAAACTCCGGGAGATCCAAAATGAGTGGTGGACTAGCCTCGCCAAACGAACCCAGCTCAGCGCGGACATTGGCGACTTCAGGGGTTTCTACGAGGCTCTAAAGGCTGTGTACGGCCCCACACCCCAAGTCCAAAGCCCGCTGCGCAGCTCAGACGGCAAAGTCCTCCTCAGCGACAAGATCACCATCCTCAACCGATGGTCAGAACACTTCCAATCTCTTTTCAGTGCCAACCGCTCAGTCCAAGATTCCGCCCTGCTCCAGCTCCATCAACAGCCCCTAAGGCTAGAGCTGGATGAGGTCCTCATCCAGGATGAGACATATAAGGCAATCGAACAACTGAAAAGTGGCAAAGCAGCAGGTATGGATGGAATCCCCCCCAGAGGTCTGGAAGGCTGGCGGCAAAACTCTGCGTGCCAAACTGCATGAGATTTTCAAGCTTTGTTGGGACCAAGGAAAACTGCCTCAGGACCTTCGTGATGCCACCATCATCACCCTGTACAAAAACAAAGGCGAGAAATCAGACTGCTCAAACTACAGGGGAATCATGCTGCTCTCCATTGCAGGCAAAATCTTCGCTAGGATTCTACTAAATAGAATAATACCTAGTGTCGCCGAGAATATTCTCCCAGAATCACAGTGCGGCTTTCGCGCAAACAGAGGAACTACTGACTTGGTCTTTGCCCTCAGACAGCTCCAAGAAAAGTGCAGAGAACAAAACAAAGGACTCTACATCACCTTTGTTGACCTCACCAAAGCCTTCGACACCGTGAGCAGGAAATGGTTTTGTCAAATACTAGAGCGCATCGGATGTCCCCCAAAGTTCCTCAACGTGATTATCCAACATTCACTAATCTATTCCTCTCATAATCTTATATACCTTTATGAGATCACCCCTCATCCTGCAGTGCTCCAAGGAGTAAAGCCCGAGACTGCTCAACCTCTCCCTATAGCTCAGGCCCCCAAGTCCTGGCAAAATCTTCTCCACACTCTCTCCAGCTTGACAACATCTATCTTGCAGCCCTGTGACCAATAATGAACAGTAACTGAAAGGTTAGCATACTGTACATTGCAATGCTGTTACAGTGCCAGTGATTGGAACTTGGGTTCAAATCCCAGTCTGTCTGTAAGGAGTATTGGTCACTGTGCTGAGAAAAAGATGTTGTCAAGCTGGAGAGGGTGCAGAGAAGATTTTGCCAGGACTTAAGTAAGGGATTACTCAAAGTGTTTTGTGAGTGGAAAGAAAAAGTTTATAAACCACTGTTTTAATCATACCTAATTGACTCATATGTGCACGATTTCATATCTCCAAAGGAAATGGGCCAATGACAATTTTCATAAGAAAAATATTTCAGTAACAAGTGGGTCTAGAGCAGTTGTACTCAACCTTTTTATTCCCACTCACATATCACTTTACGTAATCCCTTACTAATCAAAGAGCACCTATGGCATAGGGATTACGTAAAGTGGTATGTGAGTGGAAAGAAAAAGTTTGAAAACCTCTGGCTTAGAGTTTGTCAAATATGTTCAGGAAAGTTTTCTAAATCAATAAATCCAGGTACCAACTAGGAAGAGTGGAATACTGGATCTCCTGTTAGGGAACAAGACAGGACAGATGATAGAAGTATGTGTAGAGGAACATTCTGGATCCAGTGATGAAAAGGCTAATAGTTTCAAGGTAATTATGGATAAAGATTGAGATTCTAAATTGGAGAAAGGGTAATCTTGAGGAAATGAGAAAGCATGGATTGGGACATGTGTTTTTATAACAAGGTAAGTGGAAGGCCTTCAAAGGTGAAATTTTGAGAGTGCAATGTTTGTATGTTCCTGTGAGGATAAAGGCAAAGTTAACCAGCATAAGGAACCTTGGTTTTTTGAAGATATTGGGGATCTGATTAAGAAGAAGAGAGAGGTACATGGCAGATATAGGCAACAAGGAGCAAATGGGGTACTTGAAAAGTATAAAAAATGGAGGAAAAAATGAGAGGGAAATCAGGAGGGCTAAAAGAAGACATGAGTTTGCTTTGGCAGACAATGTGGAAGAAAATCCAAATGGCTTCCACAGATATATTAAGAGCAAAAGGATAGTGTAGTGAGCTGGGATTCACAAGAGGTGTCCTATACTGATGACTGGTCCTGCCTCCCGGCCCCTCCCCCCGGGGGCTCATATATAACCCTGGTTTCCTACCTTAACCCTGAACCCCTCTGAAGCCTGTTCATGAACCTGACTTGTGTTGTAAGCTAATAAAAGCGTTTGTTTTCCCTACTGTCAAGTGTCAGTTTTTATCTACGCTACAATTATATTAGCTTTCAAGCAAGGATGGAGGTGTTACTCAAGCCCAGAATGCTGTTAATAGACCCCAATCCCCCAACGCAGTTGAGGAGTTCTCATATTGACTGGATTGCTTCCAGGCCAACCTGAATGTGATAAGAGATGTCTTCCATACAGATGAACTCCGGAGGTCAGTACTCATCTCAAGGGGTAAGCAGTGTCCGAGACTGCCCGATTTATGAGACCGCCATTGAGGCGCTGAAGGCCCGCTACATGAAGGCCCCGAATGAGGTCCTAGCGAGGCATCGGCTCGCCCTATGTCGCCATTGGTCTGGAGCGTCGATTGACAACTACCTGCTGGATCTGTGGACACTGACTAAGAAGTCTCACTTCAGGCCACGTCCAGGAAGATGAACATATCCGGGACACCCTAGTCACAGGAGTCCACTCTAGGTACATGAGGCAGCGACTGCTCGAGTCAGGAAGGAATGACCTCGCTAGCCACGTCCAGCTGGCCAAATCATTGGAACAGGCCAGTCTCGAGAATGGCGACCTTGAGGCCAACAAACTCATGCTCTTGAACACCTCCAAGGACCAGCTGCTCCTGCTACGACGGTCCCCGCTCTAATGGCTGCCATTTTCTGAGCCCGGGAATGCTTTTTCTGCAGCAAAGGACAACACCCCCGTGCCTGCTGCCTGGTCAAAGACTCGGCATGCTCCAGCTGTGGGAAGAAGTAAAATTAGGCAAGTGTCTGCCATGCCAAGGGAGGTCCAGGGAAGTCTATGGCCTGTACCGTTCCTGGATCCGATTCCACCTATAAGTCATCTGTGCCGGACTCATCCAAGATCGCCTGCTGCACAACCTGCTGCCTATTGAAATAGCACCAAAAAGCCCAGTGGCCATTTTGCAGTGGCCCAATTTTGAAGTCAGTGTCATCATCATCAAAGGAGGAAGGAGGGCGGCCATCTTGTTGTGCCACGAGGTCGGCACGATCTTACCTGCACAGATCGATTCAGGATGGAGGGGGCCACTCGAGGGAAGAACACAGCATCTCCAGCAACCTGGCATTGCTGGTCTTCGACCAGAACAGACCTCACCAGCTCAGCCACTTGATGGTGATGGTGAAGGTAAACGGACATTCTATATCAATGTCCTGATTGACACAGGCTCCACGGAAAGTTTCATAGACTCACGGACTGTGCAAAAATATAACTTAAAAATGTACCCCTCTAATTACCAAATCTTCCTAGTGTCCCAATCCCATTTGGTGCATGTTCAGAAACATTGTATTGTTCATCTGTCATTTGAAAGGGGAGAATTTTGTAAATTTCACATGTACATTTTAGATGAATTGTGTGCTCCAGTATTGTTGGGTCTGGACTTCCTCTGCCACCTTAAAAGCCTGACTTTGGAATTTTCTGATCCCCTTCCCCCAGAAATGGTTCAGAACGGAGGCCCCTCAAAACCAGAACCCACTTGGAGCCTCTCCACGCTGAACATCAACCCCCTGCCCCTTTATCCAAAACCTGTCTGCCCACTGTAAGCTCATCACCACCAAGAGCAGTAAGTACAGCATGGCAGACAGCGAGTATATAAAGATGGAGACCCAGCGCCTGTGGGAGGAGGGGATCATTGAACCCAGCACCAGCCGTGGAAAGAGAAAATTGTGGCAGTAAAAGGGGAAAACAAGTCCAGGTTAGTGATTGAGTGTAGCCAAACAATAAACAAATAACGCATACCCCTTCCCTTGCATTTTGAACATGGTGAGTGATACCACGCAGTATCAGGTTTATTCAACTATTGACCTGAAAACTGCCTATCACCAGCTGCCAATCCATTCTAAGGTCAGCCCATACACACCATTTGAAGCTAACAATCGACTCTATCAGTTCTGGATTCATTAGAAATGTCCTATACTGACCACTGGTCCCACCTCCCAGCCCACTGGTCCCACCTCCCAGCCCCTTCCCCAGGGGCCCATATATAACCCTGGTTTCCCGCCTAAACCCTGAACCCCTCTGAAGCCTGTTCATAAACCCTACCTGTGTTGTAAGCTAATAAAAGCGTTAGTTCTCCCTCCAGTCGAGTGTGAGCTTTTATTTACACTGTAGATACCCCCTCCATAAATCTTCGTCCGCGAAGCCAAGCCAAAGAAGAAGAAAAGAAGATAGTAAGGGACAAAATTGGTCATATTGAAGGTCAGAGTAGTAGGCTATGTATGGAGCCAGAAGAGATAGGGGAGATTTTAAATGTTTTTTTTTTGCATCTGTATTTACTCAGAAAACTGGAACAGAGTCTGGGGAAGTGAGGAAAACAAGCAGTAAGATCATGGAACATTTATAGATTCAAGAGCAGGAGGTCCTTACAGCCTTAAAGCAAATGAAGGTGAATAAATCCCCAGAGCCTCACCAGGTATTCCCTCGGACTTTAATGGAGGCTAATGCAGAAATTACAGAGACCGTGGCAGATATATATAAAGTGTCCTTAGCCACAGGGAAGATGCCAGAGAAATTGGAGGGTAGCTCATATTCTTTCATTGTTTAAAAAAATACTCCAAAAATAACCCAGGAAATTATAGGCCATTTAGCCATACATCAGTTGTAGATAAGTTATTGGAAGGTGTTCTAAGAGATCACAAGTATTTGGATAGCCAGGGAGTGATTAGGGATAGTCAGCATGTCTTTGTGTGAGGAAGTTTGTGTTAAAAAAATCTTATTGAGCTTTTTGAGGATATTACCAAGAAAGTTGATGAAGGAAGGGTTGTGGATGTTGTCTAGTAAGGCTGTTGACAAGGCCTCACATGGGAGGTTATTCAGGAGGGTTCACTCACTCAGTATTCATGGTGAGGTAGTAAACTAGATTCAACATTGGCTTTATGGGAGAAGCCAGAGAGTGGTAGTAGATGATTGCCTCTCTGACTGGAGGTCTGTGACTAGTGGTGTGCCTCATGGATCAAAGCTAGGTCTCTTGTTGTTTGTCATCTATATCAATGATCTAGAAGGTAATGTGCTAAATTGGATTAGCAAGATTACAGATGACACAAAGATTGGCGGTGTAGTGTTCAGCAAGCAAGGCATTCAAATCTCGCAGAGGCATCTGGACCAGATGGAAAAATGGGCTGCAAAATGGCAGATAGAATTTAATGCAGACAATTGTGAGGTGTGGCAGCTTGGAAGGATAAACCAAGACTGGACATATACTGTAAAGGGTAGGGGTGCTGAAGATTGTGGTAGAACAGAAGGATCTGGGAATACATATACATAATTTCTTGAAAGTGGCATCACAGGTAGATAAGATTGTAAAAGCTTTTGGCATATTGGCCTTCATAAATTAAAGAATTAAGTGTGGGAGTTGGAATATTATGGTAAAGTTGTAGGTCAAATTTGGAGTATTGTGTGTAGTTTTGGTCACCTAACCACAGGAAAGACATCAATAAAATTGAAAGAATGCAGAAATTTACTAGGAAGTTTCCAAGACTTGAAGAACTGATTTACAGGTAAAGGTTGAATGGGTTAGGATATTATTTCCTTGAGCATGGAAGAATGATGGGAGATTTGATGGAGGAATACAAAATGATGATGGGTATAGATCAAGTTAATACAAGTGGCTTTTTTCACTGAGGATAGATGAGATGCAATCCAGAATACATGGATTATGGGTGACTGGGGGAACTTCTTCAGTGGAAGTGTGGAATGAACTATCAGCTGAAGTGATAAATGTGGGCCCAATTTTAACATTTCAGAAAAATTATTCTCAGTTACATGGATGGGAGGGGTATAGACTGGATGCAGGTCTATTAAGCATGCAAGTTTGAGGAGGCTGATGTAGTTGTCAGCAAGGGGAAGGTGATAATTTGTAATCTGTATCTGATTGGGAACTTTGATATTGGCATTGTGGTGCAGCTAGTCGAGCCAGAGACCCAGGTTCAATATGGAGTTTGGGTGCTGTGTGTACAAAGCTTGCACATTTCTCTGTGTCTGCACAGGTTTGTTTCCTCATCCCAAAGACATGCTAGTTTGTAATTGCCCACATTTGTAGTGAGTGGTAGAATCTGTGGAGAGTTAATCAGAACATAGAGAGAATTAAAAAAAAAACAGGATTAATATTGAGTGTAGGATTGGTGTAAATGTGTGGTTGATGGTTGGTGCCGACATAACTGCACGGTCTGTTTCTGTGCTGTATCTTTCTACAACTCTGTTATTCCTTCATTATAGGACGGCTGCATTACCTACCACAACACTTTTAAAGAAGGTCAGCACAGACCCAATGAAAGTTATATTTGTGATACGAAGCTAAAGACAGTTTTATACCTGGTACACAGCAAAGTTCCATTGTCAATTAATACTTTTAGTACAATACCCTGTTATCACAATTCTATGCTAGTTTTTTTTCCTAATACCAAGGCAGTGTATGTATGCAAAGTAATAATGAAAACACATTCTTAAAGGAAAACCAGATTAAATTGAAATAATGTTCATCAACCATTATGTTCAATATAGTTCATAGTGTGAAAAATAAAAAAATTTAAAAAAAACAGCAAGGATGAGTTTCCCTTCAATAAAGCTCCTCTTAAATAAATGTTATTTGAAAGTGCCATAGAAACAGAAATATTGAATCATCGTGGCAATTTAATTTTAACCACCAAATTTAAAATAAAAGAATCATATAAGCACACACAATCTCTCATATACTCAGCTCAAGAACTGTTCATTTAAACATATAAATGTACTCCACAGCAGGAATGGCATTTTATTGGAGCAACATGTGCATTTTATTATTTTGCTCTTTAAATGAGGCTGATTCAGGGTGGAAGAACACATTAAGGAACCTTTCACTAACTTGATATTATCCATGAGAGGTTAATAGAATCAACAAAATCTGGCTTCTTAGAAATATGATGAAAGATGATAAAGATTTCCTCACAATTGAGAATAATTACAGTTAATCAGTGACCTGAGAGTTATACTACTCTGTGGGTTATATAAGGGTATTTCAATTATCCTAAGGTTAAAGTTTATCAATTATATCCAGAAACTTTGAGCTAATATACACTTGTACCCTTAACCTCTCCTTAAGTTTTCATTTTCCTGTTTTTTTTTCTACTACCTGACAAAATGTCTCCTGCAATCATGAGTTGAAGACAACCATTTACTGGTGTTAACTGGCAAGCAACTGAACCACGCTGCAGATGAATATAATTACTATTAGAATGGTTTCTGATAATCTAATTTTTGCCAATTTTGAGTATAAATTCTCTTGAGCTAATTATCCTGTCTGACCAATAACTCAATGTAACAGAAACTTGGAGGATTTGATTCTGAATTATGTTCACGTTATTTAGTTTAAATAGTTTCATTAAGTAATTGGAAGGTTCGAGTCAACATACCAAGCACTATAAAATTTGTCTAGTCGAACAAAACAATTTGCACCTTAAAATGATAGGTTGGTCAGTATGAATGTACACCCAAATGTAACAGTCAAGAACATAACTGTAAGTGTTTTCATGCTGAGGTGGGAGCAGATATCATGGTTGATGGTTGTATTCTTCTATGTTTTTTATTCTTAAAAGAGAGATTTACTGGAATTTGTAATAATTTTTTGACCACAATGTAAAGAACTGAACCAAAATATGTTTACAATGGGTCTATTTCCTCTTATCCTCTTGCTTCCAGTTTAAATTATCAATTAAGTTAATGTGGTGTGTTGAGGTAGCAACAAGCAAGCACAAAACTCAAAATGCTGTACAATAGGCTTTATTCCAGTAAAAGTCTGAACACCAGTTCAGTCCTTGGTGTCTCCCCGTGTGACTGGCTCAGGAGGGACTGGCTCAGGTCTATATTCAGGTCGGCTGATTGACAGTGGCCAGGTGGAGTCAGCCAGGTGGTCTTCCTGCTGGAACAGAGATCACTCCCTGCAGTAGGCTGGTGGTTGCATCACCACTTTCACTCCTTTCTTAAAATTAAGACTGAGGGGGAGGTGTGTAAAATGGTGTCAGATGGTATTTACAAATTCAGGCAGTCTGGCGGTTATTGGAGTCTCTGAGACCATCGTAGGATTGGCTCCTGGTCAAAGGTCGGCGAGAGTGTGGTGGCCTTAGTGTTGGCTGGGTCCGGCGTAGCTGTGGCGGGCATCGGTGTGGGCAGTGTGGTATCTACCCATTTGTCTGTGGGGTGGTGGGGGGGGTGGTGGCTGGGTGGGGGTGGTCCACTAGGAGTGAGGCCCTCTGGAGGGGCGGAGGGAGGAGGTCGGCCCTCAAATCCTGGGTGGGCCAAGGGTACCCATGGTGGGGAGGTTGAGTCATGATGCTGGGGGTGGGGGGGGGGGCGGCTCCTGCAGGTACTAGAGACGGTGTCCTCACAGCCACTGGGGTACCTGACATAGGCATAGTTCTGGTTGGCATGGAGGAGGAGCACCTGCTCGACCAGTGGGTCGGACTTGTGGGTTAACGTGACGTGTTTGCAGAAGAGCACCGGTCTCGGAGATGTGAGTCAAGCTGCGAGGGAAACCCCCATTGCCGACTTCCTGGGGAATGAGAAAAGGCACTCGTGAGGGGTCTGATTAGTACCTGTGCACAAGAGTGACCTAATGGAATGGAGCGCATCAGGGAGGGCCTCTTGCCAGTAGTCAATGGACCAGCCTTTCGACCTCAGGGCCAGGGGGTCTGCCTTCCAGATCACCCCTTTTTCGTGCTCCACCTGCCCATTGCCCCTGGGGTTATAGTGAGTCGTGCAACTAGCAGCAATGCCTCATGCTGCCAGGTACTGGCACAGCTCCTCACTAATGAAGCCGGATTCCCGACTCCCAATCACTGTGGATAAATGCCGGATATTCAAACATGGTGAAGATCTGCATCAGTGCCCTGATAACAGTGGTTGTGGAGGTGTCCGGGCAAGGGATGGCAAAGGGAAAATGGGAGTATTTGTCTATGACTGCGAGGAAGTAGACGTTCATGTTCTTGGAAGGCAGGGGGCCATTGAAGTCGATGCTAAGCCGTTCGAAGGGCTGGGTGACCTTGAAGACGTGGGCCTGTAGCAGGCAGAAAAAGCACGGTTTACACTGTGCACAGACCCTGCATGACTCGGTGATGGTCTTGACTCCTTGGACGGTGAAGGGGAGGTTCCGGGACTTGATGAAATGGTAGAGGTGCATGATGCCCAGGTGACAAAATGTATCGTGCAGCGCCTGCAGTTGGTCGGACTCTACAGTGGTACTGGTCCAGGACAGGGCATCAGGGAAGTCGTTGAACTTCCCCGGTCTGTACTGATGTTGTAGCTGAACGTGGCCAACTTGACTCTCCAGTGCAAGATCTTATCATTGTTGATCTTGCCCTTATGGGTGGTGTTGAACATGAAAGCCACTGCGTGTTGGTCAGTGACGAGGGTAAACCTCCTGCCTGCCAGGTAGTGGCACCAGTGGAGGACCGCTTCCACGATTGCCTGGACCTCCTTTTCAATGGCGGTGCCCGAGCTCGGAACTGTAGAGGGTCCTGGAGAAGAAGGCCACAGTTCGGCCCCCCTTGGTTGAGGGTGGCCGCGAGGGCAACAACAGAGGCATCGCACTTCACTTGGAATGGGGTGTCCTCGTCCATGGCATGCATCATGGCATCGGCGATATCCTGCTTGATGGGAGTGAAAGGTGCTTGTGCCTCAGTGGGAAAGGAAAGTTGGTGGCTTGGGCCAGTGGGCGGACCTTGTCCGAAAAACGGGGAACCCATTGGGAGTAATAGGAGAAAAGCCCAAGGCATCTACAGAGGGACTTGAGCATATGGGGGAGGGGCAGTTCCATTAGTGGATGCATGCATTCTGGGTCGGGACCAATGACACCATGTTCCATGATGCACCCTAGAATGGTGAGACGGGTGGTGCTGATCACACACTTCTCTTTGTTGTAAGTGAGGTTTAGCTCCTTGGCTGTCTGGAGAAATCTCTCCAGATTGTCATCATGGTCCTGCTGGTCGTGGCCGCAGATGGTGACATTGTCCAAGAATGGGAATGACGGTCTTAGGTTGTGCTGGTCTACCATGCGGTCCATCTCCCACTGGAAAATAGAGACCTCATTAGTGGTGCCCGTCTGTCTCAAAGCCATATATATAGTTTATCCTAGGCTTGGATAGGGAGCTGGTAATATGCCGACTTTAGGTCAATTGTTGAGAAGACCTTATAGCGGGCTATCTCATTAACAATATTGGCTATTCGGGGTAGGGAATTGGTGTCCAGTTGGGTGTATCGGTTTATAGTCTGGCTATAATAGATAAGCATCCTCGGTTTGCTACCCACTTTTACCACCAGGACTTTGGCTCTCCAGGGACTGGTGCTGGGCTCTCTGATACCTTACACCAGAAGCCGCCTCACTTCTGCCTTAATGAATGCCCGTTTGGCCGCACGATAGCGCCTGCTCCTGACAGCTATGGGCTTGACGTAAGGCAGTTGAAGAGGGTGGGAGGGGTTACCTGTAGTGTGGAGAATCCGCAGGTGGATTGGGGGCAGTTGCTGAGCTGTGTGCTGTGGAGTGTGAGTGGGGGGAGGGGCCTGCCACAGGCGAGGTTAGGGCTTTGGATGTGGCACTGGAAGTCCAACCCTAAGATGACTGAGGCACAGAGCTGGGGCATAACCAGGAGCCTGAACTCTTGGTATGTTCCACCCCCTCCTCCTCCACTCTCAATTCCACTGAGCAGTGTCCAAGGGCAGTGATGGAGCAGTCCTGGGGAGCAAGACAATGGAAAGGTTTGTGGGATAGATTTTGAGTTCTAGTGTCTGGGCCACGTTCGGGTGCACGAAGCTCTCAGTACTACCACTATCAAACAGGCATTTTGTTACCTGTCCATTGACAGTGATGTCCATCATTGAATGCCCATGTCCATGGGGAATGTTCCTTTTTAAGGTGGTAGACAATAGGACCATCTCGGGGTCCTTGATGGATGAGGCGAGTAGCGGCCAGCAGGTTCCTTCCAGGACATGGGGAGCGTCGGGTGGGCGATCGGGTATGCGCCCATGTTGACCACATTGTCCCTTGATGTGGTACATGCATTGCAGCAGTTGGGGTTCAACTGGCCCAAGATGGTGATGCCTGGTTTGCACACGTGGTGTCGGTGCGGTCAGACCACCTGACTGGTAGTGAAGCTGGAGTTGATGTCATCTATGCAGGCGGTGGCTCCCAGTGTGACTGGCTCAGGAGGGGCCAGCTCAGGTTTATATTCAGGTTGGCTGATTGCAGCTGGCCAGTGGAGTCATCCCCTTAGGTGGTTTTCATGCAGGTACAGAGATCGCCCCCTGCAGTAGGCTGGTGGTCATATCACCACAGTTATATAATTTTTTTTTAAAAGATATGTTGGAAACCAATTTCTAGTTATAATGTGTCTCATTTAAATATTGGAAAGCTTACTTGCTCCCCAAACTCTTAAATACACAGCAATTACTTGTAATGAAGAATCATGAAGTATGTAAAGGTCTGAGTTTATTTTTATTATGCAACACAGCAATATAATCACAATATAGAGTGCTTCATAATATTTTCTGCCTCCTTTCTCTGTGAAGATTCGTATCTCTGTTGACATTCTACCTGACAAAATCCAATTGAATCCTGTTATTTGTGCTTGACCCACTAAGCAAGAAAGAATAGCTGAAGATGATATGAGACTCCTATCTTGGCTTGTTCATCATCAATATTCTTAGTGTGGATGAACATATTCTGTCTGAAGGAGATGGGAATCAGTACATCAGGGGCAGCTCGATTGAGAGGATGTCACATTTTTCTCTATCTTGTGTTTCTCAATCAAAATCCTCAATCCAGTTTAAAGCAATTCATGGTCTCTTTGCCCTGAGATTAGTAGCAATGGCTGAGGCAGGTGTACCAATTCAAAGTATGCAAAGTGTCAGAGAGCAGCAATTATGATCATTCTTATTTCAATTATGAAAGTGTTTGGAAGTGTATCAGGTTTGGTGGGTTCACAGAGAGATAAGTCGGGGCATAAGTGTTACAATCACACGAAACCTTAATTAACACACAGGAGACAAACAGGGGAGAACATCAAACGGTACTCGTGTACTATATTACTTAAGCAACGATATAAGCAGTCACATCGGTCCAAGGTTGGACTCCAATTCCAATGGCTGCCTATACTTTACACGTTCACACATTGCGTACACACTCTACCGACAGGGACTTTCACACACACACGTGGTTCCCTGTACCAACAGGGGTGTAGCTCTCTTCAAGTACCAGTCTATCACAGTACTCCAGCTCAGCTTCAGTGTGGTGCACACCTTACCTGCTACACTTCCTTTTTCAATCCTTTTATTGGTTTTTGAAAAAATAATATCAAATACATATATAAAGTTCAGGTAAAAATAAATTAAAATTTTAGATAGTAAACAACGGTATCAAGATACATATGATCCATGTTGTCGATTTAAAAAAAAAAGAAAAATAACCTATTGTGGCAGCTCACTACTAGGCAGGCGAAATGGCCCCGCTTGTAAGCCACGCAGCGGGGCAGCCGGCCAAAATGGCACCATTGGGGGTGTTCCCTTCTTCCCAGCACGGTGCTTCTGAGCCCCGTGCTGGGGGACCACATGATGCCCGGGTGACGTCAGCGCCCTCCAGCGCGGTTCTCAGCCAGGTCCGGGCTGGGAGTATAAGTACAGCCCAGCAGCCTGAAAAAAACTAGTCTGCTCACTGAGCTCAACCCGTCTGGTTGTGTGTGTGTTCTTTCAGAAACAGTGTAGCTGCCGCTACACTATAACTAATGTAATTTCTAACCCCAACCTATTACCTGAGTGATTACAATCAAGCCAGGTGTCAACTACTAATTTCAATACTAATAGTTCAAAAAAGAAAAGATTTTTAATAAAGAACAAAAATAACTGATCTATAAATTTTGAAAATAATTGAAAAAATAACCCCAGAGAGAATTTTTAAAAAACCCTCATTTTAGTAGTAGAGCACCTAATTTTCTCAAGAGAGAGGGATGCCATGAAATCCAATCACCATTGTGTATGTGTGGGAGGGACAACATCTTTCCATCACAGCAGAATGAGCCGTCTAGCAATCAGGGAACCAAAAGCAACTACATGGGATTGAGATTGAATCACAATTAAGTCCATTGGTCCAATCATTCCAAAAATAGCAATAAAAGGGCTCGGAGAGAGATTTAAATCAAGAATTAAAGATAGTGTAGTAAATACCTCTTTCTGGTAATTACAAAGGGAGAGACATAACCAGAACATATGATATAAAGTTCCTTCCTGAGTTGTACACTTATCATATTTAGAGGATATCTTGGGGTAAAATTAACTAATTGAACTTTGGAATAGTAGGTCCTATGGACTACTTTAAATTGTAATAAGGAATGACTAGCACAGAGATAGGATGAATGTACATGTTTCAAAATAGACTTCCATGTATCTTCAGGAAACAGTTGTTGAAAGTCATGTTCCCAAACCTTCTTAATGTTAGATAAAGAACTATCGCTAAATCTTAAAAGTAGTTCATAAAGGGCTAAAAGCAGACCTTTATGATTAGGTCTCAAATGATAAACTTCTCAGGTAAGATTAAAATCTAAGTCTTGGAGAAGCGTCAACGTTAAGGAGTTTAAGAAACTCCTAATCTGTAAATAGAAATGTTGATTAGGTCATTTAAATTTGGCTGATAATTGCTCAAAAGAGGCAAGGTTTTGGTCTATATATACAAGTCGAAGTAAGATTGAATACCTAACCTAGACAATTGAATATATCCAATGAATTGAACCAAATGTTAAAAAAAAAGAATTACATTAAATTTGACTAATTGATAAAAATCTATGATAACCAAAATGGTTTCTAAATTGGAACTAAATGCACCAAGTATATCTAACTACCAAGTTATCAATTAATTTGGAGAGTGAAAAAGGCAAATGTGCTACAAGTATTGAGATAAGTGGGTATCTTTTATTGGATTTAATCCCTAGGTCAATCCAGCCTGAGACACCTGAATATTCTTTATGATGTATCCAAATAAATTACATATCTAATGTTTGCTTCCCAGTAATAAGATCTCAGATTAAGTTATGCCAAACCCTCATTTCTCTTGGTTTTTTGAAGGAATTTTTTTCTCCAAACGGGGATGCTTATTTTTCCATATAAAATAGGAAATAATTGAGTCAAATGAATCAAAAAAAAATAAGAGCAAATACTGGGACAACTTGAAAAACATACAAGAACTTAGGCAGGGTATTCATCTTAATATTAACAACATTGAAAAAAGAGACCATTGAAATAAGGATTTCTTAACATGATTCAATAAAGTAGGAAAATTTTCCTTTGTTTGGTGATCGTCCTAGTAATACCTAAATAACTTAATAAATTTTTAACAATTTTAAAAGGAATTGAAAAATCAAAAAAGTGGGAAGAATTCACTCTTCTACAAATTCAATTTGTAACCTGACAATTGACCGAATTGACTAAGAAATTATAAGATCCTTGGAATTGAATGGTCAGGATTGGATATATATAGTGAAAGATCAGCAGCATAAAGGGATACTTTATGGATAATTCCAGGTCTAGTAATTCCTAAAATAGTTACTGATTGTCGAAAAGCCAATGCTAGTGGCCCCAAAGCCAAATTAAATAAGAGTGGACTTAGAAGACAACCGTGTCTGGTTCCCCAAAATACTTTAAGAGGTTTAATTTTAATTGAATTAGAAAAAATTGAAGCTATAGGGGATGAATATATTAATTTAATCCAATTAACAAATTGGGAACCTTGATTGAATGTCTCCAATACACAAAAAAGATATCTCCAAATGCTTTTTCAGCATCTAGAGCAAGAATACATTCAGAAGACGAGATAGTAGGGGAATAAATAATATTTAAAAGTCAACAAACATTGAATTGTGAATAACGTCCTTTGATAAATCCAGTCTGATCCTCAGATACACTTCCAATGATGTCCACAGTAGCAACCTGGTGTGGAATGATGTCCGGGGCTTGGACCACAAGGCAGAGAGAAAGAAATGTGCTCTGCCTTGATGTTTTATTCAGTTCTGAGCTAGGTTCCTAGCCAATAATGACCCTAGGTAATTTAAATGAGCTAATGGCAAGGTGTGCACTAATGGGTGGCCAGAGTCCAACTTTGATTGACAGGTGATGTGACTTTCAAATAGGTTTCAGACAGGGAGGATGTGACCATTCCAGATAGGCAGTGAAGTTGCCTGTTTTCTATAATCCACATATAACAGTGAAGCAGCAACCTAACATGTAAGATCAATAAGTGAAAAGAAAATGATGAGAGCAATAGGTATATTATCATCTCAAAGAACATCTTATACATAGATGCATACAGATCATCACCAGGTTATGAATGCCTGGCAGGCCATTCAAGGGCATTCTCTGCATAAAAACTTGCCCTGCATATCTCCTTTAATCTCTCTCCCCTTTTACCATAAATGCATGTCATTAGTGTGTGACATTACCCTGGGGAAAAAAAAAAGATTATTACTGTCTAGCCCATCTATGCTTCTCGTAATTTTATAAAATTCCTTCAGTTCTTTCCCCAGCATCCATCACTCCATAGAAATCAACTTATCATCCTCTAATATTTTTATATATACAGCACGGTAACAAGCCCTCTCATCCCATGAGCCTGTGCCACCCATTCACACCCATTTGACCTTCAGCTCTGGTTAGTTTGAATGGTAGGTGGAAACTAGAGCTCCCAGAGGAAACCCACACAGACACAGAGAATGTACAAACAGACGGTGCCGGAATCGAACCTGGGTCGATAGCATTATAACACTGTAACTGCTACTCTAACCTTGCTACCCTATTCCAGGCAACATCCAGATAAACCTCTTCTATATTCTATCCAAACCCTTCACATCCTTCCTGCAATGTGGAGACCAGAATTGTATACAGAATTGTACACAATGGCAGCATGAACAGGCAACATTTGTTGACTGCTGCAGGCATCTTCTGATGGTTGAAAATAGGGCATTTCCATTTGTTTTCTCACCCTTCCTCACGTCTAGCTCTGAACCACAATTATTGGGGGGCTAGGTCTAGAAAAGTATTTTCAACCTTTTCTTTCCACTCACATACCACTTTAAGTAATCCCTATAGCATCTCCCACATCTCCATCGGACACAATGAACTCAAAACAGTCAACCAGTTTACCTACCTCGGCTGCACCATTTCATCTGATGCAAGGATCGACAAAGAGATAGACAACAGACACGCCAAGGCAAATAGCGACTTTGGAAGATTACACAAAAGAGTCTGGAAAAACAACCACCTGAAGAAACACACAAAGATCAGCGTGTACAGAGCCGTTGTCATACCCATGCTCCTGTTCGGCTCTGAATCATGGGTCCTCTACCGGCATCACCTACGGCTCCTAGAACGCTTCCATCAGCGCTGTCTCCGCTCCATCCTCAACATTCATTGGAATGACTTCATCACCAACATTGAAGTACTCGAGCTGGCAGAGTCCGCAAGCATCGAATCCATGCTGCTGAAGACCCAACTGCACTGGGTGGGTCACGTCTCCAGAATGGAGGACCATTGCCTTCCCAAGATCGTGTTCTATGGTGAGCTCTTCACTTGCCCCCGAGACAGTGGTGCACCAAAGAAGAGGTACAAGGGCTGCTTAAAGAAATCTCTTGGTGCCTGCCACATTGACCACTGCCAGTGGGCTGATATCGCCTCCAGCCGTGCATCTTGACGCCTCACAGTTCGGCGGGCAGCAACCTCCTTTGAAGAAGACCACAGAGCCCACCTCACTGACAAAAGACAAAGGAGGAAAAACCCAACACCCAACCCCAACCAACCAATTTTCCCTTGCAACCGCTGCAACCATGCCTGCCTGTCCCGCATCGGACTTGTCAGTCACCAACGAGCCTGCAGCAGACGTTGACATACCCCTCCATAAATCTTTGTCCGCGAAGCCAAGCCAAAGAAAGAAAGAAATAGCATAGGTGCTCTGTGATTAGTAAGGGATTACTTAAAGTGGTATGTGAGTGAGAATAAAAAGTTGAGAACCTTGTGTGGTGATATGTTTCATCCATTGTATATAGTCATCATTGTCATTTCTCTATATGGAGCTGGCCCACCCATGGATGACTCATACCCTATGACTCCTCCCCCATGGTCCTGGGCCATAAAGGTTGTGCCACTTTTCCCTTGCCACCATTCCTATCCTGGGATCCGGGCCAGCAAGGTTCTTCTGTAAATTAAAACCTATTGTTTCCTCAGCTTATCTCTGTGGTTACTGGTAGTGCCCTACAATTTAATACATTAGGGTTAGGGTTCATGTTCAACACGAAGCAGCGGGGTAAAATCAAGAATGACAAGAATTAAGCTCTCCACCTATAATTATGATATCCTGTACCGGCCAGGTAAACTCAATGATCCTCCTGATGCCCAATCCTGGGGACATGCACCAGTGTGCATCTCGACCTTCTCCAAGCCCTAAATGATTCCCTCTGCCACCCTGGAGTTATGAGACTGTTCCACTTTATCAAAACTTGGAACCTCCCGTACTCCGTTGAGGATGTCAGGTCATGACCAGATGCTGTTGGGTTTGTGCAGATGGAAGCCGCGGTTCTACAGACCTGACAAAGCACACCTCATTAAGGCCACTCGCCCATTCGAATGACTGAGCATCGATTTTAAGGGGCCCCTTCCTTCGTTAAACAGGAACATTTATTTCCTGAAGGTTATTGACAAATACTCCCAGTTCCCTTTTGTCTGGATATGACCTCGGCCACAGTGATTAAGGCACTATTCAGTATCTTCACTCTGTTCAGGTACCCCGAATACATCCACAGTGATCGGGGTTCCTCGTTCATGAGTGAGGAGCTGTGGCAGTACTTTCTCACCAGAGGCATAGCCACCAGTAGGACCACCAGTTATAACCCCAGGGTAATGGACAGGTAGAATGGGAGAACACCACTGTTTGTAAGGCCCAGCTCCTGGCCCTAAAGTCCAGAGATCTGCCAGAGTCATGCTGGCAGGATGTCCTGCAGAGGCATTGCATGCCATCCACTCACTCCTCTGTATCGCCACAAACACCACCCCTCATGAATGCATGTTTACCTTCCCTAGGAAGTCGGAGAATGGTTCCTCGATTCTTCTATGGTTGACGACACCGGATCTGGTCCTGCTCAGGAGGCATGTGAGGGGCCATAAGACTGATCCGTTGGTCAAAGAGGTGCACCTCATTCATACAAACATTCAGTACACCTTTGTAAGGTACCCCGATGGCCACGAGGACACTGTACCTGTCTGGGATCTGGCGCATACCGGAGAGCCCAGAACCACCCGTTACACCCCTGTTCACCCTGCATTTCACACTACCCAGCAATGGGACTCAATGTTATGGGCAGACTCGCCTGGGATACCACGTCCCTCGGACCTCACTCCAACAGGTCCGGCTCCCATCAGGGCACTGACCCTGCCTCCCTTCAGTTCTGTGACTAACATCATTCTGACACAGACAGTACCCTCTCTGTCTAGTCCAACGGTGACACCACCTGCAGACATTCGGCCAGCGGAACAGAAGACTACTCCCATCCCTGCTCCCTGCAGGTCCCGTAGACAGAGGAGGTCACTGGTGAGACTGAATCTGTAGTCTTGCCAGTTTTTTTTTCTGTTCCAGGTCTAGGTGGGGCGGGGTTCTGTTCTAAAAGGAGGGGGTGAATGTGGTGATATATTTCCTCCATTGTATATAGTTATCATTGTCGGTTGTATATAAGGAGCTGGCCCTCCCACGGATAACTCATACCCTATGACTCCTCCCCCGTGGTCCTGGGCCATAAAGGTTGAGCCACCTTTCCCTTGCTGCCATTCTTATCCAGGCCAGCAAGGTCCTTCTGTGTATTAAAGCCCATCATTTCCTCAGCTTGTCTCTGTGGTTACTGGGAGTGCCCTACATATTGCTCTAGACCCAATTGTTACTGAAATATTTTGGTTGAGAAAAATTGTCATTAGCCTATTTCCTTTGGAGTTATGAAACTGTGCACATAACGAGTCAATTAGGTGTGATTAAAACAGTGGTTTTAATCCCTTACTAAGCATAGGGATTACTTAAGGTGGTATGTCAGTGGAAAGAAAAAGTTTGAAAACCACTAGTCTGAAGTTTTTCTCGTCCTGAATGTTGGTGCCTCCATACCAGTCAGTGATGCAACCAGCCAGAAATATTCTCCACGGTTCACCTGCGGAAGATTTTGAGTGTCTCCAGTGACAGACCAGATCTCCTCAAGCACCTCACAAAGTATAGCTCCTGATGAGCCTTCTTCATGGTTGCATTCATGGAGGCTCCAGGACAGATCCTCAGAGATAACACCCTGGAATTTGAAGTTCTTTACTCTCTCCACTACTGATCCCTCGATGACGACTGTGTCATGTTCCTCTGACTCCCTCCTGAAGTCCACAATCCTCTCCTGGGTTTTGCTAACATTAAGTTGATGTGACCCCACTTAAAGAGCTGATCGATCTTCCCTCCTGGACCCTTCCTCTTTGCTGTTTGTGACAACCGTGGTGTCCTCTCTATAGTTATGGTTGTTTGTTGTCAAGTTAACTTGTAGCAAAATCGTTTGCATGTGGGTGGGCATGTCTCCTGTTATGTATTTGTTCCCCATTGTTAATAAAATTCATGGTTTAATATAATTGGTCACCTGGAGTCACATGAACCAGTTCCTGGATCAGCCCCCAAAGGCCGGGTATAAAACCCAACCATGTGATCCAGCCAAACTCATTCTGAGATAACGACCAGAGCCGTTCCAGTCTGGGCATTGCAAACAGAGCTGGAGAACTAACAAATTGTAGGGTGTGTAGATGGATAGGAACTCTCCTTCACATGCACCTCAAAGGGAATTATCATGGGTCGCCTGATCTAATTTGTAAATTGAGTGCATTGCTGCATGTTGGGGGAGGGATGGTGGGTTTTCTTTTAACCCTCTATAGTTGTTTGTTTGTTTTTAACTTGTATTATAGCAAAATAGGTTTGCATGTGGGTGGGTGTGTCTCCTGTGATGTATTTGTTCCCTATTATCTATAAAAATTCATAGTTTAATATTACTATGTGTCCAAGTGATCACACTTTGAACCCTTCAAACTTGTTCCCCACCTCACGTAGGTCCAACAGAGCAGTGAATTTGGGTAGAAGATTGAGGAATTGTCAGTTCGGAGGTGGTGGCAGGGAGATTAGCTGGTGAGGTCTATGATGGTATGGGAGATGATATGCTGAGGATCATTAGTGGGGTTTTCATCTAGGGTCGATATGAGGAGGTATCACGGGGCTCTAGCGATGTGTGCCAGACTACAACTCTTCGTCAGTATGCAAGGCCACACTGTGCCTCCCTTATTTGTGGGTTTGATGGTGAAGTTTGGGTTGATGTAAAGTGAGTGCAGAGCAGTGCATTCAGGCAAGCTGAGGTTAGAGTGGGTGAGTGTGGTGGAGCGGTCCATGGAGTTGATGTCCCATTGGCAATCATGGATGAAACACTGGAGAGAGAGAAACTTGCTGAGGGGCTGTCTAAGAGGAGGAAGGCTGATGGAGGTGGGTAAAAAGATAATTACTGGAAGGGCAGGATTCCTTGTCACAGAAATAAACATGGAAAAGGAGTTGGTGCATGAAGTGTTCAATATCATGAGGGGCCCAGAATTCATTGAGGTGTGAATCAAGGGGAGCAGAGCTGGGAGCACTGAGGCAATTTATTCACTGAGGCAGTGAGGCCAGCTGGCAACCTCTTCCCATGCCTGCTCACTCTCCCACCACAGCTGTTTCTGTCATCCTCACCCACACATTGTGTTCGTTCATTTCTAATTTATGAATAATTCGAGTTATGAACAGTTTTTGGAAATGGAACCCTATCATCAACTGGGGACTGTCTGTGATAGAAAAGAATCCACTTTTAAATCACTGATTTATTCTATAAAAACATAGCTTGTGTTATGTCATGGACCAGCAGCAATACAAATTCACCAAGAGACTCATAGTTTTTCTTTTAAAACAATATATTTATTAATAACTATTAATAATATAACAGCTTTACTAAACTTAACCCAACTATGCATGAATATACACGCGTGTCTGTGTCTGGGTGTGGGATACTCAAACCATTACAGCTTAAGCACAATTCTGAAAAGTCATTCCAGCTTTCAGTCTTAGAAATCTGTAGTTGAAACACAAACTTTTAAACTGATGCCCAGAAGTAATCACGAAGAAGGTGGGAGAGACCGCCGAAAACTCAAAAATCCTTGTCAAGTTCCTTGTTGAAATATTCTTTCAAACAAACAGTTGTCACAATTCCACTTTTCCTTGTGGAGGGGAAATGAAATATGTGACTTCCACAATGCTTCCAAAACCCAAGCAAGGGTCAAACAAAATGGCCTTTCCTTTGGTCACAGTGGTTCAATAATTCCCCTGACAGGGAGAATCAGCTGAATTGTCCATCTTACACAAAGTCACTCTAACTTTGTGTTCATTAGGTGGTCAATAATGAAATCCTGTTTCTTTCAGTGTCCCACTCACATGACTCTCTGTAAATGTCCCACATGTTTTTCTGGATAAACTTTTCTTTTCCTTTTCCTTCAGAGCATCAACTTTGTTTATATTCTGTACTTGATGGTGCCATCCAATCTCTCCACAACTGTCTATGGTTGCAGCCAGTATTAACCCTTAAAGTGACAGTCATACTAAATGAAACATGAGCACATAATACTTGAAACAATGCCAACTCTCATTTAACAATTACAACATTGTCTGGCTAGTAAGTAGTGAGTTCAAGTCCCACTCAACTGCAGCACAACTTCTGACAGAACTTTTAGTGCAGTGCTGAAGGGATGTTGTATCACTGGAGATATCATCTCTCAGATTACATTCAAACACTGACCTAAACAAGATGGATCCCAGGGTACAGAAAAGCAGAAGAGTTCTCTTTTCTGCATTGGCTTTTAGTTATATCTCAGGGAATGTCAATAAAACAAATGATCTGATCATGTATCAGGACCTGGAAGTTTGTGTACTAAAGTATTGAAGGCCAACATGTGGTGCAACTGGGATTTAGGAAGGTAAGTCGTATGCTGGCCTTCATCTCAAGAGGATTTGAGTACATGCATGAAAGTGACTTTTTAAATTAGGTTTAGATTTCAGATTTATTGTCAGAGTACATAAATGACATCACATATAACTCAGATTCTTTTTCCTGTGGGCAAGGCCCTTTCCTCCACACATCTGCAGAAATTTGACAGGGTTTCTGATGTCATACCAAATCTCCGCAAACACCTGAGGAAGTAGAGGTGTTCATGGGCTTTCTTCATGATGCTATTAGTGTGTTAGGTCCAGGAAAACATCCTCTGAGATAGTGACTCACGATAACTTAAATTTTCTCACCCTCTCCACCTCTGATGCTCCAATGATCACAAGATTATATACCTTTGATTTTCCCTTCCTGAAGTCAACAATCAGCTCCTTAGTTTTGGAGACATTGAATGTGAAGTTATTGGTGCACCATTCAGTCAGGTTTTCCATCTCCCTCCTGTATGCTGACTCATTACCTTTCCTTTATACAACCCACTACAGTGGTATCATCAGCAAATTTGTAGATGGTGTTATTGTCGTATCGAGCCACACAGTCGTAGATGTAAAGTAAGTAGGGCAGGGGGCTAAGAACACAACACTGTGGTGTTCCAGTACTGATGGAGATTGTGGAGGAGATGTTCTTACCAATCTCACTGATTGTGGTCTGGAGATGAGAAAATCCATGGTCCAATTACATAGTGGGGTGTTGAGTCCCAGTTCCTGGAGTTTAATGATCAGTTTTGAGGGGATGATGGTATTAAATTCTGAACTGCAGTCGATAAAGAGCATCCTAATGTATGCCTCTTTACTGTCCAGGTGTTTCATGGCTTTGTGTAGAGCCAGTGAGATGGCTTTTGCCATAGACCTGTTGCTACGATAGGCGAACTAGAACGTATCCATACCTCCACTCAGACAAGAGCTGATAGGCTTCAACACCAGCCTTTACTTCAAAAGAACTTTACATTTATCATCTGCACAAACACTTGGGGATATTCTAAAGTTATGAAAAATGCCATTTTGTTATAAATCTTTGCTAGCACTTGATTGGATCAATGCCACCTTTTGCTCTGAATTCACCGATGTCCAAAATTTTAAATAACTTTGTTTCAGAATTGATGACTTTTGTAGGTTGTTCAGCATGAAATGCATGTGGTCTACCAATTTCAAATATATCTCATTTATTTTTTTCTGGCTGAAGCTTTACTGAGAAGTATAAAATCTGCTGACTGTTTCATGGTTGATCTGTAAAGTAATGTGAAATAACAACAGAAAATTCTGGAAACAGTAAATCAGGCAGCATCTGTTGAGAGGAATATTATACCGTATATACTCGTGCAATAGTCAATCCTGTGTAAAAGTCAACCCACCCCCTTTATTGGCCCAAAAACCATGCTTTTTCTGTATATCCTGTATAAAAGTCGACCTTCCCTCTCTATTTTTGGCCTCGGCCACCTACCCATTTGAACTCTCAAAGCCCTGACCACAAACCCTTGCCTCATCCGTCTGCTCTTGCAAGATCCTGATGCCCCTATTGCGGATCCTTTTTTGGGAGGTTGACCCCTGTGTCGGACTGCTGGCTGTTGAACCGGGGCAGTTCGTTAACATGGGCGGGTTTGAGCCTGTCAATTGTGAATATTCACAGTCCTTCAGTTCATGTGGTACAAAAGAAACATTTGCCATGTGATGATGGTGGTACAGGGGATAATTTGCCTACAGTATCTCTTAGTCTGCTCACCATCTCTTTGGGATCTTCTTTTGGAGTTGTCCTAATGCTGAGCAACACCCATGGTAATTCATCTGTCCAGTTGGGACCATCCAAATGGATCATTAAGGTTGATTTAAGGTGACGTTGGAATTGTTCTACCATCCCATTGGACTGTGGGCGATACATGCTTGTAAGATGAAGCCAAGACCTGAGCAGTTGAGATAAGGCCGTACATAACGAAGATATAAATTGAGGTCCTCTGTCAGAAGTGATGTGTGCCAGTAGGCTGAAGTGAGTCACCCAGGAATTAAGGAATGCTTGGGCACAAGAGCCTGTAGAAGCATCCGCCATGGGGACTGCCTTAGGCCATCTTGTAAAACTATCGATCACCGTGAAGAGATAGCGGTGGCCTTATGAAACTGGAATTTGTCCCACGTGGACATGGTCGAAGTGGCAAGTTACCGGTGGGAAGGGCTGTTGTGGTGCTTTCGTATGCCAATGGATTTTTACTCTTTGACAAGCTACACAAGATCTGGTCATTTGTGTGACATCTTTCGTGCCAAACAAATATGTCTGAAATCAGATGAATGGTCAATCTGATAGATGGATGAGAAAGACCTTGGACAGAATCAAAATGCGACATCTCCACATAGCTTGGAACCACTGGCCATGAATGTCCTGTTGCCATCGGCATCGATTTGCACATCCTTCCATTGTAGGTTGGTTATCAAGGTACCATATGACTCCATCTCATTGTCTTGTGCTTGGGCAGTGGTGAGAGCTGCATAGTCAATACTGTAGTCCATAGCTGATACCTCGAGTGCATCTGAGTGGGAAAGTGCATCAGCCACTGCATTGTCTTTTCCAGAAATGTGTATTATTCTGGTAGAAAATTCCGAAATGAAACATAACTATCAAGCTAACCAGGGCTCTGATACCTTTGAAAATGCAAAGGTCAGGGGTTTATGAACATGGTGAAGTGTCTGCCTTCCAAAAAGTAACAGAAGTGACAGATAGACAAATATATGGCTAGGAGCTCTTTATCAAAGGTGTTGTATTTTTTATTGGCCTCATGGAGGTGGCAGCTAAAGAATGCCAATGGCTTCTATTGTCCATCAATATATTGCTGCAGAGCGCCCCCTATGGCCACATCAGATGAGTCTATTGAAAGGGCGGTGACTGTGTTTAGGACTAGAAAACTGAGCATGGTTGCATGAGCTAATAGTTCCTTTATGAAAGCATTTCGACTTTCATCTGTCCACTGGCATTACCAGACAGCAGATTGAACAGGGGCTTCATAATGTGAATTAACCATCGCCAAGAACTTTTGCGGACCTTTGACAGTGGCTGGTCTGGAATATTCAGTAATGGCATCGATCTTGGAAGGCAGTGGAACTACGCCATTGTCGGTGATTGTATGCCCCAGGAATTCTATGTACCGTTGTCCGAAAACATATTTATCTGGATTGATGGTCAGTCCAAATTCTCGCAGACGACTAAAAAGTGTACACAGATGTTCCATGTGCTCTTCTTTAGTTTTGTTCGTGACTAATATGTCATCTAGAGAAATGAAGACGTTGACCATGCTGTGCCCTACTGCATCCATAACTCGCCAAAAGGTCTGAGCTGCATTTTTAACCAAAAAGACATAGGTAAAAATTAGAACAATCTGAAAGGGGTAATTATTGCCATTTTCGGAATGTCGTCTGCTTCCACTGGCATCTGGTGATATCTACGCACTGTCCACTTTTGAAAAGATTTTTGCCCCATGCAGATTCACTGAAAAATCTGGAATATGGGGAATAGGGTAGTGATACGATGTAGTGGCATTGTTGAGCAATCTATAATCTCCACAAGGTCTCCACTCTCCGGTGCATTTTTGCGAATGTAATGGGGACATCATGGGCTGTCGGATCTGCAAATTAGCCCCAGCTCTTCCATTTTGTGGAATTCTTCTTTAGCTAATTGCAGTTTCTATGGAGGCAATTGACGTGCCTTAGTATAAATGGGAGGACCCTTGGTAGAAATATCGTGAGTTATCCCATGTTTTGTGGTTGGGGCCGAAAACTGCAGAGTTGTAATTTCGGGAAACTCTTCTGCAAGTTTGGAAAACTTATCAACAGTCTTACTCAGGGCTTGAAGGCATAGCTCAGGAACATGCAATTCTGCCAGGCGAATAGTTTTAAAGGTGATACTATCTACCAGTCAATGCCCTTTTAAATGCACCATAAACGAATGACCTCACAGGAAATCGGCCCCGAGTAGTGGTCATAACTCTGTCGCTATAATAAATGGCCTTGTGTAAATGTCCCCCTCGAACTGAACATTCATTTTTTTGGTGCCATACGTGGGTATGTTGGAACTATTGACATCTGTGAGTTGGAGGTTAGGGGTAGGATAATGTGTATAAGAAACACTAACCTCTGATGCTGTGTCCACCAAATTTTATGCTGGGAGAGCTGATCCCAAACTTATAGAAGGCTTGTAGATTTTCCACCAATCGTCGCAGCCTTTGACGGTTGGCCAGGGTGTTTCCTGAGAACACACAGGGTGGCAGGCACCTACATGCATTGACTCCCCAATGCTGATGGCTGTCGGCCTGACTGGAGATGTTGTCTCATTATAGGAGCTGGTATGTTGAGAGCATTGGCTTGTGAAGTAGTATCAACAACGGAAGTGCTGGGTGTGGACAACTGTGATGCAGTGACATTGTCTGAAGACCATTTGGTGTGTTTTTTTTTGCAAGGCTTCTGCCTCTGCAGCTACTGCCCTGGGGTCCTCAAAAGAACTCTGCAATGATAAGAGTCTAATGTCTTCTGGCATCCTCTCTTGGAAGAGCTGTTCAAATAACATATCTGGCCATTGGCAAGATACTATGCACTGCGTGTCATCCATTAGTTCGGATGGGGCACGGTTACCCAATTCCTCCATGTGTAACAGTCTGGAGGCCCTCTCTCTGCGGAACATGCTGTAAATCCCAGGATTGGTGGATCATGCAGGACATCACCAACTCACTTGGCAGTGGTTTGGTCGAAGGCACTAACAAGGGGATAATAGCGAGTCACGTCCACCTCAATCTTCCTGAGGTGAAATTGTGCCTCAGCCTGTCAAAACCACAGCTCTGGTTCCACCGTCCAGAAGGGCAGTAGCTTAACAGTAACAACTGCAGTATCCATATAGTCCAAAAGCTCATTTTGGACCTGTTGGGGTCGCCAGTTGTAGCCACTGAAAATGCAGTGGTGGCTGAAGAACGTGAAATAATGACGCATGCAGTTACAGGTAAATCAGAACTCATTTACTCCAGTCACGCACATATTCTTTTCAAACACAGCCATGCGTGCCACAGCATGATGTTATTGCATTATGACGTCCCCTGCTGGTTTTCTAGGCTTCTGGGATTTGTAGTCTATCTATACTGCCACAACAATGGTAGTTTTTAGGTGTTCCCCAAGTACTTCTGGAGTGTGGGGAAACTGGGATCCTCAAGCCTCGTCTGAAGATTCGCTTGGAAATCAACTTTCACTTCAGTTGCATGGAGATTATCAACCTGGAGCTTCTTCCTTGGAGTGCCTCCTCTCTTTGGTTTTGGTATGAAGTGGAGAATGAGTTTGCAGTGGACAAGTCGACATGACATTCAAAGGTCTCTCTGGTGCACCAAGATATAGTCTATGAGGTGCCAATGCTGGGACCGTGGATGCATGCAGGTTGTCTTCAGACCGTCTTTCTGCTGGAAGATGGTGTTGATGGTGAGTTACTCCGCCGCGCAAAACTCTAACAGAAGGCGCCCACTGTCGTCGCAGCTTCCAATACCATGTTTGCCAAGTACTCCTTTTCAGGCTTTTAGATCTTGGCCTACTCTAGCATTGAAGTCACCAAGGATGATGACCTTGTCATCTACAAGTGTGTTCTGTATGAGATTGCACAGATTAGGGTAACATTTATCTTTTACTGCAGGATCCACTTGTGAGTTGGGATGTACATGCTGAAGAGTGCGGCTTGCTGCTTGGTTTGAAGTGGGAGGTGCATGGAGATAATGTGGTTGGAGTGACTGCTTGGCAGGTTACAGGTTTGGAGGCAATGGAGTTCCTGGCCAGAAAGCCAACACCAGAAAGACATCTCTCAATTTCTGAAGCTTGCTTGACCAGTACAGTGTGTAGCTGGTGCCATTTTATTGAAGGTTGCCTTCCTCTGGGAAGCAAACTTTATTGAGAGCAGTGATGTCGATTTTCAATCTTGAACATTCATGTGCAACTAGAGTGAAGCATTGTTCTGGGTGACCACTGTCTGCTAGATCGACACACACCTTGCTCAACTATCTTGTCTTGATAAAAACAGGATCCTTCGGCCTTGTATGCACCAATCTCCAGCACAAGTTTTGAGAGATTCAGAATGTGTGGTGGACCAACCTTGCAGAGAGAACTCAGCTTTGTGCAGACACCAGTGTCTACAGATAGTTTTATGAAGCCCTGAAGGCAGCGTATGGTCCTTCACACCAGGTCCAGAGTCCCTTGTGCAGTGCAGACAGCCAGGAGCTCTAAACAGACAAGACGTTCATCCTGAACTGGTGGTTGGCACATTTCCAGACTCTCTTCAGTGCCAACTGTATTGCCCAAGACTCAGAAATTCATCATATCCCTCAAAAGCCAGAGAAAACAGAACTGGATGAGATTCCAGCCCTAGAAGAGACTGTCAAGGCCATAGAGCAGCTGAAAAGTGGCAAAGCAACAGGAGTCGATGGAATCCCACCAGAGATTTTGAAGCATGGGAGCCCAGCATTACACATCAAACTCCATGAGTTCTTTTCCTGCTGCTGGGAACAAGTAAAACTACGACAGGACCTCCGTGATGTAGTCATCATCATCCTGTACAAGAACAAGGGAGGAAAGTCCGACTGTTCCAACCACCGGGGATATTTCTGCTCTCCATCACAGGAAAAATCCTTGCAAGAGTACTCCTGAACAGACTGGTGTCCATCATTGTATAAGAACACCTTCCAGAGAGTCAGTGTGGCTTCAGAGCCAACAAGAGCACCATCGACATGGTATTTGTTCTCAGGCAGTTCCAAGAGAAGTATAAGGAACAGAACAAGGGACTGACTGTATGTCATATTTGTCGACCTAACCAAAGCATTTGACACTATGAGCAGGAAAGGTTTGTGGCAAATCATGGAACTGGGATGCCCTCCAAAGTTGCTCAGCATGGTCATCCAGCTACATGAAGATCAGCGTGGCCAAGTCAGACACAACAACAACTACTCAGAGCCCTTTTCAATAGGTAATGGTGTAAAGCAAGGCTGTGTCCTCGCAGCGACACTCTTCACCATCTTCTTCAGCACGATGCTTCAAAGTACCACAGAAGACCTTGATGATGAGGATGGTGTCTACATCCGATACTGCACCGATGGCAGCCTGTTCAACCTGAGGCAACTACAGTCCCACAACAAGACAATGGAGCAGCTCATTCGAGACCTACCTTTATCGGCTCAAAGGACGCCAAAACCCAACAGCAATAAAAATTCACTAAGATAAATGGTAACTTAAACAAAACTTTAACCATGAAAACAGGATCAAACTTTAACTTATTACTATTAACTTAACCAAAATTAACCCCCTTCTAATTCAAAATGCACTTGTATGTGCAAGTTCAGAAAAGTTCTTTGATTCACAATCCAATCTTACTTCTCACTCTTCCAAGTTTACCAGTATCAGATAATTCTTATACTGTGCACAGAATTTAACATTTATGAATTTCGCCAGGTTTTGGTGCTTGAAAGGTAAATGGTTACTCCACAGGAAGGTTCTTGTCGGCTTTCAGAGAAAGAGATTAGTTGCTTGTTGGACACAAACTGATTCCTTCCGATCAATCACTTCAGTGTCATGCCGAAGAAACTTGCCCCATCAGAATTTCCCAGACGATAACCTCTTTCTTTCAGGTCACCACAGAGTTCCTTTTTGTTTCCCTTATTTCAAGTGAAACATTATGCAGCCAGTCCTCTCCTCTTGTATGGACCACAAGGGCTTTGACCAGGCTAAACTAAAAATTCACAATCAATCTTCCAAATGGGGTTTTTCCCACAAGTTTGCCAGCTTGTCCTGTTCCAGTCCCAGCTGCTGCTGCTGAACTGTAGAATTGAATTCTCTCTCTCTCTTTTTTTCTACCTCTCTCTGAGAAAACCACATGACTTTCTTAGAACAGCAAACTACATTCAGATAGACTGCGGCACTGGACCCAATCTTTTGAGTCCGGTCATCTGTTGCTTTCCCAAACAATAATCCATTGCTCCACAGCATGTCCAATTAACACCTACTTGTGAAGTTCTTATAGACATTCTTCAATGTTTTTGCAAAGGCACCCGGAGCCTGGACTGTCTGGCTTGAGCAGAGCTCCAGCATTTTAAATGAGATCTGTTTTGAAGTGTTTGTATCTGTGTGTGACCTAAACTAAAAAAACCTGCCACAATTTGTCTCCTTTAAAACATAACTATATATAAAATAAAATATAACGTAATCCATCACTCTACTCTTTGCTGATAAATGCTGTCCTCGTTGCCCATATAGAGACAGCCCTGCAGTGTATAATATCTGGCTTTGTAAAGGCTGCCGAGTTCTTCAAATTGGAAGTCAGCTTAAAGAAGATAGAAATTCTCCATTAGCCCGCACCTCAGGAAAATTACTACCCTCCCCACATTACCATCGGTGGGATTGAGCTGAAGACAGTCCCCCAGTTCAATACCTGGGTTGCACCATCTTGTCAGATGCCAAGATCGATAAACAGGTTGGCAACAGACAGGCAATGGCAAACAGTGCATTTGGCAGGCTGTACAAAAGACTCTGGAACAACAAGCATCTGAAGAAAAACACAAAGATAATTATGTACAGAACCATCTTCCTGTAAGGCTCCAAGTTGAGGGTCACCTACCGTCTCCTTGAGCGCTTCCACCAAAGCTGCCTCCACATCATCCTCAACATCCACTGGAGTGACTTCTTCACCAACATTGAAGTCTTCGAATAGGCAAAGGTTAGCAGCATCGAGACCATGCTGTTGAAGACGAAGCTACACTGGGCAGGGCATGTCTCTAGGATGGAGGATCATCACCTGCCCAAGATTGTGCTGTATGGTGAACTCTCCACTGGCCACCGTGACAGAGTGGCTCCGAGAAAGAGGTACAAGGACTCTCTGAAGAAATCCCTTGGTGCCTGTCACAATGACCATTGCCAGTGGTCTGCTCTAGCCTCTGATCGCGTGGCCTAGCGACACACCATTCAACAGTCTGTCTCCTCCTTCGAGAATACATGCAGGGCTGGCCTTAAGGACAAAAGCAGATAGAGGAAGAACTGTGACACAGCAGCACCAAACCCAGAACAGAATTTCCCTTGCAGCGCTGTGACCGGGCACGTCTGTCCCGCATTGGCCTCATCAGCCACCAGCGAGTCTGCAGCAGACGTGGACAGGCCCCTTCCTAAATCTTCATTCGTGAAGCCAAGCCATGATGATTACCATAAGACAGCTTTCTTTTCATTTTACTATTCCTAATGTTTTTTTTTAGCTTATGGTGGAATTATGTCCACATTTCTGGTCTGCACCCAAACCATAACTTGGTGTTTGACTTAGCAGAACTGACAGCTCGTTACCTCAATTTAATGTTCTGGAAAAAAAAATGCATGATCCTTTTATAAAAATATTGGGAGATGTTTCAAAAATTGTTTTATTTCATTTAAAGCATAAATATGATCTGACCACCAACATACTGAAGCTTGTGTGGGAAAATGAAAAGGCTTCCAGTGGCTCAGTGGGTAGGTGCAATGGATCTGGCACTAATAAAGAATTCTCCAAACTTTGTTCTAGGATTGTGCTGAGCTCTGTAATTTCAAAATGGGTACTAATGGGGCTCAACAAACTGGTGCAGCATGTCTGGACTACAGAGGAAATCTTAGTCCTGGTTCCTGATCATTAGGTTAATGATCTCCACTGGAAAAGTGTGTGTGTGGATCCCATATGAGCATTGGGCTTGGCTGCGATGGTGAAACATCCAGCCAACACTCACTTTAAAAAGAAGCAAAGAGTCTGCATTTATATTGCACCTCTCATGACCTCAAGACATCTTACAACTTTACACAGCCAAGTTTTTTTTAAAAATGGTTAGATTTAATTAATTGATTTCTTTAATGAGGTAAGAATTACAGGAGATTGAGGAAAAGTATCTCTGGAAAAGATCTTGGAGTTTAAGAAGAAAGACAATTAGTTTGGAAAAGGATACCATCCATATTTAAACTGCGTTTAGAGGACTAATATTGTGTAAAACTTAAGCTGTTTCACTGCACACTAAATTAGCCTTGTAATGCCAAGCCTGCAGCTGACGTGGACTTTTTTACCCCCTCCATAAATCTTCGTCCGCGAAGCCAAGCCAAAGAAGAATGGTATAGGAGGGCCCCTGTGCTATGAGACCAAGGGAATATAACTGGTTAGGATTGAATAATATAAATGCAGATTGAACAGATATCCTAAAGTTCTGCCTGCTTATCCAAAGAAAGAACCTGAGGAGAAACAGAACAGAACTACCTATTGTGGAGCGAGGAAATATTGTTAATATTTTTGCATGTTCCGTAAACATTAAGCAGCATGGCTGTACCTGAAAATCATCGGATCACAGGTATTCCTGCCAACGTACAAAAACAATTGAGGGTTACCCTGGAAATGATAGCCAACTCATTGAATGTGGAGGAAAACATTACAGTACTGCTCTGAAACATACAGAAGCCATAGCAACCAGGACAATAATTAGCATTTAAATAAACCCTTTTTCTGCTGAATAGACACCCCGAAGAAACACACACAACAGAAGTTGATTTAGAAAAGTCAGCTGGCAGGTCAACGTTGCTCTTAGATTGCCTTCCTGAACTGGGAGATGAGGCTTATTATAATTTTTTTTTTGCTTACCAGACAGCCTTTGATAACATGTCCTGTACTTTAAAGAAGTTGAAAGCTCATTAATTAATAAAAAAAATTGGCCAATTATATGGAAAACAGGCTTGAATAGAAAGCAGGTTACTAATAAATGGACTATGTTCTGTGAGTTGGCAATGTCAAGCAGAGATCTCCAGCTTCTCTTTCTGAAACCTTTCCATTCATACTATTGCTAAATTAGAAATGTTGTGCTGTTAATGCCAACACCAATTCATTTTCTTCACTCATTTTTGTCGCACTACGATTGGGCTGTGTTAGCCCTAATGGCCAATTATGGAACCTATTTAAAACGTCAAGCTGCCAAAGTTTATCTGTCCAACAACTCCTTAGTGTGGATTTGTCCCATTGTGATGTACTAAATCTTTGCCAGCATTGCACAATTCCAGCAGGCATTGCAGCTGCCATGTTTTTTGCTGCTGGGGTTCATTGGAAAATGCATAAAAGAGTAAGTAGGCATGTCAGCCCCATCAATTGTAGGAAAGGTGCTAAGAAGAGAAGGGAAATACAGGGAGAAAAAAATATGTTGACACTTGCTATGGCACAAAATCCACCCACTTACCCTCCCTGCAGGCAGAAGATTCATGGGTTTAAAAACATGCACCTCTAATTTCAATACAAGTTTCCTCCCTTTGTTACCAGACTCTTGACTGGACCTCCCTATGTATGTCTTGCACTGTTTAACTGTACTTTGCTCTTTAATACTATAGTCTGCACTTGGGTTTTATTTTAGAATGATGTTTCCATTTTTCACTACTTGCTGTATAATATAGAGGGACTGGATAGAATCAAAATGTATTGTCATGAACATGTCATGAAATTTGCCATTTTGCGGCAGTTTCACAGGTGCAAATATTGCTATGAATTAGATTTAAAAATAAATAAATTAGCGCAAAAAGAAGAGAAAGTGAGGTAGTGTCTGTGGTTCGTTGTCCATTCAGAAATCTGATGGCTGAGGGGAAGAAGCTGTTTTTTGTGCCACAGGGCGTTCGTCTTCAGGCTCCTGTACCTCCAGTGAAGAGGGCCTGGGCTGGCTGATGAGGGTCCTTGAGGATAAAGGCTGCTTTCTTAAGACACTGCCTCTTGTAGATATCCTCGATGAAGTGAAGACTGAAGCCCATGGTGGCGCTAGCCTAGATCACAACTCTCTCCAGTCTTTTCCTGTCCTGTGCATTGGTACCTCCATACCAGACAGTGATGCAACAAGTCAGAATGCCCTTTATGGTACACCTTAGAAATTTGCAAGAGTCTTTGGTGAAATATCAAATTTCCTTAAACTTCTCACAAAGTGTTACTGCTGTTTAATATTCAGAGATGTTGACACCCAGGAATTTGAAGTTTTTAACCATTTCCACTGCTGATCCCTCTGGTTCGTGTTCTCCTGATTTCTTCCTCCTGAAGTTCACAATCAGCTTCTTAGTTTTGCTAATGTTGAGTGAAAGGCTGTTGTTGTGCTACCACTCAATCAGCGGATCTATCTCCTTCCTGTACGCTTCTTCATTGCCATCCGTGATTCTGTCGATGATCGTGGTGTCATTGGAAAATTTGTAGATGGTATTCAAATTATATCCAGCCACACATTCATGAGTGTAGAGAGAGTGGAGAAGTGGGCTAAGCACGCATTCTTGAGGTGAGGCTGTGTTGATTGTCAGTGAGAAGGAGATGTTGTTTCCGATTTGGGCTGACTGTGGATATCTGATAAGGAAGACAATGATCCAGTTGCAGTGGAGGAAGCAGGGCGCCAGGATTTAGAGCTTGCTGAGCAGTACCGAGGGCATGATGGTGTTGAAAACTGATCTGTGGTCAATGAAAGGCAGCCTAATCTACATGCTGATGTTGTCTAGGTGATCCATGGCTGAGTAGAGAGCCAGTGATACTGCATCTGTTGTGAAGCCATTGTGATGGTAGGTGAATTGCAGTGGGTCCTGATCTTCACCTCGGTATGAGATCATTCTGGCCATGACCAAGCTTTCAAAGCATTTCATCACATTATAGGCATGAATGCTTCTGGGTGATAGTCATTGGGACTGCTCACTCTCGACTTCCTGGGCACTTGTATGATTCATGCTTTTTTAAAATTTTTTATTTTTCACACTATGAACCATACTGACCAAAATACACACAAACATTTCCCTCTTGAATATACACAATATCATTTTCTCCCCTTTTCCCCCTCCCTCCTTCACCCCCACCTCCCCACCCACTCAACGTTCAACATATATGATACATTAAACCCATTAAACAATGTCATCACACAATGAAAATAAACAAGAAATTTGTGTCATCTACTTTTACACACTGGGTCAGTTCATTTCGTCTTCTTCTCCTTCTGTCACTTTAGGTGGTGGAGGTCCGCAGTAGGACTTCTCTGTTGTGTTCCATGTACGGTTCCCAAATTTGTTCGAATACTGTGATGTTATTTCTTAAATTATATGTTTTTTTTTCCAATGGAATACATTTATTCATTTCTATGTACCATTGCTGTATTCTCAGGCTATCTTCTAATTTCCAGGTTGACATAATACATTTTTTTTGCTGGAGGTAAGGTTATCATAATAAATCTTTTTTGTGCTCCATCCAAATCGAGTCCAAGTTCTTTACTTCTTATATCACTTAGAAGAAAGATCTCTGGATTTTTTGGTATGTTGCTTTTGTGATTTTATTTAATACCTGATTTAGGTCTTCCCAAAACTTTTCCTACCAAAATTAATATTGACGCAAAATCAACTAATCCCCTTCACAATAGATAACCTTTCCTTTAGAGAATGGGAGAGAAAAGGGATCAAAAGAATAGAAAATACCACCAACTGAAAACCTACTTGAAGGACAAATTGGGAAGCAGGCTGAGGTTACCAGAAGGAAACAATTTTGAATATGTGATTACAGACACAATGATAATTAAAAGATTTATAACAAACATGTATATCAAACTGCAAGAGAAAGAGAACGAGGAAACAAGCTGTAAACCCAAACAAAAATGGGAACAAGATCTAAACATAAAGATACAGAATGAAACATGGGAAAAGCTATGCTCCGGAACTATGAGAAGTACAATAAACACAAGGTTACGCATGATACAATATAATTGGTTACACCACGCCCCAAAAGTTAAATAAATGGGACCCAACAGTATCAGACAGATGTTTTCACTGTAAGAAGGAAACAGGAACCACAGTACATGATAGATACTTTTTGAAGCAGAGGGAACCTCTGACAGCAGCAATGAGAGATTGAAAATGTCAATGAACACTTCTGCTAATTGGTTGGCACAGATTTTCAGTACGCTGATAGATGCACCATCAGGGCCTGACGCCTTGCAAAGGTTCACCCTCTTGAAGGATGTTCTGATGTTGGCCTCAGAGACAGATATCGCAGGGTCATCAGCTTCTGCAGGGATTTTCATTGGTAGCATTGTGTTCTCCTTTTTGAGAGCAAGCATAAAATGTGTTCAGCTCATTGAGAAGTGAAGCATTACAGCTATTTATGCTGCTTGGCCTCACCTTGTAGGTTGTAATGGGCTACAATCCCTGCCATAGCTGGTGAGTATGTGACTCTGTCTCTAACTTCCCTTGGAATTGCCTCAGTGCTGCTGAAATGGTCTTCCATAGATTGTACCGGTACTTCCTGAATCTTTTGATTCATTCTTGGCTTCTGGTTTGGGTTCTCACGGTGAGAAGCATGAATCCTTGAATGTGACCAATTCAAAGCAGTCCTGCAGGCATTCATCTACCTTTCTCGACCATAAATTCATTGTCTTCACCACTCTAGTCGTCAGTCTCTGCTTCTATACCGGAAGTAGAAGAACAACCAGGTGATCAGACTTGCGGAAGTTCATTCATGGAATGGCTCATTAGGCATTCTTTTTGGTGGTGCAGCAGTGGTCAAGTGTGCTGCCAGTTCTGGTCTAGCATGTGATGGGTTGGTGGTAGTTCGTTAGAGTCTTCTTCAAGTTGGCCTGATTGAAGTCGCCAACAATGATCAGGAAGGCATCAGAGGGTGCCGACTCATGGCTGTTAATCACAGTGCTCAGCCCCATCTAGTGCTAGCCTGATGTTAGCCTGGTGCGGAGAGTAAACAGCAACCAGGATGAACTCCCTCAGCAATAGAATGATGGCACTTGATCGTCAGATGTTCCAGGTCAGGGAAGCAGGACTGGGACATAGCAGTCATGTTTGCACACCTTGATGAATTGATGATCACACAGATGCCCCTCCTCTGGTTTTTCCTCACGCCGGTCTGTGCGGTGCAGCATGAAGTCCTTGGGGTGCAGTGCTGTGTCCAGAATGCTTTTGTTCAGCAATGTCTCAGTGAAGCACATCACACAGCAATCCCTGATGTCTTTCTGCTGCTGTAATCTGGCTTTGAGTTCATCCAGTCTATTTTCCAGAGACTACGTTGGCCAGGAGGATGGTAGGGAGCGGATAGAAGGCAAAACACAGTTTTTCACGTTATCTCGGTATCAATTCAATTTCATTTTCCTATCCATACATCTATCCTCAGTGCAAAGACCAGTTACACAGGTAAAGAGAATAAGTAGAAGATTGATGTTCCAGCAGGGATACTTTAACTCAAGAGCAGTCAACCATCTTTGTGAACGGATTGCTCCATGTTCAACAGTGAGTGTAAGGTATAAGACATAAGAAACCAATTCCAATGATTAATGAAGTATCCTGAATATCAGTGTCATCCAAGAAATGTTACTCACCCCAAGGTGAATCAAGTTCAGGGGTTGATAGTCCTGATCATGAGAAAGAAATTGGTGCAATCAGAAACCATGAAACATTAGATTAGAATAGATTCAACTTTATTGTCATTGTGCCAAGTACAGATACAAAGCCAATGAAATGAAATGAGCATCTAACCAGAAGTACAAAGAATAGTGCTATATAATAGGGCCTAGTAACTAGGCAAGTGCTCCAGCAAACAAACAAGTATAAAAGTACTGACAGTACAATATGGGTGAAAAGCAGCTCAACACTATGTTATAAAGTTCAGCAGGGTCACAGCTTTAGGAAATAAGCTCTTTCTGAGCCTGCTGGTACAGGAGTGGAGGCTTCTGTAGTGCCTACCGGATGGAAGGAGAGTAACAAGTCCATAGTTAGGGTGAGATGCATCCTTGATAATGCTTTTCGCCCTGCCCAGGCAGTGTTTCTAATAGATCTTCTCAATGGTGAGCACTTGGGTGCCAATAATCCACTGGGCAGTTTTCATCACCCACTTGAGTGTTTTATATTCTGATATGGGACAGTTGCCCATACCCCGCTGAGATGCCATAGGTTCCTAAATTGAACCTATAATCTCAATCTTATTCTCATTATCGGATTATATGTCAATTTAGAAAATGAAAAGGGAAAAGCAGAACCTAAAATTGCAAACATAGAAGATTTCTTAGAAAAGTTCAGTTCCATTTCTGCCCAGACTTTCAAAATTTAGGAAATATATACCATAATTTAGGTAGAATATTCATTTTAATTGAATTAATATGTTGTTATGAGCCCAAAGGACCCCAATACCCAGCAGCAACTGATATTCACCAAGACAAATGGTTACTTAAACAAAAGTTGATTTTAATTATCATTAAACATGAAAACAGAATCACACTTTAACTTATCACTATTGACTTAACTAATCTAATTTAACCCCTTTCTAATTCTAAGCACACGTGTATATAATGTGTGTAAGTTCAGAAAAGTTCTTTGGTTCACAGTCCAATCTCACTTCTCATTCTTCCAAGTTCACTGGTTGCAGGAAATTCTTATACTGTGCACAGAATTTAACATTTATAAAGTTCACCAGGCTTTGGTGTTTGAAAGGTATGGTTACCACTCAGGAAGGTTCTTGTCAGTTTTCAGAGAGATGTTTGTTGTACGCTGACACCCACAACTGACTCCTTTTTTAAAATCAGCCATTTCAGTGTCTTGCCGAAGAAACTTGCCCCCTCAGGGTGCTTCAGATGATAACCTTTCTTTCAGTTCACCACAGAGTACCTTTTTTGTTTCTCCTATTTCAAGTGAAACATTAGACAACCAGACCCTCTTCTTGCATGAACCACAAGGGCTTTGACCAGGCTGAACTAAGCACTCACAACCCATCTTCCAAATGGGGTTTTCCACAAGCTTGTCCTGTTCCAGTCCCAGTTGCTGCTGCTGACTGTCAAACTGTGGAACTGCTCTCTGTCTCTCTCGCTCACACACACACACACACACACACACACACACACACACACACACACACACACACACACACACACAGAAAAAACCTGTTTTACTCTCTCTGTTTACAAAACCACATGACCCTCCTAGAACAGCAAGTACCACTTCAGACAGAATGTGGCTCCAGCAAGCTCTTTCATCTGTTGCATTTTTGTAAACAATAATCCATTAGTGAAGTCTCTTGGGCACCCTCCAAAGCTTTTGCAAAGACTGTTGGCCCCAACATGTCTAGCATGAGCAGAGCTCCAGTATTTTAAATAAGATCCTTTTTTAAAGTGTTTGTATGTGACCTACACTAAAAATCCTGCCCCAATTTATCTCCCAAAAACATATCTATATTCTGTCACAATATCAAGTCAATGTAATTGAAAGTGGTGACCATCACGATAATAATATTTTAATCTGATTTACTATAAAATTTTCTTTCATAAATTTCTTATAACTTTTTGTAATAGTAATTCCTAAATATTGAAATTGATCTTTAACTATTTTAAATTGAAATTTAGAATACATAGTATACATTGTAAAGTTCAGTCTCACAAAGCTTTTGCTTTGAAACACAAAGTCTTTACTGCTGTTCAAAATTAATTATGGACTAAATGTGAGGCATCAGACTTTTTTAAACTGATGCTCAAAAGCAGTTGTGAATTATTTTGAAACAGCAAGTCATCAGGTTTCTTTAAAACTATAAATTTCATAAGACCAAAAAGGAATTAAAACTGTACAAGATTGTTTTGAAGTGGGATATTTTATTTCTTTTCAAAGAATGAAAGAGGAATATGAAATCCCATAAAATACTCTTTTTTGTCATTATTATTGGATTATTTTGGTTATACTTTGAGGTTATCTAGACAATCTCATTTTGAAACACTACTTATAGAAGGTGGGAAGAAGAGATTTATATCTGAAATGTATTTGTTATTGCAGAATAAAATGCTTAAGTTAGATTTGCAAAAGTATTGGTTAAAATGGGAAAAAGATTTAGAGATTGTGATTAATCAAGATGATTGGAGGAATTTGTGTCGAGATAATATGTCTAAGATTATTAATGTGAGATACAGATCAGTTCATGATAATTTTATACATCAATTATATTTAACCCCAGAAAAATTAAAGAGATATGGATTCCCATGTAGATAGGGTGGTGAAGAAGGCTTTTGGTATGCTGGCCTTCCATAGCATAGAATATAGGAGCTGGGAGGTAATGTTGAGACTGTTTAAGGCATTGGTGAGGCCAAGTTTGGAATATTGTGTGCAGTTCTGGTCTCCATATTATAGGAAGGATATAGATAAGGTAGAGAGGGTGCAAAGAAGGTTTACAAAAATGTTGCCTGGATTGCAGTATCTTGAATACAGAGAAAGAATGAGTAGACTCGGGCTTTATTCATTGGCGCATAAAAGGTTGAGAGACAATTTGATACAGGGTATTTAAAATTATGAAGTGAATCGATAGAGTTGACGTGAATAGGCTCTTGCCACTGAGGGTAGGGGAGATTGGAACAAGGGGTCATAAGTTAAGGGTTAGTGGGCAAAACTTTAGGAGTAATATAAGAGGATGCTTCTTCACTCAGAGAGTGGAATGATCTACCAGAAGAAGTAGTTGCGGCAGGGTCAATTCTGTCATTTAAGAAGAGTTTAGATGAGTACATGGATGTGAGAGGATTGGAAGGTTATGGGCATGGGAGTGGGTAGGTGGAACTAGTGGAGTTTCACGTAAATTGGTGCAGACTAGAAGGGCCAATATGGCCTTTTTCCGTACTGTAAATTGTTATATGATTATATAATTTATCTTCTTCAGATTTATGTTTTAGATGTCGGAAGGAGGTAGTATAGTGGCTGCTAGACGAATTGAAACTCACTACCACCACATTGGGGGTTTCAACAAACTGTTCATTTCAAACTTTGCGTGCACCCCTTTAAGGGCAGCATGAGCTCCACCCCCGCATCTTCGGTGACATCACCACACTTGCCCGAGGCATGCGCTTTGTTCAAACTCATGCGGCATGGAGGTCCCCCGATGGCGCCATCTTCTCACGGCTGCCCCACCAGCGCAGCGGTACAAGCGGAGCCGGTTTGCCTCGAGTATGTGCACCACCACGGTAGGTTTTTTTTTACATTCTACTTGGTTCATGTGATACGGTAAAGTCTTTTTGGTTGTGACTTAAAGAGTTACTAGAGTATAGTTTTAAGGTTAAAATTCCATTGGATCCTTTATTATTTTTGTTAGGTAGTATTAAAAAATTGAGTTTGGAATTGAGGTTGACTAGATTTCAAATAGCATTTCTGAGATTGGCATTAGCTGTTGCTAGAAAATGTATAGCGATTACATGGAAAATTGATATTGATTTGAGTGTACATAGATGGCATATGGAATTGAGATCTTGTATTCCATTGGAAAAAGTAATGTATAATTTACGTGATAATTTTTTTAAATCGGAAAGTTTGGAGCCTTTATTTGGATTATATGGTTTAAAATTGTGAGATCTCTGGCCATGCTGTAGTGGTGTTGTTCCATGTCATGGTACCTAATTACGTTATTGTGGTTTATACCTCCTTTTCTTTCTTTTTCTTTCTTTCTTTAGGGGTTGTTATGCATGGGAGGTATGGGGGGGATGGGACAGGGAGAGGTAGGGACTTAGGGGAAGTTAGGGTGGTAGGGAAGGATATATATACCATGTATTTTTATTATGTTTGTAATCATTTTTCTTTTTTGATTAAATGTATCATGGTTTTCATTTTAAATAAAATATTCAAAAAAATCTATGAATTTCTTGTAGAATTGTTTTCAGAGCAATGGTTCTTCATATAGGTGATTTTTCCTCTCGTTCCTCTTGCATGGAGGTTTCGGAATCTGTGTTCCACACAATGTATCTGTCCTCTTTTCAAAGAGACAATGAAGTGGCTATTTTCTTCCATGATGATTTCACAAATCCAGGCAAGGGATACATGATGTAACCATTTAAAAATAGTTAAGTTTGAGATGCTAGATTAATTTTGCTTTCTTAATCAAAAGTGACCATTTCAAATGTACACATGACTGTCCTCTCTCTCTTACAGAGATGTCAGAAATGGCTATTTTCTTCAAAGCCACTTTTTTGGTTTTCCTCCTTTTCATAAGGAGAGCACAAGCAGCCTTTTGTTACTGCATTTCCATCCTGTCTTACTTACAGGATAGCCAAGCTTCAATCCTGAATTACTTACAGGAAGGCCAGGCATCTTCTTCTTCAGTTTGAAATTAGTTCCTTAATATTCAAAAATACTTTCTATTTTGAAGTGTCTTTACCACATGACACAATTTCACTGCTGACTTTAAAGTTCCTTCAAAGTTAATTCACAATATATATGCAAAAAGCATCTATGTCCACGTAGACCCACTTCACAAGTATGAATCTAGAACAAAAGATTCTGGCCTGTCTGCGCCATTAAATCAAAAGTCGGTTTTTGTTTACACAGGTGCTTCTCCTTAGAAAACACTTTTTTTTGAGTTTTCAATGAAGAACAATCATAAGGCTTACATGACTGTTTATAGCTTTTTGAATTAGTATTTAAGCTGTCTCTTCCAGCAGGACAATGGTTTCCCTTTGAGTATTATTATGTCTGTAAATCTGTGTGTGTCCTCATCCACCCAAAAACTAACTTTACTAAGAAATATTATCAGGTCACATTTCACAAACAAACATCTCATTTGCCATGCACGAGCTATGCAAGGGTAGACTTTGTGTCTACAGTTGGCTTTTCAGAGACAATGGAAGTGCTTATGAGAGTTTCCTAAGCAGGTGTGAATGGACCAGCATGTTTGAACAGTGTCCAGGTTCAAGAACTGAGAACTCTTTTGCTTTTAAACTGGTGCCAGAGTTTTAAATGTCTGGTTGAAATTTGTGGTCCTAAGAGGGGCCATGTGGTTTTGCAGACAGAGAGAAAACATCCATTGTTAGAGTATTCTGCAACAGTTGTGTGAAGGCTGAAAGTTGGCAGACCTGCTACAAGACCCCATTTTCAAGATAGGTTTTGAGTTCTGAGTTCAGCCTATTCCAAATCTCAGTAATCAATTGCAGTGGTGGTGGCTGGTTATTGTGTTTCTCCTGGAGTAGGAGGGAAAAAGACTCCTTGTGGTAACCTGGAAGAAGAGGTTATCTTTTCGAAAAACCCAAGAGGCGGCAAGTTTCTTCGGTAAGACATTTCAGTTGCTGATTGAAGGAGATGAGTTTGTGTGTCCAACGGACAACAAATATCTCTCTGAAACTAATAGACCTTCCTAAGCAGTAACAACTTAAATTAAAGCACCAGAACCTGGTGAATATAATATCTATTCAATTCTGTGCACAACATGGAAGATTGCCTGATACCAGTAAACTTGGAGAAGTAAAAATTTAATGATTGGACAATGAAAAAGAACTTTCCTGAACATAAAAACATTACATACAGGTGCACTTAGAATTAGAAGGGAGTTAAGTTAATTGGAATAATTTATGTATTGATCTTATTATGTATTAAGAAAATAAAACTAGTTTTGTTCAAGTAGCCATTGTCCTGGTGAATTTCTGTTCCTGCTGGTCTTTGAGTCCTTTGGGCTCATAACAATATATATTTTATGACTAAAGATTAATCACAATTCTGGCACAGTCCCAAATATTATGGAGGACACTGTGTATATTTCAGCAAGGCATTCGATAAGGTTCTGCACAGTAGACTGCTCTGGAAGGTTAGGTGAGATAGCAGAATTGATAGAAAATTGACTTCAAGGAAGAAAGCAGAAGGTGATTGTGGGAGGCTGTTTTTCAAACTTGGCACCTGTAATGCGCACACATACACACACACACACACACACACACACACACACACACACACACACACACACACACACACACACACACACACACACACAAAATAAACTGGTACATACATGCCTTACCACCCTTTGACCCTGTGCAGGCATGACTCTATACTACAAGGGACACTAATTAAATGCTCCCAACCCTTTTCACAGTGCACATCTTACCAACAGCTTCTCCAGCACTGTTCCACATTTTTTGGCTTGGAGTGAAGCAGGGTGATCACAACCTGGCAAAGAGAGAGAACAAAGAACCCATAGCATCTTTATAATGCTGGAGGGTCCACCCCAGGTTGTTAGCAGGAGTAAATGGCTTGGTGCTAGGAGGGTTAATCCAATTACAAAAGCCAATAACCCAAGGCCAGGTACAGACAGGCTAGAGAGACCAGTCCAGGTAATTTACATGGCACCAACAGCAAGGTGTGCACTAATGGGTGGGGCAGAACCAAACCTTGAATGGCAGCTGGTGTGTCCTCCATCTAGGAAGGGAGCAGTGCTGTCATGTGACAGACACAACCCTTCCCAATACAGTAGTACCTTCATGGCGAATTGTAAGGATCTTGGGAGTGTTGTAGATCAGAAGGTTCTTGGAACACAAGTACCTAGTTCATTGAAAGTGGAATCACAGATAGATATGAGGGTCAAAAAGACTTTTGGAACATTGGCATTCATCAGTCAGATGATTGAATATAGAAGTTTGGAGGTCATATTGCATTTGTATAAAATGTTGGTGAGGCGCAATTTGGAGAATTGTGTTCGGTTTTAATCACCATGCCGTAGGAAAGATATTACCAAGCTGGAGAGGGTTCAGAGAAAATTTGCGAGGATGTTGTAAGGTTTCAGGGGCCTGACCTACAGGGAGAGTTGACAACTTAGGGCGCAGGAGGATGTGTGCCTATCTCATTGAGGTGTACAAAATCAGGAATAGATTTGGTGAATGCAGAGAGTCTGATGCCCAGAATAGGGAAATCTGTAACCAGAAGACATAGGTTGAACACACCTTAGAAGCTGAGAGGTAACATTTTACATAGGGTGTGCGAAAGGGCTGATGAAGGTGGTTGTTGGGGCAGTTACTATTGCCATGTTTAAGAAAAATTTGGATGGATACATGGATAGGATAGTTTTAGAGGGATATGGGCCAAACACAGGCAGGACTAATGTAAGTGATAAGTGTGGGAAAGTTGGATTGAAGGTCCAGTTTCCACACTTTACCAGCATCATCCTCCACCATCCTCTCCCTGCACCACTTTCTCCCAGGTTTACCCTCTCCCTGCTCCACTTGCATGCAGTACCACCTCTCACTGCATTGTGTGATGTAGTGATACGAGATATGCTAGAATAGTTATGGGTAAACTATATCTTTAAAAGAGATAAATTGTGGGTGTTTAGTAGGTTACACTTCACAAACAGAGTAACATTTCACAAAAGGCAGCTCATTTAAAATGCAAGAGCTTTGCTGAAGTGAAACATTGTGTCATCAGTGACTGCAGAATCAATGGAACTGCTTTGGAAAGGACGTCAAAAGGAGGTGGAAGTAGAACATAATGTTGATCATGTCCTGGCTCAGATACTGATAAGATCTTTCAAAAATTGGGTTTGGAGTCTTGGGAGAGGTCATTTGGTTTTTATAAGCAGAGAGAGGGAGGAAAAAAAACAAACAGGTGAAACAAACAGGTGATTTCTCTTTTGGAGAGAGAGCGAGAAGTCACTTCTACAGCAGCAGTTGAGGCTGAAACATGGCAAGTTGGCAGGCTTGTTGAAAAACCCCATTTGGAAGATAGACCATGAGTTCTGAGTTCAGCCTGTTCCAAACTCTTGTAGTCCTTGCAAGAGGAAATGGCTGGTTAGAGTTAGAGTCTTTCTCTTGAAATAAAGGAAACAAGAGGAACTCTAAGGTGACCTGGAAGAAGAGGTTATCATTTGGAAAACCCATGATGGGGCAAGTTTCTTCAGCAAGACACTGAAGTGACTGATTGGAGGAAATCAGTTTGTGTGTGTCCAACGAGCAACAAATTTCTCTCTGAAATCAACAAGAACCTTCCTGAGCAGTAACCATTTAACTTTAAGCACCAGAGCCTGGTGTAAATTATAAATGTTGAATTCTGTGCACGAGATGAGAATTGTCTGATACCGGTGAACTTGGAGAAGTGAAAAATGAATGATTGGACAGTGAAACAGAGAACTTTCCTTAGCATATAAACATTAAATTTATGTGGGCTTAGAATTAGAAGAGAGTTAAGTTAGGTTAAGTTGTTTATAGTAATAAGTTAAAGTTTGATCTTGTTATTATGTTTAAAGAAAATTAAAAGCAACTTTTGTTTAAGTAACTATTGTCTTGGCGAATTTCTATTGCTGCTGGGTTTTGGAGTTCTCTGGGCTCGTAACAGTAGGACCAGTGTTACTCCAAAACATCACTACTTGTCAAAAATAAATATAAATCTGTTGAGGACTAAAACTCCAATGCACAAATGAAAAGCATAAACTTGAGCAGAGGCCGGTAACCCTGAGAGATGAAAAGAACAAAGGGAGAGAAAATAAATACGACAAGAGTTTCAAAAGAACTAGAAAAATTATGTGGTTTTCAAGGAATATCAAAATCAACACATTTGTTTTTAGTTACATTCCTAAAAAATACATACGTTTAATGCTGATCATCTGAAAACTGATAAGGGTGAAGAAACATTCATGTGGAGTAATTATTTTGTAGCAATATTTACAGTGGATGAAGAAGATAGCATACAATTCATCTGAAAAATGGTTCATCAAATTTATAAACCAAATAAAAGCAACAAAGAAAATAATGACAACAAAGTGCATCAAATCCCCAAGACCCCATGATTTCTACCCTATGACTTTTAAAAAGTAGGTGAGTGCATTGTATATAAACCTTTTCAAATTCAAGATCATATCATCAGATTGTTCATATACAACCCAATGAAACAGCATCTCTCCAGACCATGGGGCACATACAAAAACACACAAAATGCAGTACATAAATAATCAAATTAAGAGATATATATAAATATTTGGGATGGTTTTCACAAATGTAGAATACTGTTCATAAGTCACACAGCCTGTGGGAACAAGCTATTCCCCAGTATGGCAGTCTGACTGAAAGAGGCACTTAGGCAATTTCTGCTGGTGGCGAATCTGTCTGCCTTGGAGGAGGACAAGAGAAATTTCATGTAATATAACACTGTTTTATTACTATGATAATAAATTGAATCTTGATGAATATTATCTGAAGCATTTCTATTCTTAATAAAACCTGTTTGATCAATATGTATTAATTTAGTTAAATACTTGGCAAGTTGATTTGCTAACATTTTCGCTATGATTTTATAATCTACATTCAGTAAAGAAATAGTTCTATACAAAACACTTTCAACAAGTTTCTATCTGTTTTTGGAATTACAGTAATTAAAGCACTAGAACAAGATTCCGGCAACTCATGCTCTTTGATTAATTACTTTGGTCAATGCATATCGACAGCAGCCCAATCATTGGGCTTGACGCCAAAAAAGCTTTTGACAGGGTTGAATGGGATTTTTTATTTAAGGTGTTGGAAAAGTTTAAATTTGGCCCTTTTTTTATTGGTTGGGTTAAAGCTTTATATACAAACCTGATTCCCAGGGTGGTGACAAGTGGTCAAGTTTCATTACCATTTAAATTGACACGTTCGACCTGACAAGGGTGTCCATTGTCACCAGCCCTGTTTGCATTGGCTATTGAACTGTTAGCTCCAACAATAAGACAGAATGAACAGATAAGAGGGATGAGAGTTATGGATGAAGAGTATAAGATTAATCTATTGGCAGATGATATTTTGATATATTTGACAAATCCAGAATAATCATTGCTGCATTTGTGGGAATGTTTATTACAATATAGAACATTATCTGAAGACAAGGTTAATTGGGATGAGAGTGAAATTTTGCCAGTTGGAAAAGGAGATTATTCAGAATATAAAAATATTATTAAATTGAAATGGACTGATTAAAATTAAAAATTTAGGAATAATTATCAATGTTATCAATCTTTATATAAGTTAAATTACGTTCCTTTATTAAAAAATATTAAAGCAGCTTTAATTAAGTGGAAAGATCTCCCATTAACTTTAATTGGCCGAGTTAATTCTATTAAGATGAATATTTTTCCTCGAATTCAATATTTATTTCAATCAATACCATGTTCTCTTTCAAAGGGATTTTTTTCAGGATTTAAATAAAACTATGAGAGAATTTTTATGGAAAGGTAAATTATCGTGAGTAGCATTATATAAACTTATTTGAAAGTATGCATTAGGCGGGCTTCAATTACCCCATTTTCAAAATTATTATGAAGCAGCCCAGTTGAAATTTATTAGTAGACTGATGGATTTGGACCAAACCCCAAGTTGGGCTAAAGTTGAGATGGCTTGTATTTCTGAAGTTGAGGTGCATCAATTTATATTTCAATGGAATGTAAATTTGTTGCAGGAATATAATATGCCGATAATAAAACATCTATTAAAGGTAAGGACTAAAAAAAATAAGATTTTAGGATCAAAAGGTAAATTGTCAATTTTAACTCCACTATAGAACTATCAGCTTATTCCTTTTTCAATGTTTAATAATTATTTAAAGAGTTGAAACTCTAAGGGTATAAAGATGTTACAGGATTGTTTTGTAGAAAGACAGTTTCTTTCTTTTAATCAATTGAAAGAGTGTTTTGATATTGCTGAAAATTCTTTATTTGTTTATAATCAACTTCGAGCTTTGGTGAAAGATATGTATGGTAGAGAGATGATTTTACTTGTATTGACAGAATTTGAGTCTTTGATTTCTTCTATACCAAAAAAAGGGTTATATTTCTGTTATGTACCAAGTATTACAAGACAATATGGATAAACTGGAATGGGAGAAGTCTAAACTTAAATGGGAAAATGATTTAGCCTTTGTTTTTCCTGAAGACTATTGGGCAGATATGTGTCATGGTAGTGTTACTAAATTGACGATTATGGATGGAATGGTTAATTATAACTTTTTACATCAGTTGTATTTAATCCCAGAGAAATTGAAAAAATATGGTTTTAGTAATTTGGACTCTTGTTTTAGATGTGGTGTATGTACTGGAACTTTTTTACATGTTGTTTGGACTTGTGTTTATACACAACCATTTTGGGAAGAAATTAGGTTAACTTTGGAAAAAACTATATGATATTAAGTTACCACTAGATCCATCTATTTTTTTAATGGGTTATATGATTCCTTTAAAAGGATTAGGGTTGGTTAAATTTCAAATTGCATTTGTACGCTTAGCATTGTCTGTAGCTCGAAAATGTGTAGCAAGTACATGGAAAAATAACATAGTAATTAATATAATGCGATGGCAGAATGAATTGAAAGCTTGTATTGTTATGGAAAAAAATTACATATAATCTGCATGACAATTATTCTTTTTTTGTTAATAAGTGGTACCATATTTGGAATATATGCATTTAGATGTATTTTAATTTATTATATATTCTTAGTTTCTGTTTATATATTTTTGGCTCTCCTTAAGAGAGCTGGCTGATGGGGTGGGAGGGTGGGTGGGGACTCGTAATTTAAAAAAAATTATAATTTTTTTCTTTTTTTAAATATATACTTATATAAAATTGTCTTTATGGAATGTATGCTGTATTATTACTAATGATCTTTCAAATAAATAAAGTTTTTTTAAAAATTGAATCTTGATCTTGATCTTTATTTTGATACTCCTGAACCTTCATCTTGATAGTAATGGGTGCTGGGTGGAAATGGTTTTCTATAATTTCTTGAGCCTTTTTATCACTCCCAGTAAATGTTGTCTATAGAGGACAGGGTTAACAAGTATCTGAGATGATAGGGAGTTCAACAATTAGGAAAGGGAGAGCCCAGTGATCCACTTGGCTCTTTTAGTCATCCTCTGTATAGACTTCTTGTCTGATGCTTTGCAGCTATAATACTATCATACAATGATGCAGCCAGACAAGATGCTCAGTTATGCTCCAGTAAAATGTTGTCAAGATGCGGGTAAGTGGCCTTACCCTAGTCACTCTCCTTAGGATGTGTCGTGCTCCTGACTAATGAGGCAGCGTTGTGGACCCAGGATAGGCTGTCCCTTTCTTATAGCATTTTATGAACCTTACAATCTCCTTTCATCATTGTTGCTGAAGTTTTCCAAGTAATCTTTTGAGATTCTTCCAAAGTTCTCTCAAATTAGAAACCATTGGAAAATTATACTTACTGTTCCATCATTTAAAGAAAGCTTCTGACTGTAATACTTAAGTGATCAGTGTTCATACAAAGCTATTCTAAGTATTTTTTATTAACATAGATGATAGAAAACCATAGAATTAGGTTTGCTAAAATCAAAAAGATACAGAATTGGAAGATGCATGGGTGTGTTTGGAGGTAAAATGCTTGTTTAAATGCTTGGATTAATTGAATGGGTAAAACTGTGATTCCAGCAGATGCTGGAAAATTGATGCAAAACACAAATTACTGGAGGAACTCAACAGGTCAGGCAGCATCTATGGAAGGCAATTGATAGTCCATCTCTCAAACCTTGACTGTCTATTGGCTTCATTGATGTTGCTTAACTTAATGAGTTCCTCCAGCAATTTGTGAATGTTTAAAATGTGGTGAATAATTTTTGACCTTAAAAGATCAAAACAAGCTATTGTGTATATGATCCAAAGATAAAAACAAGATAATCAAAATGCCTATTGTGTTGTAAACCTTTATGAGTAGAATATAAGGGATGAAAATTATACCATAATAACATAGACATATGTATGGAGGACATATATAAAGAGAGTATTGCATAGATTTATCAGAATGATACCTGGATTCTAAGGGTTAAGTTTCAAAGGTTTATACAAACCAGTGTTCTCAGGAATTCAGAAGGTTAAAATGTGAAGTGACTGAAGATTTCAAGGTCTGAAGGTAAGAAACAATTAAAAAAACAAAGGGTAGCAGGCTTGCAAAATAATTTGTTAATGTTAAGTGTGAGATTGGTACACTGAGGCAAAGGAACTGTATCTGAAATTCATAACTTTAATGAATGGTGTAACAGGCTGAAAGAGCTAAGTGAGACACCTCTTATGTCTCAGCATATAGGCTTAATGACACTTTTCTTTTCTTTCTTCTTTCTTTCTTTCTTTGGCTTGACTTCGCGGACGAAGATTTATGGAGGGGTATGTCCACGTCAGCTGCAGGCTCGTTTGTGGCTGACAAGTCCGATGCGGGACAGGCAGACACGGTTGCAGCGGTTGCAGGGGAAAATTGGTTGGTTGGGGTTGGGTGTTGGGTTTTTCCTCCTTTGTCTTTTGTCTGTGAGGTGGGCTCTGCGGTCTTCTTCAAAGGAGGTTGCAGCCTGCCGAACTGTGAAGCGGCAAGATGCACGGTTGGAGGCGGTGGTCAATGTGGCAGGCACCAAGAGATTTCTCTAAGCAGTCCTTGTACCTCTTCTTTGGTGCACATTGAATAGAAAATACAAACAATGAAAGGATCTTCATCATCAGAGCAAAGCAAATGATTACTTTGCACTGAAGGCTTCCAACCAGGGTAAAGTTTTATCAAGAACTGAAATTAAATACCAATGGAACTGCAAGGCATGAAAATGAAAATTTAAAATATATATTATTCTAACCATCTGCAGATTACTGTGAAAGAGCAAGTCAATGTTTTGGACCTGAATGCTTTTTGAAAGACAAAGATAAAATTACATATAAAGGCAGAAAGAAACTTCAGAATCAGAATCATGAACAATCACACAATGTTTTGTTTTGTCTCAGCATCGCAATAATCTTTGGCTTTGCTAACGTTGAGTGCAAGGCCATTGGTATGTGTGATAGTACAGATCTATCACCAATGTATATAGTGTATATAGTTACAGTATCTAGACTGTGCTTACAGCGATTGGCTGAGAGCTAAGCCACGCCTACTGTCTGGGCCTTAAAGGGTTGTGTCCCTAGCCAGGTCGGATCATTCCGGACTGGTCGGCCACCTGTGAAGAGCTCCTGTCTTTTGCTAATAAAAGCCTTGGTTTGGATCAACAAGTCTTTGATTCTTTCAACGAGCTCTACAGTATGACACCACCTTACAACAATTAATAAAAGTCAAAGTGAGGCAGTGTCTTTGGTTAATTGATGATTCAGGAATCTGATGGCAGCGGGAAAGAAGCTGCCCTTGTATGGCTGAGTGCTCACCTTTAGGCTCCCGTACCTTTTTCCTGATGGTAGCAGAGTGAGGAGGGCATGGCCTGGGTGGTGGGGGACCTTGAGGATGGAGGCTGTTTTTTTAAGACACCACCTCATGTAGATGCCCTTGATAAGAGTGAAGTCTGGTACCTGTGATGACACAGGCCAAGTTAACAACCATCAGGGTTTTTTTTTGTCCTGAGCATTGGCACCTCCATAACAGACAGTGATGCACCAGCCAGAATGCTCTCCATGGTTCACCTGTAGAAGTTTTCATGAGTCTTTGGTGATATACCCATTCTCCTCAAAGACCTCATAAAGTGTAGCCACTGGTGAGCCTTCTTCATGATTGTGTCAACAGGGAGGCTCCAGGACAGATCCTTGGAGTTGTGACAGCCAGGAATTTGAAGTTCTTGTCCCTCTCCACTACTGATCCCTCGATGAGGACTGGATCATCTTCTCCTGACTTCCTCCTGAAGACCACAATTATTTTTAGCTTTGCTAACATTGAGTGCAATGTTGTTGGCGTGACACCAGTCAATGAGCTGATCTATTTCCCTCCTGTTCGCTTCTTCACTGCCCTTTGTGATTCTGCTGACAACTGTGGTGTCATCAGCAAATTTGTACACAGCATTGGAATTGTGCCTGGCCACACAGTCATGGGTCTATAGTGATAGAGCAGTGGCCTAAGCACAAATCCTTGAAGTATTCCTCCATTGATAGTTAGTAAGGAGGAGATGTTGTTTCCAATTCATACTGACTGTTATCTTCTAATGAGGAAGTCAAGGATCCAGTTGCAGAGATGGATGCAGAGGCCCAGGGTTTGAAGCTTCTTGACCAGCACTGAGGGGATATGGTGTTGAAGGTTGAGCTGTAGTCGATCAAGAGCAGCTGAATGTATGAGTTGCTGTTTTTGAGGTGATTCAGAGCTGAATGGAGAGCCAGCGATATTAATTCTGCTGTGGAGTGGTTGTGCCGATAGGCAAATTGCAGTAGGTTCAGTGGTACACTAATTCTGGCCATGATCAACCTCTCAAAGCATTTAATCACAGTAGAAGTTAGTGCTACTGGATGATCGTCATTGAAGCAGCTCACACTGCTCTTCTTTGGTACTGGGATGATTGATGCCCTTTTGAAGCTGGTGGGAACTTCTGACTGCAGCAATGAGAGATTGAAAATGTCCATGAATACTCCAGCTAGTTGGTTGGCACAGAGTTTCAGTATCCTGCCAGGTACGTCATCAGGGTACTGCAAGCCTTGCGAGTGCCTCTTGAATGATGTTCTGATATCAGCTTCAGAGATAGATATCCAGGGTCCTCAGCCATTGCAGGGATTCTAGTAGGCACCTTTGGGTTCTTATTCTCAAAGCAGGCACAGAGCTGTTCATTTCATTCAGTAGTGAGGCATCATAACCATCTATGGTGCTTGCCCTTGCTTTGTAGTCTGTAATGGCCTGCACTCCCTGCTATAGCTGGTGTATATCTATCTCTGTCTAGCTTCCTTCGGAATTGCCACTTTACTTCAGAGATAGCCTTCCAAAGATCGTACCTGCTTGGAGAGATCTGGATCCCCAGCCTTAAACACCCTTGACCTCATCCTCAGAAGGGTGCAAATCCTTTGGTTCATCCAAGGCTTCTGGTTGTGCACGGGCACATACTCGTCCATGGAAGTCAATGACAAATGTTGCATATTCATTTAGGTCTAAAGATGAGTTCTTGAATATGGTCCAGTCCACCAAAACAGTCTTGCAGACACTCCTCTGCATCCCTCAACCATATTTTGCCATCTTCACTACTGGTGCTGTGGTCTTTAGTTTCTGCTTGTACACTGGGAGTAGAAGTACAGCCAGGTGTTCAGACTTGCCGAAGTGCAGTCGTGGTGTGTATCGGCAGTCGTTCTTCAAGGTAATGTAGCAGTGGCCGAGTGTGTTGGCTCCTCTGGTCTCACATGTGGTGTGTTGTGGTAGTTTGTTATAGTCTTCTTCACGTTGGCCAAATTGAAGGCCCCTACAATGATCAGAAAGGCATCAGGAAATGCTGTCTCGTGTACTCCCTCAGTAAGTAGAATGGGCTGCACCTGATCACCAGATGTTCCAGATCAGGGGAGCAGTGCTAGAACATAACTGTCACATTTCTACACCATGATGAATTGATGATAACACCAGTGCTGCTTCCCCTGGTTTTTCCTGATGCTGGTGTCTGGCGAATGCGGTAGAGGGTGTAGCCTATGTGCTATAGTGCCACATCCAGAATGTCCTTATTTAATTATGTTTCTGTAAAGCACATCATACAGCACTCCCTGATGACTCTCTGATGTTGGAGTCTGGCTCAGAGTTAATCGAGTTTGCTCTCCAGAGAATGTACATTGGCAAGGAGGATGATAGGGAGCGGAAGCCTCAGAGCCCGGAGTCTTAGCACCTCTCTGTGCTCACGTGGTCGGGTCTTCTTTAAGTGGCCTGTAAGTCAGCTGCTGGGAACTACCACAGTGTTGGAATAGTTCTTGCGTTGTCTCCCGTAATGTTTAAATGGACTGAGAGTCTGCTGCTTGCGACTCCCATGAAGTTTAAATGGCCTGTTTGCTGACTGTTTGAACCCCCTCATGGTGTTTAACTTGGCTGAGTGTCAGCTGTTTAAAGGCCTCGCAGTCCACCGGAGTCTAGTGTTTCTGCAAATTGTGAGGTCTGCTAGTGATCTTAGGATATCCTTATTCATGGGTAAGTCTGGTCCTGGAGTTGAATTTAAATTCTGATTTAAATCTTAAATTCTGATTTCTGAAACTTGGGGAGGGGCCCAGAGGTGATGGGATATAGGACAGAATGTGTGGGACCTGGAGAGACAGGTAGAGGGAGAATCGAGTTCAACAGATGAAGACAGAGGAGCAGTTGATTGGGCAATCAAGTTCAACAGTTGAAGGGGCGATCAAGGTCAAGTGACTCAAACTTCACATAAAAGTGAGGGTCCGTGAGGTCATTGAGGGAGTGGTTATTGTTGGAGTGGGCTGAGTCAGAGTGGCAAGGCTTTGGCTCAACAGGCTTTGATGAATAGAGGCTGAGGTGGTGGTGCAGGATTTGAAGTAAGGACCACACTATTTGAGGAACAAAAAGGATTCAGCAGGTAGGCACAGGAAAGGGCAGATTTTTTGTATCATATATTTTGTTCCTCTAGTCATAAACAGTGGGTATGGCAGCCAAGGCAAGAGAATACTCCTCTTGCAGAATGTGGGTCATCAGGGAAGCCAGCAGTATCCCTGACAACTTCATCTGCGAGAAGTGCATCCAACTGCAGCTCCTGACAAGCTGAGCTCAGGAATTAGGGCTGGAGTTGGATAAACTCCGGATCATTCAGGAGACAGAGAGGGTCATAGACATGAGATACAGGGAAGGCAGGAGGAGGGTAGATAGGTGACAGTCAGGAGTGGGAAAGGGAACAGGCAGTCTGTACAAGCCACCCCTATGGCCATTTCCCTCAATAACAAGTATAGCATTTTGGATACTGTTTGGGGGGGGGGGGGGGAGGAGATGACAACCTATCAGGGACAAGCTGTGGAGATCAGGTGTATGGCATGGAGTCTGGTCCTGTGGCTAAGAAGGGAAGTGAGGAGAAGAGGCGAGCTGTAGTGATAGGTAATTCCATATTAGAGGAACAAATAAGAGGTTCTGTGGAAGAAATCATGTATCCTAGATGTTATGTTGCCTCCCTGGTGCCAGGCTCTGAGATATCTCAGATCAAGTTCACAGGAATCTCAGAGGCAAGGGTGAACAGCCAATGTCATGGTCCATGTAGGGACAAATAACATGGGTAGGAAAGGGAGGAGGTCCTGCAAGGAGCATTCAGGGAGTTAGGTGCTAGGTTGAAGGACAGGACCCCCAAGGTTGTGATCACCGGATTGCTACCTGTGCCATGTGTTAATGAGGTTAGAAATAGGAGGATAATAGAGCATAGCACGTGGCCAAAGACATGGTGCAGGAGGGAGGGCTTCAGGATTTTGGATCATTGGACTCTCTTCCAAGGATGGTGGGTCCTGTTCTGACAGGATGGTTTGTATCTGAACTGGAAGGGGCAAATAGCCTTGCGGGAAGGTTTGCTAGTGCAGCTGTGGTGGGTTTAAACTAGATGTGCAGGGGAGGGGAAACAGTGTGCCAGAGCAAATAGAGGAGTGGAGGAGGGAAAAGATGATGTTAAAATTACATGCTCAGTTATAAGTCAACAGGTTGTATGTGGTGGAAATGTTCTCAGGTTCATCTATTTCAATACAAGGAGTATTGTAGGAAAGGCATGTGAGGTTAGAGTGTGGATTGGCACATGGAATTATGACATTGTGGCCATTCATGAAACTTGGTTGGAGGAGGGGCAGGATTGACAGCCCAATGTTCCGGGCTCCTGCTGCTTTAAACATGATAGAAAGGGGGGAATGAAAGGGGGAGCAGTGGTATTGTTCATCAGGAAAAATGCCACAACTGTGCTTAGGCTAAACAAACTAGAGGCCATGTCTACTTAGGTTATGTGGATGGAGCTGAGGAACGGGAAAGGTATTACCACACTCTTGTGGTTGTATTATAGATTGTCCAATAGTCAACGAGAACTGGAGGAGTAAATCTGTAGAGAGATAACAGAGCTGCAGGAAACATAAGGTTGTGATAATAGGAGATTTTAATTTTCCACATATTGACTGGGACTCCCATACTGTAAAAGGGCTGGATGGCTTGGAGATTGTCAAATGTGTTCAGGTAAGTTTTCTAAATCAATAACTAGAGTGAGTGCAATACTGGATCTCCTATTGTGGAATGAGGCAGGACAGGTGACAGACAAATGTATAGGTGAGCATTTTGTGACCAGTGATCATAATGCCATTAGTTTCAATAATGGAGAAGATAGATCTGGGCCTCGGGTTGAGATTCTAAATTGGAGAAAGGCCAATTTTAAGGAAATGAGAAAGGATCTGGAATGCGAGGATTGGGATAAATTGATTTCGGGTAAGGACGTGAGAGGTAAGTGGAAGAGGTAAGGTGAAATTTTGAGAGTACACAGTTTGTATGTTCCTGTCATGATCAAAGGCAAGGTTAGAAGCCATAGAGAACCTTGGTTTTCAAGGGATATTGGGGATCTGGTTCGGAAGAATAGAGAGATGTATAGCAGGTATAGGCAACATGGAGCCTATAGTTACTTGAGGAGTATAAAAAAAGCAAGAAAAACTCTCAAGAAATAAATGAGGAAGGCTAAAAGAAGTCATGAGGTTGCTTTGGCAGACAATGTGGAGGAAAATCCTAAGGGTTTGTAAAGGTATATTAAGAGCAAAAGGATAGTAAGGGATACATTTGGTCCCCTTGAAGATCAAAGTGGTTGGCTTGTATGGAACAAAAAGAGATGGGGGATGTTTTTTCCCATCAGTATTCACTCATGAAATGGGCAGAGAGTTGTGGAAGAAAAAAAAACAAGCAGTGAGGTCATGGAACCTGTATAGATTAAAGAGGAGGAATTGCTTGCTGTCTTAAAGCAAATAAGGGTGGAAAAATCCCCAGGGCCTGACAAGATATTCCTTCAATCCTTGAGGGAGGCTAGTGTAGAATTTGTAGGGGCTCTGGCAGAAACACTTAAAATGTCTTTAGCCACGGGTGAGGTGCCAGACGATTGGTGGGTTGCTCACGTTGTTCCGTTGTTCTAAAAAGCTCCAAAAGTAGCCCTTGAAATTATAGGCCAGTAAGCCTGTTGTCAGAAGCAGGTAAATTACTGGAAAGTGTTCTAAGAGATCGGGTATACAATTATTTGGATAGCCAGGGACTGATTAAGGATAGTCAACATGGCTTTGTGCGTGGTAGGTTGTGTTTAACCAAACATAGATTTTTGAAGAGGTTACCAGGAAAGTTGATGAAGGAAAGGCTGTGGATGTTGTCTACGTGGATTTTAGTAAGGCCTTTGACAAGCTCCCATATGGGAGGTTAGTCAGGAAGGTTCAGATACTAGGTATTTGTGGTGAAGTATTCAACTAGATTCAACAAAGGCTGGACGGGGAGAAGCCTGAGAATAGTGGTGGATGATGCTTCTCAGACTGGATGCCTGGGATTAGTGGAGTGCCTCAGGAATCGGTACTGGGACGATTGTTGTTTGTCATCTTTATCAATGATCTTGATGATAATGTAGAAAACTGGATCAGAAAGTTTGCAGATGACACTAAGATTGGAGGCATTACGGACAGCGAAAAATGTTTTCAAAACTTGCAGAAGCATTTAGACCAGCTGGAAAAATGGACTGAAAAAATGGCATATGGAATTTAATGCAGAAAAGTGTGAGGTGCTGCATTTTGGAAGGACAAAACAAGGAAGGACATGCATGGTAAATGGTAGGGCACTGAGGAATACAATAGAACAGAGGGATCTGTGAATACAGATACATAATTCCCTAAAACTGGGGTCACAGTTGGATAGGGTTGTAAAAAGAGCTTTTGGCATATTGGCCTTCATAAATCAAAGTATATGAGTTGGAATGTTTTATTAAAGTTGTATAAGACATGAGTGAGGCCAAATTTGGAGTGTTGTGTGCAGTTTTGGTCACCTAACTACAGGAAATAAGATTGAAAGAGTGCAGAGAAGATTTACTAGGATGTTCCCCAGACTTCAGGAACTGAGTTACAAGGAAAGGTTAAACAGGTTAAGACTTTATTCCCTGAAGAATGAGGGGAGATTTTCTAGAGGTTTTTAAAATGATGAGGGGCTTAGACAGACTAAATATAGGTAACTTTCCACTGAGGGTAGGTGAGATACAAACCAGAGGACATGGGCTAAGGGTGAAAGGGGAAAGGTTTAGGGGGAACATGAGGGGGAACTTCTTCACACAGAGTGGTGGGAGTGTGGAATGAGCTGCCAGCTTAAGTGGTGAATGTGGGCTTAATTGTAACATTTAGGAAGATTTTGGACAAGTTGATGGATGGGAGAGATATGGAGTGCTATATACTGGGTGCAGGTAAGTGGGACAAGCAAAGAAAATGATTCGGCACAGACTAGAAGGGCCTCTGGAGCCTGTTTCTGTCCTGTAATATTTTATGGTTCTATGGAAAGTGGAGTAAGTTAGAGAAAGAGAGTCTTGTAGACCAGCTCCATTCAAGCTGAAAGCTCCTTGGAGATGTGAAGCAGGATTGCAGCAAGAACAATTGTAAAGTGCCATGACACCGATTGGCTTGTCTCCAGTGAGATTGGTTCCTTTGTAGATCTGATTGTTAAGAATAAGGCTTGAATATCATTATAAAGCTGATGCAAGATGGAGATGAATTTCTGTGGGTAGCTGAATTTGAGGAAAGAGTTCTACACTTTTGAAAGTGTGAATGGTTTTGGTAAGATTGGAATGAAAGGCTTTGTTTACTGGATGGTGTTGTTCCTTGGGAGTTCCTTCAATGTCTCTCCTTAGATAAAGAGAACACTACATAATCCTCCTGATGTGGCTTCACCTATATCTGAAAAAAGTGTAACATTCTGAACTACTTTCTTTCTCCACATCCTAACTTACCACAAACCATGCAAGAAGACACTGCACCTCAGAGATCAGCAACGTCTTTACCACAGTTGTCAGCATAGCTGTGAAATTTATTACTTGAGCATTGCTGGAATGGGTGGAGGATTCTCATATGGGGTGACACTGATGGCCACTGATAGACCCTGGCCATTCTCCTGTCCTCCTAACACACATACCCTCCCTCTCTCACTGATGGAAATACCTGGGCTCTTTCACTAAAATTGTACAGCTCCCTCTTCTGCATGGAAAGCAAAGTGTTTAGCTGCTGCCTGACTACACTGGACAATGAGGAATTTGCTTCCTGAACACTTTTAGGTGTATTTTATGGATTTTGGGCTGCTGATCACGAAAATCACCTTAAAATTTACCTATTATCACAAACTATTTTTTAGATATAACCTATTTTTGTGATTTCCTGGTATGTTTTAAGTCTACTTCAAACATACAAAACTATGAAGTGCCACATGTCATTAAAAATTCATTTTCTGAATTTGTACTTGAACTTCTTCCGTGCCAATCTTGGTGCAGTCAGAAATGAACATGGTGAAAAAATTCACCAGGACATTGCAACCATGGAAAAGCATGATCAGGGCAACTGGAATCCATCAATGCTGGCCGACGATTGTTGGGCATGGATATGAGAGGCATCAGATGCTGAGCACAAACGAAAACCAGCAGCAAAACATTTTTAGGTCAGTTGAACTAACGCAATGTGTCAGCGTCATTATGCAATTAAACAGGCTAAATTAAAAAAAGTTAATTGAATGTTTCTTCAACTTCCTACATGAAATTATCTTTGATTTCAGCTTTAAGTTGTTCATCCTAATCCACATTTTCTTTCGATGAAGCAAACCTTTTGAAAAAAATTGCTGTCCAGTGTTACCAACAGGAGTATGTCTTTAATGCAGATGTTCCTCCCAATGTGCTGCTCGAATCACAATAGTTCAAAGGCATTTGCCCAGATACTTGAATAATGATAATTATGAGAGTTTATTTCCATATTCAGTAAATTGATCTGATGACACAAAGGTAATAAATGTAAAAGGACAAATAGATAAGCATTTACAGAAAAGGCAGGAAAAGGGGATTAACATAGAGAGACACCATAGATGATGGTATGGAGAACCACAGACCTGTGTTTCTGTACTCTGTGGTTTTATGATTCATTTGGACGTGCATCAAATTATCAGGCACTGCTTTAATCTAGGCTGGAGACAGAAAAGACTACAGGTGCGGAAATATGGAGCAAAAACAAACTGCTGGAAGAACTCAGTGGGTCAGGCAACACCTGCGGAGGGAACGAGATAGCCACAGCCTCATGTTGCGTCTCTGCTGGTCCTGTATGGTTCAACACATGGTTGTGCATCGAAGTCTCACTAGAGCTGTTTCTTAACCATTTCTGCTCAATTTCATGATTTTTTTTTCTTTGCAGTGAACTGATTGTCCTAAAAGGAGTGAAATCGAATTCTTTGACAAATGATTTTAGGATCTGGAATTTTGTTGGCCTTGAGTTGAAGAAATATCCATATTGGAATCACATTGTAGGGGCATGTTTAAGCTAATCGATATTTGTAGGAAAATGATCATTAAATGACAGTAATGGGTGACACAGTAACACATCTAGTAGAGCTGTGGCCTCCCAGCTTCAGAGACCTTGGTTCAATCCAGACCTCCAGTGCTGCCTCTGTGGTGTTTGCCCATTCTTCTCATTACCATGGCTCATGTGTGAATGAAGAAGTAAAATCTAAAACACATTGATGACATGATTAATGTCAAATGTATTGTTTCAGGAATCATAATGGTCATGCACTTTGTTTATTATTTTGATAATTTATAAACTTGTAACAACATTTGGAATGATGAATACAACAAAGCAATTAAATATATTCAGAAACTACACAAACAATTGGAACTAATATTTTACTTGTTTGTTATATATTAAAAAAGACACTACCATAAAAAGCTTTTATTTTATACAGGCCAAAATCAGAAGTCAGTTGTCTGTTTTACACATAAGGGCATATTACAATGAGCAAATTTTAATAGTTTGCACAAAAGATACAAAAATATTTACAAATATCATCTCAAAATACATTACGTTCATTGCACAAAGAGGAGGGCATGCTCGGAATGAAGTTACACTGAATGGCCCTAAAATATTACATTGGATATTTTACATTTCAAAAATAGGAAATCATTTTTTTTAAATATCCTATAATTATTTTCTGTGCTATTGTAGAACTTTAGAATTGTTTGGAGCCAGATTATCAGATAAATGAAATATTTGGATTAAATTAGTAAGCTTGAAAAGTTCACATGCAGTCTCTTCAAACACATTTTCCACTGAGGTAGGTTGAAGAGATGGAGCCTAATTCTTCAGGTTAGACCTTGTACTCAAATAAGCACACAACCCATTGCCCTTGGCCACAAAATCAGCGGTACAACTGGCATCCTTCGAGGACCCAATGCAGTACAAATAGATAGGGGTCAAATTCCCCCTTCATTTGTCCACAGAGACACTTGGGATTTAAAACAAAAAAAGTAATGAAAGGGCATAAAAGGTGAGTTAATTAGGACACAAGTGTGTTATGCATATATTTATTGCTTTTCTTTCAGTCTTTGACTTGAAGTGAATTTTATTATGGTGTCACTCACAGCCATGTTTCAAATCCAACTTAAAAACTAAAACCAGTATATTAGGCACAGCAAGAAAGCAGTAATTTAACTAACATTTTATTCCTAATTTTGAACTGATTTCAAAACAATGCTCTTTGAACTTTTAATATTTATTTGCAGTTTCTTCCAAAGCATTTTAATTATTTCAGCATAAATTATGTTAAAGACCAAAATGCTTCAACAATTACATTTTAATATTGATGTGAGTTCAGCTCATTCTTTGGGCATTGTTTATTTACATTGATCTCTGTTAAGTTACATCTGTTTTCAACCTTGGTTCATGAGATCAGGAAGAAATTTGGATGTAAATATGTTATCCACCTTCTTAGAAAAATTTCACCCCAATGTATTAAGTTGTGTGTTAAACTCCTTGTGTTTTTATCCCATTAAAATCAGATCTCTATTTCTTGTACCAATTGATCCTTTCATATGTTAAAATGAAGTATTGTCATCATGGAAAGCAATTGTTTGAGAAAGCCTTAATTATGGAACCTTCCATCTGAATATTGGCTAATAATTTGGCACAAATGAATCCTGAGTGCAAAAGGTAGCTGCTTCTTATTAGATCACAGTTTAGATCTGTATGAGTTGCCAGTTCTCTTGTGCTTTTAACATGTGTTCTCTGAGGCAAAGCAATATCAACACAGTTAAGAGTACAGTCAAAATAAAGTGTCATGCCAGAACCATCCCAATTCTTTTATTTTCAGGACCACAATGTACATTCCTCTGTTGTCGACTTTCTTTTTGCTTTGTTTGTCAAAATTAACTTTACAGAATGGAACTGATCTTGTTACACAAAAGTACAATTTCACTGGGATAGAAATGCTTTCAGTGTGCAACTTGTAGCTTATTGATATATTACTTATATTACTTTATATTCATGCTGACAGCATCAACATGAGATGTCAAAGATTAATTTGAGTAATATAAAATAAGTTAATACTTAGATAGAAATTGTACTGTTTTAACAATTTACAGTCAGTTCATGTTTTAAAAAAATAAGCTGGCCAACAACAGCAGAAATGTGTGCAATTACAAAAGATTTAAAACTGCTGCAAGATCCTAAATATATTAATAAACATAAGATTAGATTAAAAAAAGATTTATTCTAAACTGGCCTCAAGAGCCAGGAGTCAGCATTTGATTGCAGTACTTTTTTTTAATATACATACATGGAACATTTTTGCTTCTGAAATATCTTAAGTCATGTAAACTTTTTTTTTTTAAAATGGTTTAACCGGTGAAATTTTCAAAGTTTTTATTTCAGAAATATGTGAAGATTTTTGAATGATGCAGCTGGTTGTCCCTTGTATTTTGCCTTTAGCCTGCGCCAGATTTGTTAAGGCCATGGCAGCATTAATTTCCTTCCAGTAGGTTTCATCTTTGGAAGTTTCCTTTTTCATTGGATAACTTAAAAGAAATAGACGTGGAGTTTAGTGTGCAAATTTAGCAATTTTCAGTTCTACAAGTACAATTTTCTGTGATTCACTAACCTGGTTAATCGGTTAGGTCCCTGTTCCACTGTCTCTATAACAAAAGAAAAGAAAATTATTCTCTCTATCTTACAAGGATTCCTTCACAAGCTAACAGATAGGGTATGCTTTTATCCACACCAATTTTTGAACCTATTTGTGCAAACAAGGCATGAAACAGGATTTTAATATGATTGATTCCCTTTCATCTCATCATTTTTACTGCAGACAATTCCAATGGGAAGAGCATCCTACTCTGTGAGGGTACTCTAGCATTTCACAAAATAAGCTAATATGATTCTGAGAGATATAATAAATCAGGATATATAACATAATTTTCTGGGTGCATTTCTCACTTACTTTCCAAGGCCTATTTTCCTCAGTATGTCTGGTCACTGAGTTATAAAGACATAAGAGTTCATGCATGCTTACCAGCGTGACTTCAAAATTATACATAATCTTTAATAGCAGTGAGAAGTTTCTGCTGCTTTGTGACATAAATGCAGTGTGAATCTAATAACATATGATTTGCATTGGTCTGCAGTGCTGAAGTTATGCTATATTATGACGTACAGCCCAACAAATCTGACTCATTCCCTGAATAGGAAAATAGAGCTCTGAATAACAACATCCAGATGCCAGTCAGACAGAACTGTTAACAAGCCAAAGACACAGTCAGCTTTCTGCTCACATTAATCATAGGATCATTTAATACAGTAGGAGGCCAATTGGCTCATCATGCCTGTGCTGGCTCTTCTAGAGCTATCCAATGTTTCCCAATCCCCAGTTCTTTCTTAATACTCTGCAAGTTTCAAGTTCACATTCAAGTTTCTGGTATGTTACCTTCCATCATCCTTTCAAGTAATGCATTCCAAGGCATTAATATCTCATTAGCAAGATGAAGTTTGAAAAGCTCTTGAATGATTAATTTGAGTGTGAGAATTTCTTGAAGTCCACTTTACAGTGAAACTTTTTCAATTGCAGTGATAAAGAGTTAACTTTCAGGCTCCTATTTATACAAAGGCAAGGCGACTTCAGATTGCATACTAAATTTGTTTCAAGTGATTTACAGAAATCATACCACATACATTTTGTTAAATAATGCCAACCCTATCCACATCAATAGAAGTGGCTCTAGATTTTGCACAAGATGAGAGTAGGATTTACAGTTCCATTGTATATCAATGAAAGATGATTTAAGTGGCCCTGTTGAATCTTAATGGAAAATATATACTTGAAGATATTACATTTATGGATTGTCTTGAACATAATTCCTACCATTCCAATGAAATATATATATTGACTGGCCTTGTGCACTACCTTGTGTAATACTGGGTAGATTGGGCATGCCTAATAAATTATGGTGACAGAGGCTCATTAGTTTTTTGCTTAACTAACTTTAAACATTAGAGGGAATCAAGAACAGTGAGAGTAAAATTAGTTTATTCAATCCCTCAATCAATGAACAACAAAGTAAAAATCCAGAGTTGTCATGTTTGCGTTTATGTTGGTGAAACATGCGTCTGTTGTAGGTTAAATATTGTGTTGTAGCGAGTGGTACAATGAATAAAGCACAACAGAAGTTGTCTGTGAACAGAACCAACACAACTGCTTAATTGAAGGTTCGCAAGAGTTTAAATAATTACAGTTGGTGCGCTATCACAATCACCAAACTTCTGAAATCACGCACCTCCCAGAGTTCTTTGTGCCCCCCCCCCCCAACCACCGGGAACTCCTGAACCTATGGGAGCCTGAAACTACGGATGCCAGATTGATAATGGAGTGGTGTAGTTCACCACATAATGCCCCCGCCAATGTCTATAACAAATTTGGAGCCGTCATTCTGTATCACCTTGAAAGGACCTTCATATCGCCATTGCAACGGTGTCCTGTGCACATCCTTGCACAGGAATACATAAAGGCAGTCCTTGAGTTCAGGCAGAATGTATGAAGTTGTAGACCCATGTTGGGTGGCCAGGACAGGCACCAGTGTACCCTCCTTCTCCCTTAAGCATGTGAGTACTGAAGTGGGAGATTCCTGCTGCTCACGTGCTGCCGGAATGAAATCCCATGGAACCATTAGGGGGGGATCCATAAACCAATTCTGCAGAGGATGTAGCTTGATCTTCTTTTGGTGTGGTGTGGATACCTAAAAGTACCCAAAGCAGTTCATCCATCCAATCCACTCCCTAAAGATGTGCCATGAGATCCATTTTCTTATGACGGTGAGAACATTCCACTAAGCCATTGGATTGAGGATGATAGGCCATTGACCGATGCAGTTTTGTACCCAGCAACTGTCCGATTGTGGACCATAACCCAGATGTAAACTGAGCTTCTCTGTCAGAGTAGATATGCATGGTTAGTCCAAAACCTGCTATCCAATTGGCGATGAGGGCTCTTACACAAGCTGAGATGGAAGTGTCGGAGAGCCGGACAACCTTTGGCCATCGCGTGAACCTGTCTACTATTGTGAAGAGTTGAGTAGCGCTCTTGGATGGGGGTAACGGGCTGTATCCACATGGATGTGATCAAACTTGCACTGAGTGGGTACAAAAACCTGTAGTGGGGCTTTGGTGTGGCACTGAACTTTTGAGATCTGGCACTGGATGCATGTCCTTGCCCAAGCGCCGACTTGATTGTACAGGCCATGCCACAACTCATCACCACAGGTTGTTAAGCGATGGGGGTCATTAAAGTCTTTGTCTGCAAACAGATGTCTTCTGGCATTTGCTTGAGAAAATTTTTCTCAAAAAGCAGACGAGGCTTGTGTTTATCCATAAGTGCCACCATCTTGTTCATTAGTTCAGAAGGAGTGTGGTCGCCCAGGCCGTCCATATGGAGAAGTTGTGCTGTCCTGTTGCATCAGGAAAGGCTGAAAATACATATGAGCAGGACTTTGATGGCTTCATACCTGTCATCGGCTGGAGGATGGAGTAAAAAATCAACAATACGTCTCATGGTGTCTTGGTCCAGCGATGCAACAACATAGTAGTACTTCACTGCATCAGCGATAATCTGGCATAGATGGAACTGGGCTTTGGCCTGCTCGAATTAGGTCCATAATACTGGAGGTTTGAGCGCAAGGGCATTCTACACATCCATAGGGAGGTCCAAAATATTGTTTGGACTGTTAGGGTCACCAATGTAGTGAGTGACGCAGTGAATAAAGCACAACAGAAGTTGTCTGTGAGTTGAACCAACAGAACTGTTTAATGGAATCTTCTCAGGAGTTTAAATAATTACAGTTGGCGCGCTATCACAATCACCCAACTTCTGAAGTCACACACCTCCCAGAGTTCTTTGTGCCCCCCAGCCACCGGGAACTCTTGGTCCTGTGGGAGCCCACAACTACGAATGCCGGTTTGATAATGGAGTGATGATGTTCACCACAGTGTAACAATTTGGATAGAATATTTGTACAGATTTATTTATTTCTTGCAGTACAACATTGAAGAACATGTGAAGAATCTTCATATGATTCAATTTTGGATGTTTACTCTGTTTTAATGCTTACTACAATGCAGATGGAAGTCATTCAAACCCTTAAATCAAAGGTAATGCATTACAGAACAATCCCATCAATCTGTTTCCTTTCTCCTTTTCTCCACATGACATCCTCTTTTCCATGCTCATCAGCTCCAATTTGATTATTTTTCCACTTAACTATACTAAGAGGGACTTTCCAGTGGAGATTTGGGAGATGGGAAGAGCCAGGAGCTCCTGGGGAAACCATATGCTATGGTAAGGAGATACACACAAACATCACCTGTTACCAGGTTCAAACACAGGTCCATGGAACTGTGAATACCAGCACTAACCGTTGACTCTGCCCATGTTTCCCTGATACTTAATTCCTCAGTCTAAACTCTAAATTGAAAATGATAATTGATTCACAGGAATTATCTAGCCACTCTCCAGAGAACTCCAATACTACTTTCTACTTTCTTATAGATCAATCAATCATTGAATAATTATAACAGCTATTAATATAGAAAGTTCCTACTGGTAAAATTTCAGAAATGATGCACCATCTTACAAAACCATACAGAAACAGGCCCTTTGGTCCATCTGCTCCGTGCTGAACTATTTATTCTGCTGAACTATTTATTCCACATGGTCCCACCAACTTGCACCTGGACCATAGAGCTCCAGACCCAAACTCCATTGGACCAATTTTGTCCCTTGCTATCATTTTACTCTTTATATATCTGCAGAAGCCCTTGAGATTTTCCTTCACTTGGTCTGCCAGAGGCAACTCATGCCTTTACACCCTCCTGATTTCCTTAAGTACCTCATATGATCCTTGATGCCTATACCTGCTCTGGGTCTCCTTCTTCTCCCTAACCAGGGCCTAAAATGATGTGGAAAATCATTATGAAATAGTTTAAAATAAATTGATAAAGTAGTTAGACAAAAGAGGCAATAATTCAGAGCCGAGAGAGAAAAGCAATTAGAAGCATCATAATTGGTTCTTGCCAAGAAAATGGATCTCACCTTTGTAAGGTAAAACATCATGAGATGGGAATGTGTAGGGAGTTACCCTGTACAGGGCAGTAACAAGAAGGGGAGGTGTCCTTGTACTCCTGTTAGGTAAAACATCATGAGATGGGAATGTATGGGGCAGTAACAAGATGTGAATGCATCCTTGTACTTACAAGATAAGAGAGACATTGATGGATTGAGAGGCAGGAAGCTAGCAGGGAAAGGATAGCAACAGTTTTAGTCATTGGACAAGTAATGATATGATGATGTTCTAAGCATGTATCCAAGGGTATAAAAAATCACCATTTTGCTGATAACGGCAGAATGCATTCTCCGACTAACATGTTTAGTCGCAAGTGTTACAATCCGGTAATAAAGAACAAAGAACCCTGATTTCGACTCAGTCTGGTGTTTGTCTCACTCATTCATGAACAAAGCAGACCTAACACCTTTCAGTACTTTAAACAGTACTTTAGTGTTTAGTGACAACTAAATTATATAAATTATATAAAGCGTTCGGATGGTTTACACCAATGATCATTCAGTTAATTGAGAGCTCCATTGAAAGTATCCAATTGGCACATCACTGGCAGGGATGTCAGTCCTTTGAGGAACACACCCCATGACAGGTCTGAAACAGTCACTGGACCATCAAGGATGTGAGGACAATCAGAGGGGAGGGTTCAGAGTGAGTGTGGCAATCTTCTAAGAGCCCTTACATGATCATCTACCCTGATCAAGTCCTACGCCATAAGTGAATTCACTGAGAAGTGCAGGATGATTAATGAGGCTCATACTTCTGATAACATTAGATTTAAAAGTCTGCAATTAGTGATGGAACAACCAGTGATCGTTCTTCAGATATCCTGATCATTGAAAACTGAGCCTGTTAGATTTGTGTAAAACATCAGTATCAGAATGATAACCCTTGTAATTGATATTCTATTGACATCTCAATTAAACACCTTTTTTTTAATGCGCTCAAGGAATGTTGAGAGTTGTACATGAAAGCTCCATTTTTATGCAAACATTACAAAAGTTGTGTGATGTGTGACACATGACATCATTAGGTGCCTGACTCATAATGGGAAGATGTCAAGCATGGTTAGTGACACAGATGCCTAGTCCAATTTTCCATTGGACGTGATTTCACCTTAAATGATTACATCATATTTGTGCGTGCAAAACTGACACTAATAGATCCAATTTCTAGATGCATCTGTATGCAATTTGAATATAGTCTCATTTAATGAGATTGTGATTTATCAGTGACCTATCTCCATTTTTTATCCATATTCTATCACACGTTTAAGCAACAAACATCTATGTCCTCTATGATTAAAATAAACACTTTTCTAACCAGTGAAAATAATTTATCTTTATCTCTTTCAATCGAATCCTAATAACTTATTGAAACTTTTTAATCAAATGATCTCTTGAACTTTCTAAATTCCAGGAAATAAAGGCTGATAAATCCTTTATATTTTAAAAGAGAGTTTATAAAAAGAATTAGCATTGTTTTATGTTCATATCTAATAATAGCAAAGGTTTATGCCAATATATTAATTGTCTTGAGTCACAGAGTAAGTTTGTCCATGATCAACATATTATATTGTTGCATTAAATTGGCTTAAGTTTCAAATGATAACACATTTTGAAATAAAATTATATCCTAGTATTCAATGAGTAATAATTGAGAACCAGTATCATGTACTCCTGAAATAACTATTGTATCAACAAAATGAAAGAAAATGATTGATACATGAAATTTTTTTTCCCTTTCACTTTAATATTAATCACTCTTTGTTGCAGTGCAGTGAGCCTTGCATCCGGAAATCTACACTGCCAGAGATACATGATTCAATTCTGATATCAGGATGGGCTACCAACCATGCCAGTATACTACTTTCATTTCATACCCAACTAGATATGTCATTGCACTGAATGTGGTTGACAATTAATTTCTTACTGTAGTCAAAGACCATCTTTTGCTCTTAATTTGGATCCACTGGAAATGAATTAATGGTTACCTTTTCACGTCTGACTGCTAGCAGTCCTCGGAGAGAGGAGAGTGGTCTGGACTGAATTCAAACCAAGTTCCAGAAGTGAAAGAACAATGTTCCAAGCCAAAACACCTCACTATATAATCTATTGGGTTGTATTATTTACATCATGGTTTATGTGTAATTGTCCTTTCAGCAAATTATTGAAATACTCTAAGTCTAGAAATAACTGCTAGAATGTTAGTGTACAAACATCATTCCCTTTGCCCACAATTTCACCCAGGTTCTAATTCCAAAAAAAGATTGCATTTTCTCAGCTTTGGACATGTGCATTATTTTCAAAAGCTTAAAATCAGTATTCTAATAACACCACAAGAAGAAGAATGTATAAGTGGAACCAGATTACAACAATTTTAAAGTCATTATCTGTTTCGTCTGATCAGGCAGCACTGGCATCAAAAAAACGTTTTCCAGTCTGGCTCAGATCTCCACAGCTGGGTCCTCTGTACATTTTCTAACTGTCTACGTTAATCGACATCTCATGCATACACACACATACCAGCAGCGAAATGTTTAGCAGAACTAAGTTTAGTTAAAATTATTAGTGATAATTGTAAATATTTTCCATTTAACAATAGTGTGGCCTAAGATCAATAGTAGTATTATGCATGATTTATCAGGTTATGGCAAATTTTTTTTGATACTTTGTAGTTTTTACAATTGAGCATAAACAGACCCAGTTATTTCTTGGACATTACCATATTTTCAAAATGTACTTTTAATTAATAGCCATTTTCAGTGCCAAACATTAATTAAGTTAGCGTAGTGATCGTCTACTCAAGGCCGATGGATTTTCAAAGGGAAGAATATATTATGATTTACAGTTCAAATCCGGATCACATTTGTGTGGAATGGCAGAGCAGGAGATTATTTCGTGCACAGAGATTGGTAAACAACATTGAACAAAACTGTTCAAAAGACTCATCTTCTTTGATTTAGAGAAATGTTTCTGAATGACTACCAAACAAATATGGATGTTTGTTATATCGGTCATCTGGTGCTGACTTATTTTCCAGCATTCACTTTCATCTCCATTTAATTGGTACCAATTTGAAGGAAATCTATGAAAGCCAAACAGTGCCTGAATCAACATTATACAATAATTAAATCCAGACAGTCTTTGATTAAAGCGTCCTATTCAGTCCTGGTAGTGAGATGTGATTATCATTAAATAAACCTATTCAATGACGTTACAGCAGGAAGAACTGCTCAGCACGTGTATTTAAATATGACATTGGAGTAAACTATGCTTAAATGTCTATATTTCAGAATCAAAATTCCAGCAGTAAACAACATAACAAGAGATGCTAGTCATCCACATGGACTCAAAAATTCCTGCACATGCTAACATAGAGACATGAGCATGCATGCACATCTCCTCCTCTGTAAAGGAAGATGTGAACGTTTCCTGGCAATAGCAGAATCACTAGCTTTCACACTAAATTGTCCATGGTTCACAGTAATCTATGAGTTTATTGAATTATGATGTTCCCCCAGCACTAATCTGGGAGAAAGGCATCTCTTTCTAGGTCGCCACACGTATGCGAGGAATGAATACCCATTAATTTTCAACTTGCAGATTGGGCAAGGTCAATATTTTTTGAAAATAAATTACTTTAGCTTCACATTTGTAATGATTTGCATGCGATTTTGTTCGCTTTTCATTTATTTTGTTTTAGGGTCTTCCATCAATTTTGATAGGTTTTAAGGTGTCTCTAAACAGTAGAACTCTGCTCCAGGTTTTCCTTCTGTCAAAAGCTATCAGAAATGTTCAGGGACCGGGGCCTCAGTTACATAGCACCTGGGGTGTGCTCGCAGCTGAGGTGGCACTGGAGTGTGAGTGGAGTGTTGACAATGACTCCACGTGCAAGTCTATTCCTGGACTAACCCCACTGTGTGTTATTTTCCCATGCACAGTCACCTTGGTCAGTTCAATACCTCCAAATGCCTGTTTTTTTCCCCCCCTTTTCAGGCAAGCGGTGGTGCTAGTAAGATTGTGTTACACAATGTCAATTTTCATTAAATGAATTTTAGGAGAATACAAAATCGTTAGCTAATAAATAATTACCAGCAATAAATAAATATGTGTCTTCCCTACCGAGAACATATGTTGCCAATATGCTTGCTCTTGACGAGTTACAGATTGCATTCGTCAGTGGAAAAAGTGACTAATCAAGAAATTACAATCTTACAAAAGGAAAAATAAAATGTTTCATTTGGTCCTTTCACAAATCCTCTGCGATAAAGGAACCTTGCTCAATTGTTTAATTCTTTTTTAGCATTAATAGGAGTGGGTTGCCCATGATCATTAATTTACCAACTGAACTTTGGTAAAGAAGTTTTATTTGACTGGGGAAAATTAAATGCTAATTTTGAGATTTTGCAAATCTTTACAATTACTATTTAAACTTAATAGTCTCCACTAAATGTGTTAGAAATAAATATTCAGCAGGTTAGCCGAAATATAGACTGACTGAAGCAGTGGGAAACCCTGTAAAAACTAAAAAATACTTTTGGAACAATGTTAGTGTGTACAGGATTCCTTCAGCCATGCAGATTGGAAATGGAGAGCTTCTCTATGCCTTTTGCACCTGAAAAATGAGAGGCTTGACAAGCCAACTATAATAGTCAAGATCCTGTAAGAATTGTTAAGAAATATTGACTTTACTCTTTCACTCCGAACGATTCTTTGACTTTTGCTCATGCGAATAGCTGCCAAATGGTACAAAAACGAGGAAATTTAACAAATAAGTGAAACAGATACCAGAGTGCCTAGTAGGGGAATTCCTAACATCTAATGTATGATTTGGCAAATACAAAAAAAATGGAGAATGCAATGGAACTCAGTAATTCAAGGTTCAAGTGAAAGCAATGCAGGCCCTCACAAAAGATCTTCAGTTTTCCACTTAAAAAATGCCAATTCTTCCCTTATCCTCCATGTGCCCAAAGAGTTGCTCTAAGAACCCAAGTTCTTGAAGAGATATCTGAGCCAAAAGTGAGCTTCATTTTAATGTGAAAGTATAAATTATTGCAGAAAAGAAAGCCAAAAGGTCATATTGTCCTGGGGAAAGAACTCCGGGGAGTAATTCTCCCTGTCCTACTTTTTATTAAAACATATTGAGACCACATCTCCCATAAAATCTGGATAGAAACCAACTGCAGTATGCATAACCAGAGTGAAACAAGTTTACTAAGCTAATTTTGACATTTTATGATGAGTAAAGAAGTTCTTGGGAATGTCATTTTCAGCTGTTGCAAAATCAACTGTCAGAAATATAATTACAGAGAAAACAGGATCTTACCTGGTCTGACCCATATATAATTCAACAATGGTTGCCTTTTCATTATCTTCAATTGTATCAAGCCAATGCCAGTGGTTTATAAAAAAGTCTCAGGGCAATTAAGAATGGCAAAAAAATGGAATCGCTGCTTCTGGTGCAGACCCAAGAGACTGGAAACACCATGCTGCTCTGAAGGGTTCAAGTGTCTGGTCCTAATGCTGATGGCTCTGCAGAGTCTTTAAATGGCCTGTTAAAGGAGCCAATGGTTTTTCTTAAAAAAACCCTGCCACTGTGGAGATCTGTGCCCAAGATGGTGGTGCCTGTGTCCGGCAGTGGCCATGAGTGGTTGCAAATTTCAGGGGAGCAGTGGACCAGCGCAGGGCACCAAAAATGGGAGAACACCCCCCCCCACCCACATTGAGGAGATTACCCTACAGGATGGTGACCATAGCAGTGGAGTAGCAAGGTACTCAGCAGATGATGGGCCCACACAAGTTGAGGGCGACGTGCGGTCAGGGGATCCCCACAGTCTGCGGGCTGCTGAAGACTGGCTCATGGGAACCAGGGATCGGACCCAGGATTCGAGAGAGTGCTGAGGGTAAGAAGGTCTGACGAAGGGCCTCGGGCACTAAAGGCTTCCTGATCATGTTGGAGGTTTGGATTTGGAGCTTGGGCTGCAGATGAATCAAGCAGGGGTCTGTGTGGCTACAGAAGCTGCGGAAGCGCTGGAGGAAAATTCACGGACACTAAATGACTCTGAAGGACTCTCTTCTGCTTGTCTTTCTCTCTTAGAGTAAGGGGCACCAGGTGGCACCAATGATGGCTCTTCGTCTGCCTTATGGCAGGCAGAAGGCAATTTCATGTAATATTACATGTTCTATACTAGCCTTCACAGCCCGGATTGGCCTCACCAGTCATTTCCAGACCCACAGTCACCAATCTCCCATTTGATTTTGAAGTCATGGTCATCTTCGACTATGAAGGACGAACAACAATACTATTACATGATAACAAAGAAATCTTGAATTGTAGCTGCCAACTGTCCAGGAGTGCCCACAAGGATTGAAAGATGAAAAAAATATTATGTGACAATCTCTATCTAGCTACTCAGACATAACTTTCCATTTAGTGCCGCAAGAAAGAGAGAAGAATTATTGTCCCACAAATTTCAGAACAAATATTTGGCCAAAAAAGTAGAAACTTATCATTAGGAGAAGACACTTAGGATGATAATATAGCCAGATTCATTGTTTTAAACCATTGACTGATATATTGCACAAATGCAAGGTTGGTGATTTCTGAGGTTCAACCAATTATATTAGTGATGAATATGTTAATGAGTCTGCATTGTCAAGGTTTAATAAATTCAAGTTTAACTCTTACCTTTATAGGTTGCGTATTATGTCAGGACTGTGTGAGAGGAATTGCTCTCTCCAGTAGTAGGAGATAAAAGATGACGTTGCCAGGCATCTATATATTGATTCTGATAAAGCGAGGCTGAGGAAAGGCGTGTAAGAAAAATTCAAGTGAGATCAAAGAACATGAACCTCACTGAGAGTATGTTTATATTGAACGTTTAACAGTAAAGTTGAGAGAGTAATTTTACGTAGCCAGTGAAAAGAAGGCTCACAATATTGGTGAATGGGTTCCCATGGAGTGCATCCTGATCTCCAAGGTGAATACACTGAATACCTTGGTAGTCTATCACTCTATTGGCTTAGTTTCAGCCCCTGTAAAAATATGCGAACAGTGTAATTATTTCCTACTACAGCACGTGGAAGAAGGGTCCACTATTCAAGATCTACGTGCAATATTAATTCCCTCATCATGGATGAAAGATGAAGGGGGTCTCCAAGGTCTCCAGTGAAAGAAGGAATAAGATGTTGTTTCCTTTAACAAAGAATTTGTTTGTACAGAAGAACTTCCTGAACTGTCAGAAGAGCTTTTTGAACATTTTTTTTTAAAAATTGATAAATAAGAGTTTGAGAAATAATAAATTTAATTTAAATATTGATTCAGTAGAAAAACTAATTTTAAGATGGCTTAAAAGGAACAGGAAATTGATTTTTCAAGGAATTACAGGGTATCTGAATTTTCAGTGGATTACTTTGGCATAAATAATCTGTGTTTCTCACCATGTGTTTATTAGTGAAGTACACATCTTTCGTCATCCTTTAAAACTAATTGTTTGAGATCTTGCTTCTTAAATAAAGGTTTTTGAAAGTATTTTTCTGAAACTGAAATGGGTTTCTTAAAGGGAGAACATTTCCTTTCAGGTTTGTTATTGTTTTTTATGGACCATTCCCTATTTTTGTTTCATGCACCTGAGTAGTTTTGTCTAGTGAACCCCCCCTCCTCCCCCCACATCACCTGTGTTTCTTCCTTGTTTCCCTTAAAATGTGTTATTATTTGTGGCATCAATATTGATCCATCATGGATCCTCTTCATTTTATCCAAGCCCCAGAAATGTGGGGCATAGATACAATAAACCTCCCAATACAACAGCATAAAGATTAGAGCTTCACAAGGACCACACTCAGGAATTACAAAATTTGATGTTGTATTTTATTCCTTACTTTTACTTTGCACACAACTTTCTTTGTGATTCAGGTGTATTATCCTCAGATGGGCTAGCGATTTGGCCACTGTCTCCAAACACTGTTTACTTCATTGAAGGAAGCTTGATAATTCAGATTTGAAGGTCAACTGAAACTTGGAAATACAGTCCCATAATTTACCTTGGCACGGTCACACCTTCTGAATGACTGGGATATATTAATCTAACTAATGATTGCATTAACATTCAGGGAAATCACATGAATAAACATCTGCAGTCAGTTAAGATAAACTGATAAATCTCTAAGGAAAGTAAATGGGTAGATTAGCAGAAAAATGGAATAGCTACATCCATAAAGTCCACATAAGTGACTGATTGCTTCCATGAAAGGATTCTGAGGAAGCAACAAATGCTGGTTTTCCTGGCGGAAAGAGAGAAGTGTCCACTCATTGTAGGATGATAACCCCGACCGATTGTATTACATAAGAAGAAATGGCTTTTGTTGCGCAGCACGTCATCCTGGGAAGAGAATATTGAAGTGACATTGAATGGAAATGTTGTTTCCCTACCAATATTTCAAGAGAGAGAAAAAAAAAAATCCCTGAGATTCTTTTGTATTGAATTCTATCGGGTGTGCAAGTTGGGAGTTGGTCTATCCTCTGCCTTATGGAATCCAGAATTCTAGCCAAGACTGGGGTAGATCTCATTAAATTAGAATTTGGAATGGAAAAATATACGTGGTCTAAGATTATTCATCTGATTGGAATGATAGAATCATAGAACACTACAGTGCAGAAACAGGCCCTTCAGCCCATCTAGTCTGTGCTGAACTGTGTCAAAGGGCCAAAAATGGGGTTTCAAATGACCGTGTGTTACAATGTGTATGAGCTGCTTCCACTATGAGTTCAATTTGTTAAACTGTTAGCATTTGATACATGTGGATAGAAAGCTCCTGGATTTGACCCTCTCAGATTTAATGAGAGGCATTGATTGTGTGGGTGGCCAGAGCTTTTTCCAAGGGCTGAAATAGCTAACACAAGGTGCTGTAGTTTTAAGGTGCTGTGAATAAGTATGGGGGGGGGGGGGGCGCGTGGGGGGGGGGAGTGGTAGAAGAGGTACGTTTTTCACAGAGAGTGGTGGGTGCATGAATGGTGGGGGAGGCAGGTACAATTGGATCTTTTAAGAAACTATTAGATAGGTATATGGAATTGAAAAAAATGCAGCAGTATGGAAAGTCCAAGCAGTTTTTAAAGTAGGTTATTAGGTCGGCACATCACTGTGGGTCGAAGTGCCTGTACTGTACTCTTGATTTCATGTTCTATATATTTTCACTTGTAGCAGGATTTTTAAAAAAGTGATAGTTGCCCTCAAGGCCTGGAGAGAAGTGGTGAACCAGTCATTCTCTCCGTTTCTCTGTTGAATGTTATCAGAGGGAAGGAATGGAGTTTGGAGGTGATTCCACGTGAGTTATTAGTCTGCTTGAACTGCCTCGGTTTACATGGGATGAATAGTCACTTGGATGAGCAAGAAATTAACAGAAAAGAATAAAACACGTAAATGATAAACTTTCAAAGTATGTGTGACAAGGATTACAATCTGGAACCAGGTTACAGAAGGTAGATCTGGTAGACATACAGAAAGCTAATCCTTCAGAAAAGTATGTTCATTTTCAGTTTTGGGACCATGGGCTCTGCCACATTTCATAGGTTAGGAATCTCAGAAAGCAGTGATGAAATTTGGAGTCATTTTGTTTGGCAGAAGAACATTTTAGGCAGAATGAAAGATTTTTCAAATATTCTACTAGTCACGATCTGCCGACTCTGCAAATCCACATGATAGACCCACACCAATTATTGTATCTAAAGCAATTTGTCTCAGAAATAGTGCTGCAGACATCATTTGTGTCAAAAAATGGGTACTGTTGATCCAAATTTCATGCCACCGTGACATTTGCTGAAAGTCATTAATACTGTACCTGAAACAATACACACAATATGTCATCAAAGTTTGCATGAATAAATTAGCTAAAGGCTCAAATGACTCAGACGTAATTGTTCAATAGCCATGCTTTAACTTTTAGTTATCAATAAAGTAAATTTAAAGTAAATGAATAAAATACAAAAAATAATATTGTTAACCACTAAATGACGTGTGCCCCATGCCTGTTGATGATACTTCTAGCCGAATCTGCTTCTACTTATACCCACCTCACAAACTATTTCACACAAAACAAATTGTTCAAAGTGGCCATCTTGCCATATAGTCAAAATAAGAAAGAAAGAAATGTGACATCTTTCTCAATCAAAATCATTCTAAAGTGTTTTACTTGTCAAAGTGGTATCTTTTGAAAGGTGCCCATGAAGTAGAAAATGCAGCACCAATTTGTGCACGTTCCTGCATAAAGCACTAGGAAAATAACCATGATCCCAAATGAGGAATTAAATATTAGCTGGAAAACTGAATCAACCTCTTCAAATAGAACAAAGAATATTACAGCACAGTAACAGGCCCTTCAGCCCATGATGTAGTGCTGACCTATGTAATCCTACATCACATAAATTTAATTTTTCCATAACTCACACTCATGAACCTCTATTTTTATCACATCCATGTGTCTATCTAAGTATCTTTTGAATTGTACCAGCCTCCACTACCACTCTAGGCACCCACCACTCTGAGTAAGACACTCACCTCTGACATCTCTCCTAAACCTTAAACCGATGTTCTCTGGTACTTGCTTTAGTCAACACACCAAAATGCTGGAGGAACTCAGCCGGTCTTTTCAGCATCTAAAGGAGACAAAGAACTCTTGCCAACATTTTGGGCCTGAGCCCTTCTTCCAGGAAAATCAGAAAAGGCAGAAGCGGGATAGAAAGTCTCTGAATTCAAACAATGGGGGAGGAATCCAGACCAACTAAAGGTATTAATTGAATATGATAAGGGACTATGTGAGAATTTATCATGTCTATGCGAAAGGAGACAGGAAAAGGAGAGAGGACAGAGGAAGAAGGGGATGGGGGGTGTTTAGTGAAAGCTAGTGAAGTCTACATTAACGCCATCAGGATGGAGGGCGCCCAGTCAGAAAATGAGGGGTTGTTCCTCCAATTTACGGGGGTCTCAGTCTGGCAGTGCATGAGACCATGGACAGACAAGTCAGCAAGGGAATGGGATGGAGAATTGAAATGGGTGGCCACTGGGAGATCCACGCTAGTGCAGTGGACAAAGCTGAGATAGCTTTCACTTGGTGATATGTCTGTCCATGGTCTCATGCACTGCCAGAATGAGACCACCCATAAATTGGAGGAACAACCTCTCACCTTCCAACTGGGCACCCATCGACCGGATGGCATTAATATCAACTTCTCTGGTTTTTGTTAAACCACACCACGCCCACCACCACCCCCTTCTTCCCGTGTTGTCTCTCCTTTCCCTGTCTACTTTCAGACAGACATGATAAATTCTCATGTAGTCCCTTATCATATCCAATTAACACCTTTTGTTTGGTCTGGATTCCTCCCCCATTGTTTGAATTCTGAGGCTTTCGGATGTATCCTGCTTCTGTCTTTACTGATATTTCCTTGAAGAAGGGCTCAGACCTGAAACATCGGCAAATATATCTTTGTCTCCTATAGATGATGAAAAGACCAGCTGAGTTTCTCCAGCATTTCATTGTGTTGACTACAATCACTGCGTCTGAAGCCTATTGTGTTTCACTCTATTTGCTATAGTCACCCTGGGAGAAAGATGCTGGTTGTCCACCCTTTTTCAGCCCCTTATAATCTTACATACATCTATGAAGTCACCTCTCATCCTTTGTTGCTCAAATAGAGCTAGGAATAGAAATAGACCCAGGAAATCTTTTCCGCTCACCCAAGAAGGCAGTTAAGGCTTCATCTAATGTCTAAATGAAATGACAATGATTGACAGGGCAGCATTCAACCCCCTCTCAATCTCCCCCTTTCTCTCCAATTATCTCAGAAGAATGAGTTTAGAAAAATGAATCCCATCCACCCCCCACCCACAACCTACTTGCCTTTGAACAGTGGAGAGTGTCATTGACCATCTTCAGCAGAATACTTCAGCCTTGGTTAATGATGCAAAGGATGGTGTGGACGGGTCTAAATGAGATCCATCCACAAAACCGTAGAGGCCTTGACAAACAGTAAAGCCCTCTCTCAGAAATGCTATTTGCTCAAAGTTGTCAGACTTTCTGAATTTCAGTGACTTTAAAAAATAACTTAAATGATTAAATACAACAAATAACTAGAGAAGATTAACTATTCAAGGAATTGAAAATTATAAACTTTCAAATAATTACAAACCATAAACAAAATACAAATAAAAAACTTTTCATTCCTTCCCTGTTACTGCTTAAATGCTTTCATATTTAACACATTTAAAAAGCTCAGCCCTAATTCCCACCCCCCCACCCCCCACCCCCACCCAACTCTCTCTCTCTATCCCCCAGTACTAAGGCTCAAAGAGTAACCAATGTTTGCAGACAGAAGGGCTTGATCTAATCTGGAACCTAAATCAGATTCCCAAGTTGAACAGGTACCCAGGAAATTGGCACTGGTGCCAGACCAGTAAATTCAGAGTCCAGAGACTCCACAGCACTTATTTTGAATGCAGAGAACTGTCAGCAAAAGACAGCAGAATCCAGGCTAATCTATTTTAGAAGGCCGAAACATAAATGGAAATGGATTTTTCTGGGTTTATTGGTAAACTGTTCAAGTTCTTGAACAAAAGCTTGCACAACAAGATGTTTTTTTAATCACAGTTCCATGACATATCAGTCTTGTTGAATGTTTCTATTTTTTGTTACAATAGAAATGAGAATTAGCAGAGATATTTACTGAGCAGTTCAGCCAATATTGTATCTTTACCCCATCACCAATAATCACAATTTCTCATAGTAACTGAACTCACAGTGATTTCTACACTGGTAAGATGTCAGCTGACTCATCTACAAAAATAAAGGATGTTTCTAAACAGTGAGAGGAAAAAGAAATCTACATCGGTATCTTGACCGCTCATTAAGGCAACATTCCTAGAAACTAGTAATAGGATATGCTGGTAAAATTTAAAAAATTGAGATTTACTTGGATGAGTGAAAGATCTGCTATTTTAAACTAATTTGGTTTCTGATAACATTTATGATATTAATTGGAAATGATATAGAACTTGGCTATTGTTGAGTTTGTTTAAGGTGTACCCCCAAAGGGAATGGTGAACTAATGGTGTTTAGATTCACATGTGGTCATTTGGATGAGAGAACAGAGAACATGATTGCTCCCAGAACTATTAGACAACCTGAAAAATGGCAAATACAACTGGAATATATTGCCGCATCTGTACCTAAAGGGGAATGGATGTCAGATAGTATTGTATTCCCATCTCCAACTCCCACTCCCTTTACGAACAACTACCAAAAGATCAGTGCCAAGTTTAAGTCAGTTCAAATTTTATTCAGTGCAACTTTCTGTAGAATTATAAAATATTCTTAAAAGTTAAAATAAAAATTTTCATAAGGACATCCCAATGCATTCAACAACAAATTAAATATTTTTGAAATGTAATTAATTTCTCCCCACATTTTCATCAACTTCTCCCAGATTTTACCACTCACCAACATAATAAAGGCAATTTACAGTGGCCAATTAACCTACTGACTTGCATGTCTTTGGGAGATAGGAGGATACTGGAGCACTCAATGCCAATTCCACACAGACAGCATCGAGGTCAGGATTGAAACTGAGTCTCAGGCAGTGTGAGGTTCCTAGCTGTGGCAGGGTGGTCATGCCAAAGGACATGGTCATAAGTTACTATACACACAGTGTGTTTGCATTTGTTGTTTTCCAATACCGTTTAAATTTGTGTGTGTGTGTGTGTGTGTGTGTGTGTGTGTGTGTGTGTGTGTGTGTGTGTGTGTGTGTGTGTTTACCCTATGTGCTACTGTGTTGCCCAATAACAAGAAATCCCAATGTTGAAAACACAGCTGCCAGTTAGCATACAGAAAGTTCTCATCAGTAATGAGAAAATAGACAATAATGTAGTTATAGGTCAGAATGCAGTTTTACAAAATAAATTACAAATTAAGCAATAAATAAATCTGATTAAAGGTTCAATGTCTGTCCACAATTAACAATTAGAATTAATTTAGGAAATGTTATTTAATTCATCATCAAAATGGGAGAAAACTAGAAACTACTGTTGACTGCTCTATTGGACACTGTGTTTGTGGTATAATTTCTGTCATGGCATAAATTCAAATATTTGTTTCTGTCAAAATTAAACATGAGTTAAATATAATTTATTATAGTTTTCTGTGCTTTCTAAATGTGTTGCATTGAGTATTTAACTGCATAAGTGTACAATGAAGACTTCTTGTAACGAGGTTTGATGAATGGTCATTTTTAAAAAAAAAGTATTTACAGCCCTATTTAAAGGTACTCATTACATTCAGTCTTATAAATCAAGCCCGCTCACAGTCAACAGTCACAAGAGCACAGTGATGATTCTCATGGTTTCAACCACTGATGTATTTTAACAAGAAATAAACAATTTTCCAGCTACTGTATTAATTTAGCTATAAACAGATTTTGATGTTATTTTAAGAAAGCGTTAAGCTGTAATTTGCCTCAATATTCCACAGTTATGATGAATGCAAGTATTTGAAAAAATTGCCTAAGTACCCTGGAAACATAAATAATGTCTGGCTATGTTCATGAATTAAAACTTTTATATGTCCAATGCTCCAGTTCTGTTTAAAGGGAACTCATACATTTCCTGTGGGTAGGAACTTCTTGCATCGATTACTTCCTCCACAGTTTTCTAGTCTATCATTATTGACAGTTTACTCCAGACTAATTGAACATTGACCAGAAAACTCAATAAAAAAAAGTCAGTTCTTACCTTGGCTCCTTACTAAGAATGTCTAAAATATTTCTATTTTCAAAACAAATACTGCAGAAGACTGCTTGGAGCTACATTAATATAAGTTTTATGTATCCTGCAGAATAACTGTACTTTCATGACCATGTACCCAGCTAAGAAAGTGACTGCAACAGGAAATGTCTGCCCTGTTTTATATCACCTGAACTGACAAAGTGGCTAGTGTGACCTATTCTTCAAAAGAAAATGGTCTGTGGGTCCATGACAGCACTACAGAAGCCAACACAATGATGCGGGATCAAAGTGGGGCTGTCAATCATTCTATAATTACATCCTTCCTCTGTCATTTTTGAGTATGCTTTTGCATACTCGATATAAGGATAATTCTCTCTGACATGACCCCCTCCAACCCCTACCCCACAATTTTTGCACCACATCCTCCTTCGCCAGAACTTCTAAACTTTCCTTCAACAGTGCAAATCATCCCTCTTCTTCGACGCCATGGCCCACGTGTAAACCAAGTCAGACAACAGAGTGGTTCTCTGTCCACTTGAAAATGAAAAATATACTTTAATTTGTTGGATTGGAAATACTGCACAATGCCATCAAAGATTATGTGCATGTGGTGATAAACTTTATAAAAGTCTGAAACTAAAACATTTTGAGAAAACTAACCAGAAGCTACCAAATTGTTTCAAATACTGCCCCATATAATTTACTGAAGAAAGCTTAACAGACTTCCTTAGTTTATTCTGACCAAGGCCTGTAAAGACTCAGGCCTTTATATTCAGATTGGGCAACAGCTTTTTCCCCAAGCCATGGGACTTCTGAATTCCCAGAACATTTGTGGATAGGGTACCATGGACTGTTACTGTATACGTCTTAATATTTTAAATGTGTTTATATTTTGTAAATATGCTCCGAGGACCTGGAGAAACGCTAATTCATCTTTACCGTGCGAACATGGTATCAATGATAAATAAAGATGACGACTTGACTTGAAGTCCCATGACACAGATGCCTAGTGATAATACTCTGCAGATGACTTACTTCTGTCAACCTGCTGTGAAAAGTCAAAGAGGACCATCCACGAGAGTTCACCATCATTTTAACATGGCATGGAAAGAGTAACAAATGTACCTATGTCAGCATTAAATAAAAAATTGATTTTAAAAATGTTGATGTTTAAAATACTGAACCCTTACCAGTACGATACACAAAGTTTCCATCTGCTTCAGACGATGATGGTGATGTTAATTCTTCTTCATATTCATTAGAGCTGAAGGATCCGGAATGGTTTCTTTTCCTGTCAGTAGCTTTCAGAGCTGCATTGGATGCCATAACATGCCTTAACGAGTCATTTAGATAACGGTGTAACAAGCTACTCTTGTACTTTGGTGGTGCCACATAATCCTCATTGATTATTGTACCTGCTCTGCTCACAGCTTTCAGAATGGGACTTTCCTTTTTAATAGCAGCCTGAACAGGTTTGTTGAATTCTCCAACTGTAGGATTCCGCGGCGGATGTTCTGCATCTAAGATTTATAAGATAAAGTGTGTGAAAAAAAAAGAATTGAAGATCCCATTGCAGGATTTATGAGATGAAAAAAAATGCAATTCAGATAGAATTATTATTGGCTTTATAAATATTGGCATTGAATACAAAATCCAAGAAATTGTCACAGCCCTTTATAAATCAGATTCAGACCCTTGCAGGAACATTGTGTCTTTTGCTGAATATCACACATTAGTAAGGGAGGAAGGATAAGAAATATCAATGAATTAAATCATGAGGGGACATAAAAATGCTGGAGAAACTCAGCAAGTTATGCGGAAAAGGTAAACATGGAAAACCAATATTTTGGCCCTGAGCTTTTCATCGAAAAGAAGGCAAGTGTCTGAATAAAATGCTGGTGGGAAGGGCAGGGGGAGGAGCACAGGGTCACTGGCAGGAGGCTATAAGTGGATATGGGTGGTAAGAGGAAAAAAGCTGAGAAGTGATGGGGGAGGGGATAGCTCTGAATGGAGAGGAAAGGGGACAGAGGGATGGGGGAGAGAAGGAGACAGGGGAGTGGTCAACAGGAAACCAGAAAACTTGATGTTAATGCCATCCAGTTGGAGAGTCCCCAGATGGAATATTACGTGTTGCTCCTCCAATTTATGGGTGGCCTTGGTTTGGCAGTGCTTGAGGCCATGGACAGACATGTAAATGCAGGAGTGGGGTGCAGAATTGAAATGATTGGCCACTGGGAGATCCCTGCCATTGTGGTGGACAGAATGAAGATGCTCAGCGAAACGATCTCACAGTCTGCATCCAGTCTCTCCGATGTTTGGGGCCCTGAACTGTTTGGGACCCTGAACGGTGATGACGGAGGAGGTGTGGCTGCAAGGGCAGCACTTCCTGAGGCTGCAGGGTTATGTATCAAGGGGAAGAGATTAGTGGGAGAAGGGAGCAATCTCTGTGGAAGGCAGAGATGAGAGAAAAGGGGAAGTTCTGTCTGGTGGTGGGATCAACCTGCTCCACTAAGTTATTAGGGAATTTCTCCTCAAAGAAGGGAAGAACAAAGAGGGAATTAGTAAAGGGTTCAAAGTCAAGAATAGCTGTAATAAAGTGAATTAAACTGTTTCTACAGCAGAGGATTTGTAATTACAAGATGCATATGCATTGCATTTGGGAAGAGATGAAGAAAAATGTGTTTATATATCAAATCTATTTGATTGGAATGCAGAGTCAGAAAGAATGATGGAAGCAGGTTCAATAATAATTGATTTTATTTATTTATGGGATTGTCTATCACTGACCATGCCAGCATTTACTACTCATTCATAATTTTGCTTTAATTTGTTGTCCAGCAAGGAAGTTCCTGTATTAAAACTCAGTTGCAATAAAGGAATTGCATTTTATGTTCCAATGTTGGAATAGGAAGGATGAAAGGATCTTTCCCACTTAGTTTTGTGTCTTCATGTAGCACTCAGTCCCCCGATCTAATTCATTGACATATTGAATAGTTTATGCTGAAGTACAAATGCTTGCGTTATCCCTTCCAGCACAGTCTGTGCCTACCACCTAAAATGTGACTAATTGACCACAGTTGTAAACAAGCACTCAACTCATGCTCATGTATTCCCCCAATCCTATAAATCCTAATTTTGTGTTAGGGCTTCCAGTTTATCACCTTAATGAATACTTCAGCAAAGTCAAAATACACCACCTCTATTGGCTCACTCGCCATCCACTTATAACATCAAAACCTTCTAACAGTTTTGTCAAATATGATTTCCCTTTCATAAGTTTTTGTAGCATTTGCCCAACAACATTGCGCCTATTATCACATTTTCAAATAATATATTCAAGCATTTTGCTACTATTGGTTTATTGCAAACTGGTTTTCTTCCTTCATCCTTTGGAGTTACTTGTTTTCTCATCCAACTGTGAGGACTAAGGAATCTTTGTACCCACACCTTTTAAACCTCCCAGATGTGAGCCATCAGACCAAATGATTGGCTTTCTTTACTAATATTAATTTCTTCACATTTTTATCTCTCATCAGAGTAGTTCCCCATGATTTCCAAACATCATCTTTATTTTCTACAGATGCACGAAGTATTTATTCAATGACCGTAATTTCTTCATTGTAATTTCTCCTGCTTCTGCACCTCAAAGACTACTTACTTTGGCTAAGCTCAAGTTTTTAAATGTTAGTCAAAGCCTTAAAAATCTCTTTTATATCTCTTTCTCATTAACTCATGTCCTTTGGCACACTATCTCATTGCAAAATTCGAAGCCTTTTTCTCTAATCTATAATGATCTTTTAACATTGCTTATTAGTTATGTTCGGACTACTTCGCCCAAATGAATTGTTAAGAGAATAAATAGTTTTTGCAACTTATGAATTATTCCTTGGACACCCCTCATACCTATTAAGTTTGCTTAGGCCAAATTTTAAATCCAATAATTTAATTGCTATCAAACTAAATAGAAAATTCTATATTATAATCAAATTTCTGTAGACACCTTTACTATTGATTGATTCAGTGTCATTGCACAATATTATATCAAAAGTAACCTGTTCCTTTGTAGGTTCCTTGGCATAACTATTTGGGAAAGTGTCTTGAATGATTTATATGAACTCATCTTCCCAACTATTACAGAAAGTTTGATTTCCACAGCCTATTAGAAGATTGAAGACTGATAATATATTTGATTTTTTTTTTTGGTTAACAGTACAATAATGTGAAGGGGAAATTTTCATTCTACCTCATATTGCCTTTCTTCCAAACTAAACTCTGACTTTCCCAAGATACAATCCTTTCATTCAGCTGCTTCTATTCATCCTTTACAATCTTCCTCTGTTTTCATTTTCAATTTGCCAACTTCTGAAAGTTTTCTCTTATGGATATTAATTCTAGTCACTCTCAATCAAATCTCTAAATTTGTTATTCCATGAGAAGTACCGATTTCTGTGTTAAAAGTCACCTATTTTTATTAGAAATGATTTATGCAAAGGCTGCTAATCCTCATCCCTATATCATGCCATTGACTAATGCTAAACCCTTTCTTTTTTCTTAAGAACCCATCCTCCCTCTTCCTATCTGATCAACTTTTATTTTTACCTGAACTACGAAACAGTTTTGTAAGATTGGTTTTATTTTAAACTTATCTTTTACTGACTCTCCTACTGTATTAGTTTAAAGTTCCCTTTATCATCAATTTGTCAAGATGGCTTAAGGGTAGACCTTTCAATCTCTAACCTACTATGCTAGGGTTGGTTGAATCAAACTCCCTGACTTTCATAATATGCTTTCATCACACATTTAGCCTTTCTTTGTCCTGTATTAATTCATGCATGAATCGAGGCATTTTTACGAGAGATTCATTTTGACTGTCTCAGCAGAACCTTTTTCCTAAGGCTACCAATGCCAATGGAATCTAAATGGACTGTAACCATGTTGGATTCCAATTCCACCTCTTATGAAAAGTTGTCCTCCACCATTGGGAGAGTTTCTTAACCCAGATTTGCCATAACATTGTCTTTGTAAGCTAAACCCCATTTTGTTACAATAGTTCTAAATATTTGGATATGCAAACCCTTGTTTCAAATCTGAAAAACTGAATTTTTTAGATTTGGGGAAAGGGACTTTGTAGGTCATCTGAGTTAATGATGTTCATATGATATTATCATTAATCTGCAGCCAAGATAAGTGTAGCATTACATATCCTACTGAAGCTGAAACACATTCATAGGGATTTTGTTAACACAAATAAAATACATTTTTATAACTGAAAATTGAATATGTATTTTCTGTTGATGAATTTGCTTATTTTGATTATTTTAATTATTCTGTTTACATTTTAATACCTCCATTAAAACATCTGTATTGAATGCCAATTGATAACTCTAGACTTGCTTTGTACCTCCCTGTCTTGCCAATGGTGTTTAGTTAATTTTTGTTTAATTCTATTTTGTATTTTGTTAACATGACAAAATAGATGGAAGGATATGTAATGTTTTATTTTTTAAATTTAATTCAACTTTTAAATGTAAATTTTAATGTATTTTACGTTTACATTTAGACATACAGCAAGGTAACAGGCCCTTCCAGTCCATACTGTCCAAATATCTTTGGCTTGGCTTCGCGGACGAAGATTTATGGAGGGGATAAAAGTCCACGTCAGCTGCAGGCTCGTTTGTGGCTGACAAGTCCGATGCGGGACAGGCAGACACGGTTGCAGCGGCTGCAGGGGAAAATTGGTGGGTTGGGGTTGGGTGTTGGGTTTTTCCTCCTTTGCCTTTTGTCAGTGAGGTGTATACTGTAACAATATTAATATTAATATTAATATTAATATTTGGGGAGAATTTATAAGATTTAGAGTAAGTCACGTACGTATACACATTTTAAAACAGATCTTATTTGAAAGACTGAAGAATTCACATTGCAAAATCTCTGGAGAATGTAAGCACCTTTCACAAGTAGGTGTTAATTGAACTGATTTCATAAAATGCTTGACCATTGTCTTGCTGGAGTCATGCTGTCTATCAGTACCCTTTCTGCAAAGTGCTCACAGAAAGGTCAATTCTGGATTGTTTACCTAAGATAACAACTTGAGAAAAGAACTCTTGTTTTGCTCAGGAAGGTGGGGATTTTGAAAGACATGAGTCACATGGTGTTTCAGTTGGAAAAGAGAGAGAGAGTTAACAGCTCAGTCATTCAGTCAGTGGGTGTTTGGGACACTGACAAGTAACTGAAAAGTGCAATCCAGGGAAAACTGTTTGAAACTAATGAAAGCAAGTTCCAGAGCAGTAGATGGCTGGAAGTGCTATCTGTCTGATGTTTCTCTTGAAATAGAGGAAGAAATGGAACTCTGTGGTAGCTTGAAATAAGAGGTTACCATCTAGAAGACCCTGATGGGGCAAGTTTCATCAGCGAGACCCTGAGGTGACTAGTGGTGGTACTACAGTTGTGGAAATCCTGGAGCAACAAATATCTCTCGCCGCAAACCCTCCAAGAACCTTCCTGAGCGGTAAACATTTACCTTTCAAGTTACATGTTAAATTCTGTGCACAGTATGGTGATTGCCTGCAACCAGAGAACTTGGAAGCAGAAGTGAGATTGAACTGTGAACCAAAGAACTTTTCTCGAATTTACACACACGTGTGCTTAGAATTAGAAGGGGGTCATTTGGGTTAGTATAGAGTATAGTATAAGAATAGAGTTGTTAAAGTTTGATTCTATTTTCATGTTTGAAGTTGATTAAAAATAACTTTTGTTTTGAAAGCCACTTGTCTTGGTGAATGTCTATTGCTGCTGGGTTTTGGGGACTTTGGGCTTGTAACAATACCAATTAATCTATAATCCCAGAACATTTTTGAAGGGTGGGAGGAAACTGGAGCATCTGGAGGAAACCCATACAATGGGATAACATACAAACTCCTTACAGACAGCGCTGGTTTTGAACTTGGGTTGCTGGCACAGCAATAATGTTGCACCAACTGCTAGCATTAGAGCAAGCTTTTCATAAAATTATGATGATCAATGAAGGATTGATTATAATATATATGTAGAGATAAGATAAATAGAAATTCTTCTGCCCTTGTTTAAGCAGGCAATGGTGCATTTGAAGTTCTCCATGTAATTTAACTGAGAGTGTAAGAGTTAAAATGTATTTCTTGCACCAGTTGGACCCATTCCAAGCAGCTTGTTCTTCTCAATGGTTGCCGATTGAAGGTCGGGCCTGTTATTGCCTCCCTCCTCCTCTCCTGGCATGAAACACCTCTGGGGCGAAACATATTCTCTGGTCTAATTATCAGCATCAGATGCTGCATTCCAAAACTTGAGTCACAACGGAAAGTAGAACTCCAAGCCCAGAGTATCTCTGAAGAAAGAGTTCCTCAGTGGCCTGCAGCAACTTTCAATGAAGACCTTACTGCAGATCACAAGGCTGCTGTGTAATACAACAGTTGACCAACATTGGAAAGGAACAGACAATTTAACTGAGGTCACTTTGGTGGACTTTTCCAGTTCACCTGAAGACCCTGAGTCCATAGGAAGCAGGCACTGGCTGCTCATGACCTGGAGCTTTCTGATCAACTGAGTTCTCCACATTTAAAGAATATTGAAATTGCTTTTTTGACTGATTCAAAGAAACTCTCCAGGACAAAAGAGAAAATTGTTAGCCAGATGGTCTGTGTGATGAGGCATCCCCATCATCCCTGTACATCCCTGTACTGTGATGGCTATGTATTCTCTCTGCTTAGCAAACACACAGCAGAAATTTGGTTTTCTCTAGAGTCCTGTTCAACACTAAAACATCAAACTGAGAAATTTCTCATGGAGGAGGATGACACTAATCAGTAGGTGTCATGCACTGAGGATGACTTTGTCATTGCTTTTGAATACTTGGAAGAAGAAGCAGTAACTGCACTTGGCACAGGAGGTTTTGATCCCTGTACACCAAAGATGTCACTTTACAGACCTGGAGTTTTCAGAGTTTCTGTTGTATCTTTCCCAAGCCTCATCTTTGGCCAGTCTGCTTCTCCATTACACAGTAATTACACAGCAATGTATGCCTAAATATACCCAATGACTTGGCCTCCATAACCACCTGTGGCAACAAATTCCACAGATAAACCACTCTCTGGCTAAGAAGTCTCTGCATCTCTGTCCTGTGGATGCTCTTCAATCCTGAAGTTGAGCCCTCTTGTCCTCGACACTCCCAATTATATCCAATACCTCACTGTTAAACAGCATCAGTGAAAATTAATGTCCCTACCACTGACAAATACATAAGCAGGAAATTGAACTAAATAACTTCTGGGGAATACTTTAATGTGGCTCATGTTCTTTTGCTGGAGACTCAAGTTCTGCTGTTCAACATCTCCTCACTGTTATTCCCTGAAGCGACTATTTTCCTTTATACTCTTCTATGTTCTAATGCAGTGGTTCCAAACCTTTTTCTTTCCATTCACTTACTGATTTAAATATTTCCTATGCCATAGGTGCTCTGTGATAAGTAAGGGATTGCTTAAGGTGTTGTGTGGGTGGAAATAAAAAGTTTGAAAACCCCTGTTTTAATCCTGCCTAATTGACTCGTTATGTGCACGGTTTCATAACTCCAAAGGAAATGGAGCCAATGACAATTTTTCTCAAGCAAAATATTTCAGTAACAATTGGGTCCAGAGCAGTGGTTCTCAACCTTCTCTTTCCACTCACAGACCACCTTAAGCAATCCCTTTCTAATCACAGAGCACCAGTAGGATAGGGATTACTTAAAGTGGTCTGTGAGTGGAAAGAGAAAGGTTGAGAACCACTGTTCCAAAGCATATATTGCCACCATGTGGATCAGCTAACAATGAGTTAAAACATATCTTTTTCAGGCTGTGAACTGTTAGCCCTTACTAAGATTCCAAAGTCAACACCCTGTGACAGGTAGTCTTTCCTGAGCATACCTGCTGAATCTGGCAATTTCGTTTCCAATAAAAGTTCTAATCCAACAGTCTGATCTAAGCCTTTATGGGTTAGTGTCAGGTAAATTTGTTCAATCAGTTGTGGAACGAGCATCTTACAAAACCCTCTTTCAGTTCAAAGTTACATTATCAAGTAATTCTGAAAGAAGACTCCTATTTATAGCTGCAGGAGTAGCTACATTGGTCAGACTTGTCAAGTGCTGATTCACACTTGGGGTCAATCTATAACAGTTAAAATAATGCTTCACCTGGAAAATTTAACCAAGTCAAGGGGAAATTTTAGGCTTCCCTATGAAGAAAAGAAAGGACAGAAGATAGTGGAAATACGATGTACATTTTATAATTTTTCATCTTTAAACATGTCAGTCTTTTATGCCATAAAAGAATTTTGCAATTGATAGCAAACAGGTAACCAATTTGCTATTGGACTCCAATCATAGTTATGTCAAGATGGGGCATGTTTAGATATGGATGCCAAGAGATATTGGGACAAGGGTGCTACTAAGATTTCAAGTGAATCTCCAAAAGCAATTGGAGGTGTCAACCATTGCAGTAACTAAGAGGCATCAATCTTTCATGATCTCTATTTCCAGTCTGTTGAAATTAAAGAATCTTAACATTAATCAACAATTAATTAATTCATCATCCCGACTGCACATCAATTAATTTAATTTTTATATTATCTTCTTTTGCCATACAAAAAAAATCATGAATGTCTTTTGATTGACTTAAAGGAACTGCTTGTTTGATTATGTTCTTGTTTAAGTCTGAGTGGCGGCAAATCCTGATCATAGGTCTGCTTCATTTTTCATTAGTCTTGTTTATCAGCCTGTTCTCCCATACTTTCTCACTAAATGCAGGAGAAAGAAAAAAAAATGTTTGTTTGTTTTGGCACCTGATAATTTATTTTGTTTTCAACTGGTCCCTCAAAGGATGTTTCTGAAACATTTTTAATAATGTATAATACTCTGGCTTAAGAACTCTTGATTAAATATTTTAAAAATGTGTAACTTTTAATTACATATGTCACAAATAAAGGAATCTATAGATCAGTGGCCAAATATGTCCCAGGCGTCTTTAAATATTCATTTGGGTTCAACTGCACATCATTATGTTAGACATGTAGAACTTTGGCCTCATATTTTATTTTCGTTTCCCTTCAGAGAGCACAGCACTTGTTGGACTGCAGATTGACTCCTGTATCCATAAATATCAGAACATTCTGTAATAAGGCAGTGCCAAATAAGAATAAAACATTTCAAAAGAATATAAAACTCAAAGGACCTTCTTCATTTCCCATACCTTCTGAACATGTGTCATCACTGCTAACGCTGAGTCGCTCTGCATTGCCCTGTACGTACTTGTTGTATAACTTTATTCGCAATGCCCAGCTCAAGTCTGGTTGCCGAACGGTATTCTTCAGGCGGCGCCTAGCATTTGCAAACCAGTTGGAAACCTATTTATTGGGGGGGGGGGGGGGGGGGGGCGGAAAACATTTTTTTTAAACAAATCTAAGTAAAAAAAAATTTGTCATCCTCGAACTCAATTTTTTTAACGTTAAACAGCAAAGTTTGCAGTTGCCATGATTATAGCGTAATATACAAAAGTGTCAGAGAAACTCAGCAGGTTACAGAGCGTCTGTAGGAAGCAACAAGATATATCGAAAGTTTTAGGCTTCAATTTTTCTGGATTTTTTTAAAAGTGAAAAGCAAATGTTTTGACTGCATTGTCCTAAAAACACAAGTTTTCAATCTGAGCTGATGATAGAGAGCAAAACATTGTGCTATAGGATGGTCCAAAATAATGGCACCATTTCAGAAGACCCAAACAAGCTTTATCACAGGGGCTTTGTTTTAACCTCTCAGCCTCCAGGTTTGCGCATTTTATAATGGATTTATTTAATGCTATTATTTCACAATGAAACAGTTAATATCAGAGAGTGGAGTGAAACAGATAAGATTTCATGAAACCACATTTGGTGCTCAGAGGCTCTTGGCTCCTCATTACACCGAGAATTTGCTTTGAGCTCCACGTGGATAATACAGTAGAACGTGGCAGGTTGTGGTCACTAGGGGAGCAAACAAGTTCAGCTAGCCAACAATATGCACTGCCGTGCCAATTGGAAGAAGTTCTGAGCTCAAAAATATCCAAGCAGATCTGGGACCTGGCTGCAGTTATTACGAATTCAGTACTGCAAGATTCTTTACAAGTTACAAGAAATTGTAATTTTATTGAAAATAGTTGGCTCAGGATACAATAAATTAACCATTTTAGAAATGCAAAGTGGTGAATGTCCTGCAATTAAAGATGATCAGTAGAATTGCTGGTGCTCTCTAATTATGAAACAGCAATTGGACACAAAATAAATAAAATATTACACATAATAGCCTTTAGGTTAGGATTGAATTAAAACAGATAATTATCGGCCATATTTTATTTCTGACATCATTAACCAGTTGTATGTCTGATTAAATTGTAACTTGTGCAATTTTTACTGCATTAATTTGAACCTAAAGCTGTATTGCATCAATACAAAAGCTCTACTTAATAGCTAACAGGCTAAGAATCTCAAAAAAATATTAATATAAGGCACCACCTGAGTTCATCACAGTCAGTGGCGGATGATTTTCACCAAGAGGGGGTGAAACAAAACACAGCCAAATGGAAATTGCACCAGACAATTCAGTCTAGGCCTTCACAATTATTGCAAGTAATAAAATATTGAAGTAATATCCTGGGCTAGAGAAATTTAAAGTTAGCTAAAAGAAATGTAATCATGAAGGTGTCCAAATGTGTTTGGGTTTAATTGTCAGCTGTCAAAAGACCTAGAGTGGAAAGAATGAGGTGTGTGAGAGGGGAGTTGTGTGGGAGGAGTGGAGCAGAAAGCCCTCTGAGAAACCTCAGTTTACGAACATTGACACAAATTGCTGAGAACAGACTTCTGGTTAATTCAGTTTGGATACTTCGTTTTCTGACTGGACTGCTCAGCTGCTGTGCAGATGTGAACCCATTTTGGATATATGTTAAGGTGAAGATAGGAGAAAACAAGGGAGAATGTGGGAGCACTGTGTGGAATTATCCAAAGGCGCCAATTTCAAACCATTCGTGCTTTAAAAAAGCCATCTTATTCTTTGACCTGTGTGCTTACTAAAACAAAAGGAATTGTAAGGGACTGAAATGTGTGAAGCTTTGCGTTGAAGTATAAACTAGGACATCTGTTCAGAGCGAAGATTACAAGGTTATTAAATAAATAGTTCATTGTTGAACATTATATTTCATCCAGGACAATTTTTTCTTCCTTTTAGGAATTACCCAGCAGGTTTCAGTGTTTATCTTTGTATGCTTTCTTTTCTTGCTTTTACAGGAAATTTGTTTTCCCATGTTTTATTGCTACATATTGCTAATACACGCAGTGCTCCCACATGATCTGAACTTTCAATAAACTGGAATAATGGCCACACCACCCCCCCCGCCCCCCGTTAAATTCCCCTTAAGCTCCTTGATTCTAGCTAATGTTGATTTATAGAAAAATGAATTGATTCCTAATTCTGCAGACGAAGATTCACAAGGGCTTGAAGGTGAAGTGGGATTGGGGGACACACATGAGAGACTGCTGATGTGGGGTATCTGCGGTAACTCTCTCTGTACCTATTGACAAGAATGGGACAAAAATGAGCAGGACTACAGATTGTGGGACACCCTTTCATTTAGGAGCATAAATCTTTCTCTGAAAATCATTCATCTGGGAGATAATATCAGAACAATGTTGTAAAAAATTGATTTCTGAAATACACCTATGCAGAATACCTTTCTTCTTCTAAGCATATGTTCCTGTTTCTTGGTTTGCATTCCAGTGAACAAGATTATTGATATTGTCAAACATGAAAGGGTACACAGGGATGCTGCTTTAACCTTGAATGGAGCATAAATGCCTCCAGAGAAGCTACCTTTCCATCAAGGGGACATCAGAGAAGCAAGTGCCCAAAACTAAGGAAGAAACAAAATGGATTGGATGGCATTTTCATTCAAAGTATCGTCTCATATTCTAAGTCAGGAAGAAGTCAGTGTAAATGCAATGTAATTGCACAGGTTTCAAATCATGTTCACATGATATATAGTTAAAAAAGTTCCTGCTCAATGTGTGGGTTGAAACCTGACAACTTTTAATTTGGACGAATTGGATGGTGGTTGGTTGAAAGAAGAATGAACTGCAGGGTGTTAAAGGAATTCAAACATCTCAAGTAAAGTTCTACTTTGGAGCAATGCTAATTTTGAAGGCACAAGGCCAGAATTGTAACATTTTTGTTGGGTGAAGTTGTTTGCAATCAAAAGGCAAAAGAACTTACAGTCAGGGAGGGGGGGGGGGTGTGGAGAGGTGTTTATAAGAGAGATAGGGAAAGTTCAGGGACAACATCCTCATGTTAGATTGAAGGGCAAGGCAGAAGATGAGGGAACTCTGGATTTCCAGAAAAATTGAGACCCTGGCCAAGAAAAATAAGGAGGTAAATGTCAGGCATAGAGAGGCAGATCAGCTAAATCCCTTGAAGAATGTAAAAGATTTAGGAGTACACGTAAGAGTGAAATCAGGAATGCAAAGAGGGACTTGAGGCCATTCTGGCCAATAAACTTATGGACAAATATATTAAGGACAACAAAGTAACATGGGAGAGAATACATCCTTTTAAAGATTAATGAGGTCATCTTTGCTTGGAAACACAGTCGGTATTTATTGGGGAGAAAGGCATGGAAGTTAGGGAAACTCAAGGAAGTAAACAGTAGTGTCTTGAAGAGAGAGGTGTTGGAGGTCTTAAATGCATAAATGTAGATATATCGCCAGGGTCTGATCAAGTGCATCCAAGAACATTGTGGGAAGCTAGGGAAAAAACTGCAGGAGTTTGGCAGAGACAGTTGTATCATCGTTAAGCATGTGTGAGGTTCCACAAGTCTGGAGGAATGTTAATGTTTATTTTTAAAAGACAAGCTGAAAACAGCTAAGGCTTGTGAGCTTAATGTCAGTCATGGGTAAGATGCTGGATGGATTCTGAGAGACAAGATATAATTGCATTTGGAAAGGTAAAGACTAATTAGGGATGGTCACCACTGTGGATGGGAAATCATGTCTCACACATATGATGAGATTCTTGGCTGACTAAGAAGATTGATGAGCGCAGGGTGGTAGGCATTGTTTACATGCACTTTAACAAGGCCTTTAACCTGACTAGGTTCTTCATGATTGGCTAATCCAGAAGGCCTGATAACATGGGATCCAAGCAAGCTGGCCAATTGGATATGGAATTAGCTTGATGGTAGGAACAGGGAATGACAGTGGAGGGTTGTTATTCAGATTAAAGGCCAGTGACCAGTGATGTGTCGCAGGGATTGGTGCTGAGTCCACTGTTGTTTGTCATAATTTGGTTTGTCATAACATGTCAACATGGTTAGTAAGTTCACAGATGGCACCAAAATTGGTGGTATTGGGGGCAGTGAAGAAGATGCTATCTGAGATTAAAATAATATCCAGATGAACTGGAAAAGTGGACCAAGGAATGGCAGATGGAATTTAAACACAGTATTCTGGAAAAATTTGGTGGGTCAAGCAGCATCAATGGAAGAAAAAGAAGGGCCTCAATAAAGGGTTTTGGCTCAAAAGTCTGATCATTCTTTTTCTCCCACTGATAGTGTTTGACCCACCAAATATTTCCAGAATATTGTGTTTAAATTCCATCTGCCATCCCTTGGTCCACTTTTCCATTCTGTTTCGCTTCAGATTCCAGCATCTGCAGTCTCCTGTGCATCTACAGATGCAATTTATCTTGACCAAATGCAGGGTGCTACACTTTGTAAACAATGACAGGACTTACATCGTGACTGAAAGAGTCTCGCGAGTGTTGTAGAAGAGAGAACCTTATGGGGACATGTGCATACATCCATGGAAGTTGACATGGTTAGACAGGATGGTGAAAAAGGCATTTGACACTTAACTATTTGGCTTGTCTTCATTGATCAGTGCATTGAGCAAGGACATCATGTTACAACTGTACAAAACATTAATGAGAAAGCACTTGGGGAATATTGTGCACAGATCTGCTTACGCAGCTGTAAGAAAGATATCATTAAGATGGTAAGGTACCAAAAACATTCATAAAAATGTAACTGGGACTGGCAGGGTTGAATTATAAGGGACTGGAATGGCTGGGATGTTTCTGGAGTATAGGAGGTTGAAAGGGTGTGTGTGTGTGAATGTGTGTGTGTGTGTGTGTGTGTGTGTGTGTGTGTGTGTTTTATCTATAAGGTAAGATTATTTTTTTCCAGGGTGGGGTAATAATCTAAAACTGGTGAGTATAGATTTAAGACGAGATGGGAAAGATTTAAAAAGAGCCTGAAGAACACTGTATTTACACAGTTAATGGTGGGTATACGGAAATGACTGCCAGAGGCAGTGGTAGTTGTGGGTATAACTGCAACTGTTAAAAGACTAAAGTTAGACAGACACATGGAGAGGAAAGATCGGGAGTAAAGTGGGGCAAGTACAGGAAAATGGAACCAGATTGGAGAGACAAATCTATTAGAATGGTCTCCATCTCTTTGTCTCAACAAACAGTTAAAGGACCCTGTTATCACTTTTGTCAATGAAAACTAAACGAATAATATTATTGATCCACAGTATCTGTTCTTGGCATCTATTTTAAGCACAATTATGTATTTTATAATGAAATTGTTCGCTCTTACAGATATTTATAAAAGGCAGGCGGCAACATCCAATATGAATTTGCCTTTGGAGTTGAGTGAACTCCAGGGAATTGGACTGGCGCATGAAAATTGCGCTGAAATAAAGATTCAGCCATAATTGCTGAGCAACCAGCAATATCAGGGATTGATAACTCCTGCTCACTTTTAGAGAAACTTCGGTTTGATGATCACAGTTCCCCTGCCGTACAGGTGGGAGTTTGTTTCAAATCTCTCCGCAAAAATAACAAATAAAAAGCTTGACGTCTTGGCGCCTCCTAGCTGCATAAAAACATTTTTTGTTCAACCCGCTCCAATGCCATATTTTATCCACTGTTATTCAGCCCCTAAATCGCAGTTGGAGAAAGAGAATGTTAAGATCACTCACTGTCTGAAACAAGGACATTCTCAGCTGTAACTCCCATGTAAAGTGGCTCCCATGTAAAGTGACTCTCATGTAAAGTGACTCCCATGTAAAGTGACCCCCATGTAAAGTGACCCCCACGTAAAGTGACTCCCATGTAAAGTGACTCCCATGTAAAGTGACCCCCATGTAAAGTAACACCCATGTAAAGTGACTCCCATGTAAAGTGACCCCCATGTAAAGTGACTCCCATGTAAAGTAACACCCATGTAAAGTGACTCCCATGTAAAGTGACCCCCACGTAAAGTGACTCCCACGTAAAGTAACACCCATGTAAAGTGACTCCCATGTAAAGTGACCCCCACGTAAAGTGACCCCCATGTAAAGTGACCCCCATGTAAATTGACTCCCATGTAAAGTGACCCCCATGTAAAGTAACACCCATGTAAAGTGACTCCCATGTAAAGTGACCCCCATGTAAAGTGACTCCCATGTAAAGTAACACCCATGTAAAGTGACTCCCATGTAAAGTAACACCCATGTAAAGTGACTCCCATGTAAAGTGACTCCCATGTAAAGTGACTCTCATGTAAAGTAACAAAGATATTGACATTCTGCACTAAAATAAAACTAATCTCAGGCCGGAAAGGCAAACTGATCTACAAATGTTGCATTCTGTGTTGCACCAAACGCAACAGTTATCCGTTCAGGCGTCAGTACATTCAAGCCGTGAACAGCAATGGTAGAAGACATCACACGGAGGGGAACAGGCGAGTCTGCAGACGCTGTTAATATTGTAGTTAACACACATCCTGTTGCAATTCAATGCAAAACCTATAGGCCGCAAATTCTGTCCCAATCAACTTCTCTCTCCGGTTTCTAACAATATTTTGGGAACAAGATTCTCTTTTTCTTACTTGCTTTGAATGGCGCGAGCAGACGCGGGATTAATATAAACTGGTTACAATGGAACAGCCCCTCAGACAGTGTGATCAATAGAGGAGGGAAATGTTGTAGGAAGTAGATCGGAATTAAGATGCCTAAGGGTAAATTTGCCAGATGAACATCAACCCGAATCATTGTTGAGGGTGGGGGGGGGGGGGGGGGAGCCGGAGCGTTTCGTGGTCAAAACTAATCCCGAAGAACCTAAAAATCATCCCCCATCGGCGAAATGACCAGATTTCGCCCGAACTTTGCCGATGGGTCGAAGATCGTAAGATGAACCTGATGAACACTTAACCCAACTTTTGGTGGGATCGTCTGCAAACCCAGGTCTGATTTCGAGTCAAAATCCTTAAACGCCATGGACAGAGTAGGAAGGGGAGGCTTGATTCGGGTTCTGAACATCTGCGGGATATGTGCATTTAATCCTGGAGGCTGCTCCACATTGCTCTCATTTAAGCACCCCCTTTTATTTCCAGGAATGGGGGTGGTGGGGTGGGGGGGGAGAGCTCTTGACGCAGGGTGTACGCGTGATAAGATCAGACTTCCACAAAAATGACGAAGGCAGCCAATTTCAACCTTGTTCTGTCTGTTGTAGGCACCCGGGGCGGGCAGAAACCTCAGCCCTTGATCACAGAGAAATACATAGGCCTTACTTGCACCAGGGTCATCTGCGATCCAAGGGCCAGCAGAATCTTTTCCGTTTTAGTTGGATAGGGGTTGTCTCGGTGTTTGTAAAGCCACTGTTTCAATGGTCGAGCCATATCCTGAAGGGCCTGTCGTTTGTGTCTGACTTTTCCACCGCCCTGTCGAGAGCTGCAAACAATGCAGGATGCAGGTCAGAAATCGCCAATAACCACGGAAGAAACAAAGGAAGAACTCCACCCAAACGCTTTAAATGTCATACAAGGAGTGTGTGTCCCGAATCGACCCATTGCTCTCATACATTGAAGAGAACCTGCTCTGCAGCCCTGCGAGTTTGCCCCGAAAGCGCCCACAACATTCAGAAATCATGTCATGGAACCCGTCACAGCAAACGAGGCAGCATCCTTCGGGGAGGAGGAGAAGAGTTAGTGTTTCAGGCCGGTCATGGGGACATTGCCCACATAAACCCGATGCCCGACCTGCTGAGCATTTCCCGCATTTTCAGAGTTAAAATGTTTGCAATTTTAGTTTGTTCTCTCTGCTTTTCTATGGTTCGTTATAAACTGTATGTCCATGAAACAGCCCGATGAAACCTCGCAGGCTGTGAAGGAAAATGCGGCTGCAGGGTTTTTTAAAAAAAGATTGTCAACTTTGGTCAGAGCCAATTGAAAAATCCAAATCACCGCTTTAATGTTAACCTGGAAAATAGATTTACATTAAACCCTCTTCTCGTCGACAGTTAATATTTTCCCAACGAAATTCACTGCACGAACCCAATACGAAAATAAACCATCTGCGAGAAGAGAAAGAGCCGACGTGTTGGGGTCGCTGGAATTATTGTCAGTGCCTCTAGTTATCGCCCCCCCCCCCCCTCCCTGCGATTTGTAACGAATTCTGACGATAATGTAATTTGCATTCATTGCTACCGACGCGTTTGGTTCGTTTCCCACCGAGGTGAGAAGATTCTGCGGAAGGGAGACAATCCAAGTCTGCTGGGAGAGCTCGGTTTAAAAAAAAAGTTGCTTTAGTATATTGTGCTGTCACAACTTCGGGGCAGAGGGGGGAATCAAGTGCATTTGAAATGTAATATTTGTTGGAATAAAGGGAGTCTGATCAGGACCAGAGAGGTTTATCATCCGGAGGTGAAGATCCCTGGTGTGTGGGTGTGGGCGCGTCTCACTGAGCGCAGTGTATTTGCACGAGGTTGCCATCAGTGGGGAGATGGAGGGGGAAATGGGACTGTGCTTTCGAGGTGAGCTCTGTAGATGTCGCTGCGAATCTTTAGGTCGGATGTCCAGTGGCCGCTGCTCCCTGTGTTCTGACCTGGTGCTGATTTGTTCCTCGGGTGAAACGCGTCCCTCTGAACACCGCCAGACCGTCGCGTCCTTTCTAAACCTCCCCCGTGGCATCTCCGCCACTCCACCTGCCATAATATTTATATCTATCTCTCTAACATGCTGGGTGAAGTCAGCGGGTCAAGCAGCGTCAGGGGGAGATCGAGAATAGTGGGCGTTTCGCAGCGATGAAGAGTTTCGGCCGACGGTTCGTTTCTTTTCCCCCACTGATGCTGGGCTCCGGATTCCAGCCTCTTCCCGTCTCCTCCGTAGAACCTTTATAACGTTCGCACCACTGCTTCTTGGGGTCTGGGGATTCTACCCGCTTCTGAAGTTAAAAAAAAAGCCCAGGAATAAACCCAAAGCTCTCCAGCAACCCAGCAGGAATCTTTAGATTCAAGACGATGGAATTTGAATCTGAAAGCTAGATAACACACGCATTTCAGTCTGTAACAGGAAAAAAATGTCATAGAACATTTATTTGCAAGCTTGTGGATGTTTATGTCACCGTTTTGAATGATTTAATTTTTCACAATTCCACGTAGAGAAAGTTGGTTTCCTTCGAGCTAAAAAAATATCGAGGGGTTAGAATGTCTGCTGCCTTTCTTTGCAAACTCTCTGCAACAAGATTTACACGTTCAGTTTGGTGAACGTTTAGATGAAAGATAAAACGTGAACACTACCCTTAAAATGCACCTAATTATACTCATTTACATTTTAATTTGTTGTTATACATCTGATCTAATCAAAAATTAGAAGACAAATCCACAAGTCGATAATTCCACACCATTATCAAATGGAGTTATACTACATGGAAATAGGCCCTTCGTCCTCACGTCCCACTCCCCACCTGCCCTCCAAACCTAGGCTATCCATTTGCCCTGAAACATTGCAATAGTTCTTGCCCCCACCACCTCCTCCTGCAGCTGGTTCCGCTCACTCACCACCCTCTGTATGAAATGTTCAGGTTCCTGTGAAATCTCTCTCCCTCACCTTAAACCTCTGTCCTCTGGCTACCGCTGCACCTTCTCTGCGTTCATCCGAGCTCTTCCTCTCGTGATTTTGTGAGATCGCACCCCCCCCCCCCTCCCCACCCCCTCAGCTGGCTCAACCTCTACCGATGGTGGTGTTTGACAATCTTCAAGTCTAAATACATCAGGTCGCCTGGATAATGCACTATAACTTCCTCTGCAGAAGAAATGCATCGCTTCTTAATTTGGAGAAGTGGATTCGGAAGCATGGTTTTCACCAAAACACTCACTGTACTTCGCTAATGTCAGTGCATGAACAATTACAAGTGGGCTGTTTAGTTTCGCTCAGTTGCTGTTCCCTCCTCGGAACATGTCTGGGTCTCTTTAAACGCAGTCATCTAATATAGATTAAAGAGATGGCCGTACCCTGACCTCCTGTGTCGCAGACCCCGTTGGCTTCTGCTCGATGGACTGTCCGGCAGCATTAGATCCCGGTGCTGCTCTTCCATGACTTCGATATACGTTCGGCTGTTTCTCTCGACCTCGTTTGCCTTTTCTTCGAAAAGAACTTGGTTGGCGAATTTATTAAATACGATGGTGTTCATCTTTTTACGCGCTCCGAGTCCAGCGTCTATTCCGGTCAATGGATGGAAAGGTGACCCTGTTTCACTGAAGGTAAAACAAAATCAGAAAAATCGAGGTTACTTTAAACATGAAAGGGCGCAAACATGAAGACGAAATAACACCCAGCTGCCAGAGACAGAATGAAGCACGAAGATGGAATGGTCTTGGCAGTTGAGTGTTTGTGTGTCTATGTCTCCTTCTTTACAAACTTCATGTGAACCCTACTCGCGAAGCAAAAATAAATATGCAGCTGAAATTGTTTACCGGATGAAGTGCATCTCATTAATCGGCGTGATTTTCTTAAGCGAAGGACAAACTTTCTCTCATCCAAATGGGAACAATGATCAAAGAGGCGAAGTCCGAAGAGCAAACCCAGGAATGGTCAAAATTAGCGTGGAAGTAAACGCGAGGGACAAGTTTCATGCAAGATGAACATCTCTTTGTTGCAAAAAAATAAACGAAGCAAAGGAAACTTGACCCGAAACAAAAACAAGTCGACGCCCAGGCAGTTGAGGGAAACAGCCTGATTGAGCAGTTATCACATCTGCCGCTGGTTGGTTTTAAGGACAACGTGCGCCTTGTCGACTTAGAAATAGAAGCACTTTCTAATGATTAATGTTCCTTTCGTTTGTGTTAGAAAATAATGTGGCGTTGTTTCACACAGGGCTCCCATTCAGAACAGATGATTAGATAAGAACATCTGGATGAGGTTGAGGAACGTAACACACAAAGAAAGCACCGAGCCCTTCCATCGTCCTCCGGTGTTGTCAGTGAATTCTACCCCTCTCGGAGCGCCTGGAGAATAAGCTTCCAGACAGCGAGGGAAGATCTGACACGTGTCTGCCTTCTCTCAGATCAGATAATGGTCCCGTTGTTTCACAGCCTGCATTTTAGCTGAACCTCCCCCTCCCACACCCCCGTTGCATCCAGTTTTGCACTTGTAAATTAGTTTCTCTAATCATAATTAGGTTCGACAATAACATCTGTGGCGACAAGAGTGTGATCCTCTTGGAATAGACTGGAATTTTAAAGACTTCTTTTTGCCCGTTGAGCAGTTACGCCTAATGTATCCTAAAACCGCAACAGCTGACGGGTCCGAGAACGTCCAGTGAACAATATCTTGTGCCTAATCCGTGATCCAGAGAACAATTCACCAGACTGCCGCCTCCGTTCCTACAACCATCCACCAGCCTACCCCGCCGTTCCCTGCTTCAGATCAACTTTTGTCAAATACAACGTGTTTCCGAAGTGTTCTGCAAAGCCTTCAGCGCATTCTACCGAGAACTGCTTGTGTCGATTGCCGAGATGGTCATGAATATTTAACACTGGATGAAAGCGGAGAAATCTTGACTTTACCTGGCTTTGTTTGGAAGGATCCGGTCAGTGCAGTAAAGCGATAAGGGCGAGAAGTAATCCAGCTCCTGTGTGCACGAACATTCCCATTTCACATCGCTGTCAGTCAGACTGATCTGCAACCGCACGAACCACGCTCGCCTCTCTTCTATTTACCCTGATGACAGCCCTACCCCGGAGCCTGAATAAACAGCATTGCTCATGTTTCCCAGCTGCACTGCATAGTCTGTGAACATACACTGAATGCACTACGCATGTTCCAGGGCAGTGCAGCGAGAGGGCTGGCTTTGCCTGCCTTATACCATTCTGTTATGCCGCTCCTAAATAGAGCGCGTTATTACACGTCCAGCAATAACATTTCCGTTCTAAATAAAGTGGCCTGGTACATTTTCTCTTTATTTTTCTTTAATAAGTGTAGCACTGATAATATGTTCATCGGTGACATGCAATGCTCATTCATGTTTTCCAAAAATTCTGATCCAAGTGTACTTTTCCATAACGCCAATGAACTAGATTGTTCGTTTCGTCGTCAATTGTTCACAGACTTTGTTACTTTGTCTTTTTACGAAGCTGCTGTATAAACTTGCCGTGTGTTCACATTTCTAACCATAATTCATGCTCTTAAAGAACCGCACTGCATCTGCTCCAATGTAACATACCAAATATGCTTATTCATGAAACCAATTTTATTTATATTAATTCAATCCTTTCGTTTCTGAGTTCTTTACAGGTCGACGGGTATCTCTTAAAGGCATTGAACAACTGGACTTTGTTTCGATTCAGTTCATCCTCTTCCTAGAAAAATGGGTTCTTGAGAAATAGAAGACCACAAGTAAAACTCAAGGCTTTCAGTGACAGTAACAAATATGCAGGAATGATCAGAAACTGGTCAGGGGAAACTAGATTCTGTTTTCGATTTCCTTTATTTGATTTAGGAAACGCCTACTTGATCTATAATTTCAAGACTGAGTCCATTTGATCAACTCTGCATAACTTTGCAAAGCAGTTTCTTGCTATTTCATTCTATCGAGTATTTATCACTGTAGGAAACTAAATATTGGATTAAGGCTGAGATAATATTGGGAATGGATCCGATTTTGCCATTAAATAAGGTGAATAAATGGTATTAGTTATCGCTGGGGACGATATTAAAATTACAATCTCCGGGTTGAAAAGTCACCAGAGTCAGGAAGTAATTTCGGAATCCCCTAGATGAAAACTTGTATTTACAATCCCGGGGGCAGTGCTGGAAATAATGAGATGTGGGAATGTTCCCCAATACAAGTGTTGACGATAAGAGTTAACGTCAACTCGCCCTTTTATAGGCTGCTATTTAACTGGTTCGCTCTTGCCAAAAAGATGGTCGAAGTTTGAGTATCCCGTAGGGCTGGGGTCTGTGCACCGACTGAAGTTATTTGCCTGTCAACAACTCGGTGGAGTAATTGTAAACACAAGAGTTAGTCAACCGGGTTAGAAATAAAAGCAGAAGGGGGCTGATCAACATTTTGAAAAGCTAAGGAAACTTAGCTCTAATCTCCACCAACTCTTTCCACTCGCAAGCCTATAATCGCCACTCAGTTCGAACACACACACATTACATTGACATGCGTTTGTGTGAGAGGCGAGCCGGACAAATGCAGGGTTCGGAACCGCTTCGTCATTAAAAGGGAAATATAAATGAGGAACTCTTGTGTTACCTGGCCACAGTCAAACTCTGAGGATTTTTTTAAATGTTCGTCAACCTGGCGATCTCATCCGTTTCAGGGTCTGAAAGCTAGAAGCGACCACAAAAGAGCGGAGACTGTGTCAAGTATAACACGATGGGAGGAATCAAATTAAATTCCCTGCTCGTGATTTCCGAACACTTCACCTTTTCTCTCTTCATATCCCCTGCATTACCTCTAGTTATATTTTCCAGTCTCTACCGCTAAGTTCCCCGCTTTTGACTGATCCGATCCTGAGGGTTTCACGACCTCCTCGTGGCCGATGCCGGTGAATTGGGTGAAACCCTCAACGTTGGAGACTGCACCCAGCCCGAGTCCGCGCATGTTGCAACCTTTCTGAACTCGTCTTATCTCGTTCACCTCTCCTTTTATTACATTAATCTCAACTAACATGATCATGAAGGATTGAAATAAACGCGTTCCTCGCGAATGCAGATTTCCACGAATGACCTGTGAAACTACCAATCTCTCAGTTCGTCTTGAAGTTAAAAAAGGAATTTCGTGAAAGGCAATTTAAAGAGACTAACGAGGTTCCGGTCTCTCTGGCTGGAGAGTACCAATCTCCATTGGGTCGGCTTTTCCTTTTTATTTATATTTATTTGAATCGGTGTCAATACTTTTCATTACTAAGTGTTTCTAATTAAGTGGGATTAAATAGAGCAAGAAACCTTTCTATTTTGTCACACTGGGACGACATTGAAATTCCGCATTCAAATAAAGGAGATGCCATGTAACCAATTCGAGAAACGTGGTTTGGGAGGGGAGGGGGGGTGGTGGGATTTCGCTCTCTGAACAGGAGGTAATGAAAACTCTGCCCTGAACTGGAAGTTGGACAATGTTTGCGGGTACTGTAGTAATGTCACTCGTTAGTGAGATTGGTCGTGGTTCAAGAACACGAAGTTGCCTCAATTAAATGCAAATCAAGTTCATGTTATGGGCATTAAGCACCGAGCTAACTGAAAACTTGCTGGTCCCACAATCTGAGATCGGGAAGATTTGCAAGGCCATTTCATTTACCGGTACAAAATTAAACCTTCAACGCCAACACGAGTGAAGGAAACCATGTCGTTTGTGTTGACGGCTCATTTTTGCGTCCAGTGGAAGGTTCTGAGAACGTTTGTTAACAAAATGAATTGCATTTTCTCTGCAGCCTCATCTGTTAAATTTCATCTCACACATACATACGCGACGTGGATAGTTCGGGAATGCCACGGTTCCCTTTTACTTACAACTGGAATCAGTTGCACGACATAATTTAATTGCACACAATTACTGGTCAAGAGATTTATTTGGATAAACCCCACAAGACCAGGGTGCGGGACACGCAAAACGGAAGCGCCTGATAAGAGAATAACTCCTGCATTTCAAGCCTTCGTTGACAATAGAAAACAATTACAAGACGTACTGAGATGGATTACTGCGATAGACGATTTATCATACGCGCTTAGTTAAAGTGGAGTACAGTATTAAATATTTATTGGCATTTAAAAACACTATGCCATTCAGTATTTTTATAAGTTTACTGCCTGTATAAATCTAACGTTAAAGAACGTTTTAACACACTATAACGTTAAATTGTGCAACAGAATCAGCAGGTTCCAACTAATATATAAAAAGTCAATTATTTACTCCCCTGTCAGCTTCCTGCGGCTGTTCGTGAGAACATGCTCTGCGTTCGATGTTTCTCTGACAACAAAGCGAGCAAATGCCGCGACAAATGCCTGCCCTGTCCTTGATGTAACCAAACCACGAGCTTCATGTTACATTTGCAAGGGTGATGGCGAAGGGTTTATGGTAGGATAGGGTTTGTGGAACAAGCCCCTTCTATATAACGGCCTCGAGATAATATAGTTGAACATGTTGAAGGCAAAGGGATGATTTCATGAAGTCTCCAGAGCCGCAGTTTACCTTTGAGGCTGTGGTTAAGGCTCAGAAACTTGGTTTAACTTTTGTCACCGACCAGGAATTGATGGATTAGCTTCGAAAGAACAATATGGAGATGTTAAAACGTGGGCATCCACAGATGCCACAAGAATTTCAGTGTTGCCGCATGTCATTCTGTGATCGTCAGACTTTGTCTTTTAAATATTAATGACTTAAAATCACTTATTTGAACACTTTTAAGATAAAATAGACTCACTTGCGAAAAACCTACATGCAGACGTGTTGTACAGTTAAGGTATTGAGGGGAATTGAAAGAACGTTACAAGATGGAGTTACTGGTTGGCGGGATACGGCAGAGTGATGGAAAATATTGGCTGGCTTATTAACAAAAAAATAAGCGACAAGCTCTCCTTTTAAGTATTTCTGGCAATTGCAGTAGACGGTGCTGCGCAGGGACCTTGTTATAGCATTAATAAAGAGAACAGACAGCTGAATGCTCTGTCTTGTATAATGTTAACCTTTCTTCAGTCACAGACGCTCAATGGGCATAATGTACACTCCCCGAACCGTCAGTAACAGTTTTCTTCCTTTTTTTTGTAGACTTATTTATACATGAAATAAATTGTAACGTCAACTTAAAACGCCAGGGAACCGAATAATAACGACAAAAAGTCATGGTTTGAGTCATAAATTGTGCCTTTTGCACGAAAAGTCAAAATTGCAAAATCCTCAAAGAATATCCGGGTGAAGACAGGGAAGAGAGAGAGAGAGGGGGGGATTTAATTTCCACTTTGATTCTACATGAACAATTTTAATGTAACGGTAGAAAATAAAGACTAATTGGAGGGATCTACTCAGATTATTTTTGAACTTCGACTTCATATTTCAATTTGAAATAATTGCGTTGACACAGTGAACGGGGGCAGGTACATGCAATCTGGAGCCCATTATGACTTTAAAGCAATTTCCACATATTGAGTAATATCGACAATTATATTGGGGAATGGCTTTAAATAAAACAGACTTGAAATTACTTTTGACCTGTGGGTTGGAGGGTATAAGGTAAGAAAACAATTCAATTGCAAAAAGTGTCGAGACATTTCATTGTAAATGTTATGATTAAAATACTTGGAAATCACACTTCTTAATTTCTTTGAATTCGGAGTAAAATCTTTAATTGAACACAGCATTCTACCCAGTCTACTGGTTCAGGCCGGTAACGTGCAACATTTTAATCGTTATGAAACATCGGGTTACTGCGGGCAGCGGCGTGTGATCGGTTACAGGCTGTGCTGGCAAGATAGATACGGGATAACACGAGGGTGAAAGGAACAGTCGCATTTTCATCAAATGGGGCTTTAATGCTGAACGAAGACGCCCGGGGGCAATTACCCAGTTAGGGCCACTCTGGGAGGTAGAACTAAGTGGCAGCCGAGTTTCTGGCATGCACAGGTACAGGGTTGGGGATATTTCCAATATCCTGGCATTAACAGCAATATGTAAAATTAACGATGGAGGATGTAGGAAAGGTTTTAGCCATCACGTGGCAAGCCCAACAACGAGAGGGCAGTTCTGCATTTAGTTTAGGGAATAAAACTCGGCTGACGCAAGTGGGTGAGCAGTGTGGCAGGAGTGAATGTAATTCAATGTTGGAGGATTGATCTTAATTGCAGTAGTAATTGTAATTCAGTGGCCATGGTGAGGAGCCAGTGTGAAATAGAAGTACACGTTCTAAATTGAGTTATATCTGCTTATTCCAAGCTGAAAAGTGATTTAGCCCAAGTGAACTGGAAACAGTTCACTTGAAAGTTAATCAGTCTCCGAGTAATAAAGGACATTAAGAAGAGACTCACTTTTCCCACAATAATGAAATGGTGCCATTGTGTGATCTAGAGCCCCACAGGAAACCCACACAGACACAGGGAGATCGTAGAAACCCCTTACATACAGCAACAGATTCAAACAGGTCATCTCTAACATTCGCACAGCCATGAAAAACATGGTTTACAGAGTATAGGGTTAACATGAAAAGGAAGATCAATTAGCAAACCAGCAAGGGCAGCATGAAGCATTATTATCAGATTCATTCATGAACCTGAGGCCTGTGGTAAGAAACTGATTTGAAGTTTATTGGTCATGTTTTCAGCTCTTACTCTCCTCTCCCCATTGGGGAGAAAGCTTATGTCCATGGAATGATGGATCTTTTAGTATATTGGCTGCCTTTCCCAGGCAGTGGGCGATGTAAGATGGAGCCCATGGATAGTAGGGAAGCTTGTCTAAAGATCTGAGCAGCATTTGCTACTTCTGTAGTTTCTTCTGATCTTGAACAGTGAAACTACCATTTTATGCTGTGATGCATCCAGCAAGTATGCTTCTGATGTTGCACCTGTGGAAGTTGTTGGGTGTCAAAGGGAACATGGAAACGTCCTTAGTCTCTAAGAAAGTAGAGTCATTGGTGCACTAATGACTTAGTGTCTAATGTCTTAGTGTTCTTGTCCCAGGTTAGGTCATTGAAGATAATTATTCCTAGAAAATTGAAGCTATTGACTCAATTTCAGCACCATTTATGTGGATGGGGTGTGGCCTCTGCTCCCTCTCTGGAGGTTAATGATAATCTTTGTCTTATTGACATTGAGGTTGTTATCTTGGCAATTTGGCACAAGACTTTCAATCTATTTCCTGCATTTTGTCTCATCCGGCCCACAACTGAGATGCCATTGGCAAATTTGAAGATGGAATTGTAATAAAGGGAACGAGGGATAGATTGTGCATTGTGCTAAATCTGTATACAGGATGAGTTGAGTTCAACAAATAGTTCTAAGGATCACATTATAAATAAGATATTACATCGGGGAATGTACAGAGAAAATGTATGAGAATGTTGGCAGGACTAGAAAAACTGTAGTTAAGAAGGAGAATTGATAGGCTGCAATTGTGTTCTTTGGTATAGAGGGCCATTTAATTGAGGTAAATAAAATAATGATTTCAAATGGAAGGATCAAAGGAAAAAAGGGGAAAATTCTTTTCACTCATAGGCTGTTCAGGAACATGTTATTTGCAAGGATGTACTCAATGTACTTTAAAAAATATTTGGATGTTTACTTGAGGAGTTGTGCCCTCAGCGATACAGACTGGCACTGGAATCTGGGATTAGGCTGTGCAATTCTTATCAACCAGTTCAAACACCGTGGGCTTTCCTCTTTCAGTACTGCAAGTTCTCTGAAAAATAACACAGACGTAGAGAGATCTTGTGACAGTGTGCCATCCCCTTGAGATTTTAATACGATTTGACTGTATGGTGATGTGTTAAAAATTAGTTGATATAAAATATATGCAATATAAATTGCTTCTTTCCCCACACTGCACCCACCTTAGCCTACAGTTAGAAAGGAAACTTCTTAATACTTTCCTTTCTCCATGAATTGGCTGACCAAGGGATTCAATCCCTTGAAATGCCAATTTAGGCTTCACTGTTGGAAGTAAAATAGCAGAAATAGAAATGATGTATTTACCCTTGACCTTTATACCTCCAGGGAATTGCTCTGATTGAAGCTGAAAGTAGACATCTCATGTTGGGGGTAAATGCAGGTGAAATCTTATGTTTTATTCCTTCATCCCACAGCATGTCATTACTCTAATGAGGGGTGCCACCAGGAGATAGCAGATTGAGTTACCAGTATTCTGGACGTTTTAATGCAGAATATTTACAACTTCTACCACAGATCCCTAATGACAACAAACTGAGAAATAAATAATTTGTATTTTATATGGCAGCTTTATTGTTTCCAGAACGTCTTAAAATCATCTGTGTCTGTTAATATTTTTTTTAAGCTAAGGATTAACTGCACATAGAGCAAACACATGAATACAGAAAGAGAACTGAGCAATTAATTTGTTTCAGTGATGTGTAAATGATAACCAAATGTAGTAAAAGTTTCTCTGGTTCCATCGTTTTACTTCTGACAATGGTACATAACTCTTTATCATTGTTTTTGTAACTTGTTACTTTCTGGCAATCACCTTTGGACAACCTTCCTTGGTCCCAACACATTAATGTCATCATGAAGAAAACTCATCAGCACCTCTACTTTCTCAGGAGTTTGCAGAGGTTTGGTATGACATCAAAAACCTTGATAAACTTCTACCGATGTGCAGTAGAAAGTGTGCTGACTGGCTGTATCATGGCCTGGTAAGAGGGCACCAATACTCTGAGTGGAAAGCCCTGGAAAAGGTAATGGACACAGCCCAGTACATCACAAGCAAAACTTTCCCCACCATTGAGAAAATCTACATGGAACAGCACATGCTTTATTCTCACCGCTGCCATCAGGAAAGAGGTATAAGTGACACAAGACTCGCACCAACAGGTTCAGGAACAGTTCCAACCCTCCACCATCAGACTCCTCAACAACAAACTCAGAGACTAATTTATTTATTATTAAATATTTATTTTCTGAATTACACAGTAAGTTTGTTTACATTTCTTTCTTTTGTACGGTATATGTATTTTTTTCTTGAGTACAGCTTTTTGCCCTACTGATAAGTAGAAATTAAGCCCTGGCCTCCAGGAGAAAGATTCTCAGGGTTGTATGTGATGTCAGATATGTACTCTGACTATAAATCTGATCTTTGACTTTTAGCTTTGACATCCTTTTTTTGTCAATTGCATCTACCCCTTTACCATCATGAACAGGATTCTCTATTACATCTTGTTATATTTGACACATTTCTGCCCTTATCCCCTTTCCTCCTACCCAGAGTCAGGAAAGGTTTCTCCTTGTCTTCACTTTCCATGCCACTAGCTTTCATATTCAACAGATCATCCTCCATAATTTCAATGAGACTCATCTTCACTTCTCCAAAAATCCTGAAGGGACCATCTCCTCTGCTGCTCCCTGGTCCATTCTCCCATCTCCACCAACACACATTCCCTTCTTACATCACCTTCCATGAAACTGCAGGAAATGCAACAACATCTATGAGCCCGAACACTTACTGCAGATGAAGCATGCATATTTCATACAATTTAGTGAAACTGTATTTGGTACTCAGGAACTGGTCTCCACAGCACAGCATTCAGAAAATGTCTGCACTGGTAACCCTGAACTTGCAGTTTCTGTCATTTCAATGATTCATCACTCCCATTCTGATTTCTCTCTCTCTCTCTCTCTCTCTCTCTCTCGCTCTCTCTCTGGATTCTCATAGAACTCACCATTATCTCGAAGAACAACATTTTATTCTCCATCTGAACACAATGCAACTCTCAGGATTATTCAGTTCTGATGAAAGATCATCCATCCATATGTATGATTCCATACCTGCAACGTTTTCCAATAGTCTCTTTCATTTCAGGTTTCCAGCAACTACAAAGATTTCTTGTTGACAGTTCCAGAATTTTTCCCTCCCCTCCTCTTCCCTCTATCTGTGTTCATTTTTTGATCTCCTTCAGATAAATCATCTGCATTTAATAAGTCTTCACCACCTGATTGATCTTGGTCAGTGGCATGACTCTTTGGTTCATTTTCTCATCATCTATACCCTATTAATTTTCTTCCTTCCCCCTTCTATGCTACTTAAAACAGTTATTTCCTAATCTTTTCTGATTCTGATATAAAATTATCATCCTGAAAATGCTAATTCTGATTTTCCCTCTTTGTATTTGACCTGATGATAATTTTCTTTTAGCATATTTTGTTCTCAATAGATGTCTACCTGGACTTTGGCCAGGATTTGAAATCATAAAACTTTTAATGTTTTTTTTGTGTAGTTGGTAGGAGAGAAGTATGGAAGAAACCAATGAAACTTGACTAATTCACAGGGTAGGTGGGCCATAAGCTTTGAGCAGAGACTGAAAGGGGCCATAGTGAGATGGCAAAATCGAGAATGGGTGGTATAGTATATTGGTCAAGGAGGTTAGATCCTATCAGATCCGGAGTGACCTGTCCATTTGGATGCAAAACTTGACTTGATGGATAGGGGTCATAAAATATAGTACATTAGAGTACAGTACAGGCCCTTCAGCCCATGATGTTGGGCAATCTATATATTCCTACTAAAAAAAAAATGAAACCCTCCCTGTATCATAACCCTCTACTTTTCTTTCATCCATGTACACGTCTAAGAGTCACTTAAATTCTCCTATTGTTCCAAACTCTGTCACCACCCCTGTCAATGCATTCCAGGCACCCAGAACTCTCTGTGTAAAAACCTTACCCCTAATGTCTCCACTAAACTTTCCGTGAACTACTCTTTGCAGACGATGCCGCTTTAGTTGCCCATTCAGAGCCAGCTCTTCAGCGCTTGACGTCCGGTTTTGCGGAAACTGCCAAAATGTTTGGCCTGGAAGTCAGCCTGAAGAAAACTGAGGTCCTCCATCAGCCAGCTCCCCACCATGAATACCAGCCCCCCCACATCTCCATCGGGCACACAAAACTCAAAACGGTCAACCAGTTTACCTATCTCGGCTGCACCATTTCATCGGATGCAAGGATCGACAACGAGATAGACAACAGACTCGCCAAGGCAAATAGCGCCTTTGGAAGACTACACAAAAGAGTCTGGAAAAACAACCAACTGAAAAACCTCACAAAGATTAGCGTATACAGAGCCGTTGTCATACCCACACTCCTGTTCGGCTCCGAATCATGGGTCCTCTACCGGCATCACCTATGGCTCCTAGAACGCTTCCACCAGCGTTGTCTCTGCTCCATCCTCTGCTTCATCTCCAACATCGAAGTACTCGACATGGCAGAGGCTGACAGCATCGAATCCTCGCTGCTGAAGATCCAACTGCGCTGGGTAGGTCACGTCTCCAGAATGAAGGTCCATCGCCTTCCCAAGATCGTGTTATATGGCGAGCTCTCCAATGGCCACCGTGACAGAGGTGCACCAAAGAAGAGGTACAAGGACTGTCTAAAGAAATCTCTTGGTGCCTGCCACATTGACCACCGCCAGTAGGCTGATATCGCCTCAAACCGTGCATCTTGGCGCCTCACAGTTCGGTGGGCAGCAACCTCCTTGGAAGAAGACCGCAGAGCCCACCTCACTGACAAAAGACAAAGGAGGAAAAACCCAACACCCAACCCCAACCAACCAATTTTCCCTTGCAACCGCTGCAACCGTGTCTGCCTGCCTCGCATCGGACTTGTCAGCCACAAACGGGCATGCAGCTGACGTGGACATTACCCCTCCATAAATCTTCGTCCGCGAAGCCAAGCCAAAGAGAATAAACCTCTATTAAGTCATTTCTCATCCTTCTTTGCTCCAAAGATAAAAATCCTATTTTGCTAACCTTGTCTCATAAGACAAATTTTCCAATCCAGGCAACATACTGGAAAATCTCCTCTGCCCCCTCTCCATAGCTTCCACATCTTTCTTACAATGATCTGACCAGAACTGATCACAATATTCCAAGTATTGTCTCAACAAAGATTTATAAAGCTGCAAATCAACTCCCAAGTAATGAGGGTTCTTTGACCAATTGGAAATTTGTAACCACTGGTCTATTGCACAGATCAGGCCTGGGTCCACTGTTGTTATCTATATTAACCATTTAGATGAGAATGCAATTGGCACAGTGAATAAGTTTGTGGCTGACAATAAAAATGGTGGTATAATGGACAGTGGTCACCCAAGATTACAAGAGGATTTGGATGAACTGTAAGTGGGTCAAGGAATGGCAGATGGAAGTTAACTCCACAATTGCAAAGTGTTGCATTTTGGGAAACTAGGGCAGGATTTGCACAGTAAATGGCAGGACACTAGAGAGTGCTGTAGAACACAGAGACTGAAGGATACACTTACATAATATCCTGAAAGTAGCCACACAGGTAGACAGGGTGGTGAAGAAAGTATTTGGAACGCTTGCCTTCATCAATCAGGGCATTGAATACAGAAGCAGGGATGTCATGTAACAACTGTAGAGGGTGAGACTGCACTGGAACACTGTGAGCAGTTCTGGTCATCCAGTAAGGGAAAGATGTCATTAAGCAGAAAAAATTCTCAAGATTTACTAAGATTGAAAAGGAAACTGGATAGGCTGAGGTTTTTTTTCTCTGGAGAATAGTAGGCTGATCATTGATTTAATAGAGGTAATATAAAATCTTGAGAGTTATAGATAAGGTGAATGGTCACAGTCTTCTCCAATGGTAGGAGAGTCGTCTAAAATTGGAGGGCATAGGTTTAAGATTAAAACATTAAAAGGAACCTGAGGGTCAACTTTTTCCACACAGAGTGTGATGGTTATTGTGTGCTGCCAGAGGAAATGATAGAAGCAAGTACAATTGCAACATTTAAAATACAATTTGTACAATTATGTACAATTTTCTGAATGGCATTCATTGACTGAGCTGAGCTGATAGGTATAAGTTAGGAGTATAATGGTGAAGCCGTAGTTAAAATAACTCGATAGATGACTCGCATATCTTGCCTAATAATTCAGACACATACGTTCAAATCCTGTAATATAATTAGTAGTTAATAATTAGCCAGTATAATTAGTATAATTAGCCAGTTAATAATCTGAAATTTAAAAATTTGAGTGATTTAGATTGTTGCAAATGTTTCTGATGACTATCAGACAGGAAATCTACTATCCTTATCCAGCTTGTCTTATATGTGACTGTAGACTGCAGATGTGGTTAACTTTTAAGTGGTCTAGTAAATCAGTAAAAGACAACTTGCTGCCAACCAAGGCTTTTAATGTTCTTTACAAACAGCTGGTGATTGGTGTTTAAAATGGTGTCCAAATCCACAGATGAGTCAGCCTGATAGCATCAAATTCACAGCTCCATACCTTCGAACCAATATGTCATACTCATCCATCACATAACCTGGGTCATTCTGTCCCATTGACTGAATGGGCTTATTGAAGGGGATGATAATGTGGTGTACAGGAAGGAGAGAGTAGTCCAAGGAGCCTGTAATAATTACTCCTGACTGCATGAAGCCTTTTAACATCAGATCAAATGGGATCAGTGGAAAATTAGCTGTATGGATTAAAAAAAAATTGACTTGTATGAAGAAAGCAGAGTGTAATAGTAGAAAGAAAGTATTCTGCCTTCAGGTCAGTGACTAGTGGAATGCTGCAGGGATCTGTTCTGGGACCCCTGCCTGCTCTTTGTAATTTTTATAAATTACCTGGATGAAGAGTCCGAAGAATGGGTCAGTAAGTTTGCGGATGACGAAGGTTGGAAGAGTTGTGGATGGAGCTGAAGGATGTCGAAGGTTACAAGATGATATAGACAGGTTGCAGAATTGGGCAGAAAAGTGGCGGATGGATTTCAATCTAGATAAGTGTGAGGTGATACATTTTGGAAGGACTAACTAGAAGGCTGAGTACAGGGTTAATGTTCAGTCACTTAAGAATGTGGATTAACAGAGGGACCTTAAGGTGCAAATTCATACATTCCTCAAGGTTGCTGCACAGGTTGAGAGGATAGTGAGAATATTGTGCTCAGTTCTGGTCATCTCATTATAGGAAGGATGTAGAAGCTATGGAGATTTACCTGGATGTTGCCTGGATTGGGAAACAAGTCTTATGAGGCAAGGTTAGCAGATCTGGGACTTTTTGCTTTAGAACGTTGAAGGATGAGAGGAGACTTGATAAAAGTTTACAAGATTATGAAAGACGTAGATAGGGTGGACAGCCAGCACCTCTTTCCTAGGCAGGATCAGCAAATCCACAGGACACCTGTTCAAAGTTAAGGGAGAGAAGTTTAGGGGAGACATCGGGGTAAGTTTTTTTACACAGAGAGTTGTGGGTGCCTGGAAAGCCTTGCCGGGGATGGTGGTGGAAGCTGAAACATTGGGGATATTTAAGAGACTCTTAGACAGAGATATGGATGAAAGTAAAATAGAGGGTTAAGGGGTAGGAAGGGTTTAGTACTTTTTTTTAGGGAGGGATATATGGGTCAGCACAACATCGATGGCTGAAGGACCTGTACTGTGCTGCATTGTTCTATGTTCTAAGGAGGTTCTAAGAGCATTCCCATCTGAAGTAAAGACAGGCCCAGTAGTTGAGTGTTAAAGATCAGTATTTGCAACTTTGTCTAGTCAGAAGTGTCCAATTGATGGTCCAGCTTGGTTTCCTCCAGAAATTTCAACAAAAAAAGCCAGTGTTCAATTACTTTGATTCATTCCATGTGATAGCACTGAATACACTAAAGATTATTAAATGAGGCAACATCCCAGCTGTAGTACTGATGATCTGCATTCCAAAAATAGTTGCACCTCTAGCCAGCCGTTCTTGCAATTTCAATACTGGCATTAGGTCAACCATGGAAAAGTGCCCATGCAAACCTCATTCACAAAAAGCAGGATAAATCTAATTCACCAAATTATCACTCAATTAGTCTACTCTCAGTCATTATGGAACTTATGATCAGGAGGTATTTACTCACCAATAACTTCCTCATTGCTGTCTAGTTTGGGGTTTTGGTAGAACCCTTTGTCATCACACCTTAACACTGACTTGGTCCAAACATGGACGAACAAGTTGAATTTTGAAGTGAGGCGAGAGTGTCATAAAATCTCCGTTTGATGGAACTCATTGGAGGAACTCTGCTAAAATTGGTGTTGATGGGCTTCAAGAAGAAATCATCAAATTGTATCTACAAAAGATCATTATGGGTGTTCAATGTCCTTTTTATAAATTTTATTAAGAATGTTAAAACAAGAAAAAAATATACATGTGGTGTGTCCCCTTCCTTCACCTCGCCATCCACCCTCCCTCTCAGAATATACCAGAAGAAGTTTGGAGAATGTAAAAAAAATCTCAATACTAATAATAATGGAGTTGGGTGTTACCAACAGGATGGGCTTTCAGAGAGTCCATCAAAATTTCAAACCAACATATTGTAAGTATGGGCTCCATATTGATACTTATTACATAAATTATAAGTTATCTTCTCAAGTGGAATACAAGTATGGAAGTCAGCATGCCATCTCTCCATCCATAAATCTGTATCTGATTTCCAAGAAATGGCTATGTACTTCATAAAAAAATCTAAAACAAGTCATAAAAATTCAATTTGATACATAATCAATCTTAATTTAGGTCTCATCACTTTAATATTGCCCAACAAAAGTAAAATTGGATCCTGTGGGAGTTCAACCCCTAATATTTTTTTCCAAAAAATTTCCTACCTCAAACCAAAGATGTTTTATTCAAGGACAGATCCAAGTAAAATGCAAATATGAACCAACTTCCTGTCCACTTCTAAAGCATAAATCTGATAATATTGGATACAATTTTTTTAAATTTTTGAGGAGTTAAGTATAATTGATGGTAAAATATTACATTGAACCAGATTATACCTAACATTAATAATTTTTGTCATATTTTCTTTGCGTAGTTGCATCCAATCATTTTTCATCTATTCATCTATTTAAATCTTTCTCCCATCTTAATCTTGATTTATGAATTCCTAATATAGGAGCTTCTATTTGAAGTAATTTGTACATCACCAAGATGCCCTTACAAATCAATAATTCTAATTCATTCTGTCTAGGTAATATCAAACTAGGATTTAATTTATCAAACAAGAAGGCCTTAACTTGATAATAACAGAAAAAAAGTATTATCTGGGACATTACTTTTAAAAGAATGAAGAATGAATTTAATACAATTTTCAGCTTCAAAACTATTTTCTATTTTCTTAATCCCCATTCTGCTCCAAATCTTTAAAAATTGATCATCCATAGAAAAAGGAAGAAGTCTATTTTGATATAAAGGCATCTTTTGAGAAATCAAACCTTTTCCACCTATTTCATAATCTATTTTACTCCATAATTTGATCAAATGTTTTAAAAAAGGCATACCTCTACTTCCTATTAACAATTTTGAATTCCAATTATAAATAAAATCCTGTGTACTGTTTCTCCTATTTTACTCAATTCTATTTTAACCCAAGATGGAGATTTATCTACATATAAACATATAACCATTAACCACTTACAGCACAGAACAGGCCAGTTCGGCCCTACTAGTCCATGCCATAACAAATCCCCACCCTCCTAGTCCCACTGACCAGCATCCGGTCCATACCCCTCCAGTCCTCTCCTCTCCATGTAACGATCCAGTCTATCCTTAAATGTAACCAATGATCCCGCCTCGACCACGTCTTCCGGAAGCTCATTCCACATCCCTACCACCCTTTGCGTAAAGAAATTTCCCCTTATGTTCCCCTTATAATTTTCCCCCTTCAATCTTAAACCATGCCCTCTAGTTTGAATCTCCCCCACTCTTAATTGAAAAAGCCTATCTACATTTACTCTGTCTGCCCCTTTTAAAATCTTAAACACCTCTCTCAAGTCCCCTCTCAATCTTCTACGCTCCAGAGAAAAAAGCCCCAGTCTGCACAACCTTTCCCTGTAACTCAAACCTTGAAATCCTGTCAACATTCTCGTGAACCTTCTCTGCACTCTCTCTATTTTGTTTATATCTTTCCTATAATTTGGTGACCAAAACTATACACAGTACTCCAAATTTGGCCTCACCAATGTCTTGTACAGTTTCATCATAACCTCCATACTCGAATTCAATACTCCGATTTATGAAGGCCAACATTCCAAATGCCTTCTTCACCACACTATCTACCTGAGTATCAGCCTTGAGGGTACTATTTACCATCACTCCTAAATCCCTTTGTTGCTCTGCACATCTCAATAGCCTACCATTTAATGCATATGACCTATTTAGATTTGCCTTTCCAAAATGTAACACCTCACACTTATCTGTATTAAATTCCATCAGCCATTTCTCAGCCCACACCTCCAGCCTTCCTAAATCACCTTTTAATCTACGGTAATCTTCCTCACTGTCCACAACACCACCAATCTTTGTATCATCCGCAAACTTGCTTATCCAATTCTCCACCCCTACTTCCAGATCGTTAATATACATATTTAACAAACAATAGAGGACCCAGGACCGATCCCTGAGGAACTTCACTAGTCACCAGCCTTCAAATGGACAAACAATTTTCTACCACTACTCTCTGACACCTCCCATCCAACCATTGCTGAATCCATTTCACTACCTCCTTATTTATACCTAATGCCTCCACCTTTTTTCCTAACCTCCTGTGGGGAACTTTGACAAAAGCTTTACTAAAGTCTAAATAGACAACATCCACAGCTTTCCCTTCATCAACCTTTTTTGTAACCCCCTCAAAAAACACAATCAGGTTTGTCAAGCATGATCTACCCCTGACAAAACCATGCTGATTACTCCCTATCAATCCCTGAACCTCCAAATATTTGTAAATACCATCCCTCAGAACACTTTCTATCAACTTGCCCACCACAGACGTCAGACTCACGGGCCTATAATTCCCAGGTTTACATTTGGACCTTTTCTTAAACAGCGGAACCACATGCGCAGCCCTCCAATCCTTTGGCACTACCCCCATGGCCAGTGACATCCTAAATATCTCTGTTAATAGCCCCACTATCTGTCCACAAGCCTCCCTGAGTGTCCTTGTGAATATTTTGTCCGGTCCTGGAGATTTATCCACCTTTATCTTTTTCAGCACAGCCATCACTACCTCCTCAGTTATCCTTATATGCTTCATGACCTCCCCACTATTTTTCTTTACTTCAACTGGTTCAATATTTTTTCCCCTAGTGAATACCAAGGCAAAGAAATCATTCAAAATTTCCCCCATTTCCTCTGACTTCTCACTCAGCCTACCCTCGCTATCTACAAGGGGTCCAATTTTATCACTCACTAATCTTTTACATTTAATGTACCTATAGAAATGCTTTGGAATTATTTTTACTCTGTCTGCCAAAGCCTGTTCGTGTCTTTTTTTGGCCTTTCTAATTTCTTTCTTAAGATTCCTTCTGCACTCCTTCAAATTCTCAGCTCCCTGCTCTGTATACCTCTTGTACACCTCCCTTTTCCTCCTAACCAAATTTACAATATTCCTCGAAAACCAAGCCTCCCTATGACTTCCACCCTTTCCTTTGATCCTCTGGGACATATCTACTCTGTACCCTCAAAATTTACTTTTTGAATATCCTCCATTTTTCATTTACATCCTTACCTGAAAATATCCTGTCCCACTCAATACTCCCCAAATCCCTTATTCCTTCGAAATTTGCTCTTCCCCAATCCAGAACCTCAAATTTAGGCCCCTCCTTGCTCTTCCCTAAAACTACCCTAAAACTAACAGAGTTATGATCACTAGACCCAATTTGTTCTCCAACATTAATGTCCGATACCTGACCTAACTCGTTCCCTAATAGGATATCTAGTATTATACCGACCCGAGTCGGTTCTTCTACTAATTGATTTAGAAAACAATCTTGAACACATTTAACGAACTCTAGTCCATCCAGCCCTCTAACTGTATGGGTATCCCAATCAATGTGAGGGAAGTTAAAATCTCCCATGATCACTACCTTATGATTCTCACACATATACGTTATCTCCCTGCAAATTTGTTCCTCTAATTATCAATCATCCCATTAATAAATTTCAATTGAGCAGCCTTATAATAATTCTTAAAATGGGTAAGTTGCAAACCTTCTAATTCAAACTTCCAAATCAGTGAGCACTTGGAAAAATATTCATCTTTATACAATTCACTCTAGCTTCTAGGGTTATTGGCAAATATTCCACATATTCAAATCTTCTTTAATTTTATTAAGTAAAGTTTAATTTGTATAAATTATTTAAATAATTATCCACCTTAATCCCTAAATAATTCCATCCTCTGGTCACTTAAATTGAGCAAATTTTGTACATTGAATATAATCACCCATAATTTCACTTTTGTCTCAATTAATGTTATAACCCAGTATTTCACCATATTTTTCCAATCTTATATATAATTGACACAAAGAATTTATGGGGTCTGATATATAAACCAAAACATCATCAACAAATAAATGAATCTTATATTCCTCTTGACTAACCTTTATACCTTTAATCTTAGAATCTTGTCTTATTAAGTCCACTAAAGGTACTATTGCTAAAACAAACATAGCTTGTGATAAAGGACATCCTTGTCTTCTTGATCTGGAGAATGGAAAAGCAGAAGGAATTTGTCCAATAGTTACAACTTTAGCAGAGGGTTTTTATATTAAGTTTTATCCCAATTAATAAATAGAGATCCAAAACCAAATTTTTCTAATACCCTAAATAAATAATTCCATTCCAATCTATCAAAGGTCTTCTCAGCATCTAAAGTTACTGCCACTGATAAGTCGCCCTTGAGATAAATGTATTAAACTAATCTAGAAACATTTTTGCAGATTGCCATTTTAAAATAAATTTTGTTTGATCCATATGAATTAAATTCCCATTCTATTTGCCGGTGTTCAATGTCCTTGACCTCAGACACATGTCATCATTATTAGAGTTCCTTGAGACAATGTCCTTGGCTTGAATTGCCTCATCATTGGCCTTCCTAAGATCAAAAGTGGAAATGATTGTGATAATGGTATCTAACATTCAATTTCAGTTGCAGCTCTTCAGTGAATGACATATGCAATAAACCTAAACAATTCTTCAGCTTGAGCAGGAAAGCAGATATGGGCCAGTACAGCATGCAAGTAAGAAAGAAGCTCACACTATGTTTGGGTTATGATCATACTGGCAAGAAACTTAAATTATTTTCATCTCTGATGATATGTGGCAAGTTAGATTTTCATCACAAAATTGCCAGGCAATAAAAATCTGCAATGGAAAAGAGTCAAATTACTTCCATTTGACATTCAATGGCAGTTTGATAGCTGGGTGTTGCATTAGCACTGTGGTTAAATTACTGGACTAGTAATCCAGATACCTGAGTTCACATTCCTAAATTAGGCGATGGAATTTAACTTTAGTTTTCCTTGAAAAAAAAGGTTTGAGTAAAAATGATCACAAAACTACCAATTTGTTTCAGTTTGCTCATATTGTTCAGGGCAGTAAATGTACCATCCTTGCCCAGCAGAGACCACAGGTGACTTGAGACATACTCCCTGTGGTTGACTGTAAAATGGCCAATTGTTCTATGATTGCAGGTGGATGAGATGAGGCGAGATAAATAGTTCAACAATGGACTATATTGACTGAAGGGCCTTTTCTATGCTGTAGTGTTCTATGGTGTTCTATGGCCCATAAAATCACCCAACCAGACCATTAATGCCATATTTGAAGAGAGGAAGTATAAAACAGGACAGATCTCCAGTATGGAGGAAGTACAGCAGCAGTTAATGAGAATGGCTCACCACCATCTTCTCAAGTGCATTAGCAAGGGACGATAAATGCTGGGGTTGTCATCATTATCTACTTCATAGAAACATAGAAACATAGAAGATAGGAGCAGGAGTAGGTCATTCGACCCTTCGAGCCTGCTCCTCCATTCAACGAGATCATGGCTGATCTTAAGGTTCAGTACCCCGTCCCCGCCTTTTCTCCGTAACCTTTAATACCCTTATACTGAAGAAATATATCATCTTGGCGCCTCACAGTTTGGCGGGCAGCAACCTCCTTTGAAGAAGACCGCAGAGCCCACCTCACTGACAAAAGGCAAAGGAGGAAAAACCCAACACCCAACCCCAACCAACCAATTTTCCCTTGCAACCGCTGCAATCGTGTCTGCCTGTCCCGCATCGGACTTGTCAGCCACAAAGGAGCCTGCAGCTGACGTGGACTTTTTACCCCCTCCATAAATCTTCGTCCGCGAAGCCAAGCCAAAGAAGAAAAGAAGATATTTAATGAATCTGCCTCTACTGCCCTCTGTGGCAATGAATTCCACAGATTCACCACCCTCTGGGTAAAGAAATTCCTCCTCATCTCGGTCCTATATGGTTTGCCTATTATCCTCAAACCATGGCCCCGGGTTCTGGATTTTCCCATCATTGGAAACATCCCATCTGCATCCACTCTGTCCAGTCCTGCCAGAATTTTATGTCTCTATGAGATCCCCTCTCAATCTTCTAAACTCCAGGGAGTACAATCCCAATTTGCGCAATCTTTCCTCATAAGTCATTCCTGCCATTCCAGGTATCAGCCTGGTGAATCGCCTCTGCACTCCCTCCATTGCAAGAACATCCTTCCTTAGATAAGGTGACCAAAACTGCGCACAATACTCCAGGTGGGGGTCTCACCAAGGACCTGTACAGCTGCAGTAAGGTATCCTTGTTCCTATACTCAAACCCTCTTGATATGAAGGCCAACATACCATTTGCCTTTTTAACCGCCTGCTGTACCTGCATGCTCACCTTCAGAGACTGATGTACAAGTACCCCTAGGTCTCTCTGCACTTCCCCATCTCTTAATCTATTGCCATTCAAATAGTAATCTGCCCTCCGGTTTGTATTACCAAAGTGGATAACCTCACATTTATCCACATTGTAGTGCATTTGCCATGTATCTGCTCAGTCCCTCAATTTATCCAAATCACACTGGAGCTTCCTGACCCCCTCTTCCGTGCACACAACCCCTCCTAGCTTAGTGTCATCTGCAAATTTGGAGATATTACATCCAATCCCCTCATCCAGATCATTAATGTAAATTGTGAACTGCTGGGGTCCCAGTACAGATCCCTGTGGCACCGCACTGGTCACCGCCTGCCACTCAGAAAACGAGCCATTTATCCCAACTCTCTGTCTTCTACCTGCCAGCCAGTTCTCATTCCACATCAATACTTTGCCCCCAATCCCATGAGCCTTGATTTTGGAAGTCAGTCGTTTATGCAGGACCTTATCGAAGGCCTTTTTGAAGTCCAGGTACACCACATCCACTGGCTCTCCCCCATCTATTTTACCTGTCACCATCTCAAAGAATTCCAATAGATTTGTCAAGCACGATTTACCTTTGGTAAATCCATGTTGACTCTGTCCGATCCCTTCTCTGCTAGTCATATGCTCCGCTATTACATCCTTAATAATGGATTCCATCATTTTGCCCACTACTGATGTAAGGCTCGCCGGCCGATAATTCCCTGCTTTTTCTCTACCCCCCTTTTAAAATAGTGGGGTAACATTAGCTACCCTCCAATCCATGGGAACTGATCCTAAGTCTATCGAGTTCTGGAAAATAATTCTTAAAGCATCTGCTATCTGAATGGTCACTTCCTTAAGTACCCTAGTATGTAGATTATCAGGCCCTTGGGATTTATCTGCCTTCAATCCCATCAATTTCCCCAAGACCATGTCCTTAGAGATACTGATTTCTTTCAGTTCCTCCCTTGCATTAGTCTCTATGTTTCCCAACATCCTTGGGAGGTTATTTGTATCCTCTCTTGTAAAAACAGAACTAAAGTAAGAATTTAATTGGTCTGCCATTTCCTTATTCCCCATTATATATTCCCCTGATTCCGTCTGCAAAGGACCTACTCTGGATTTCACCAATCTTTTCCTCTTGACATATTTATAAAAGCTTTTCCAGTCGGTTTTTATATTTGCCGCAAGCTTACTTTCGTAATTTATTTTTGCTCTCTTGATTAATCCCTTTGTCCTCCTTTGCTGCATCTTGAACTGCTCCCAGTCTTCGGTTGTGGTACTTTTTTTGGCCAATTGATATGCTCTCTCTTTGGACCCAATGCTGTCTCTAATTTCCCTTGTTATCCACGGTTGAGTCACCTTTTTTGGTTTATTTTTATGCCAAACCGGTATAAACGATTTTTGCAATTTCTCCATTAGATCTGTGAATGCTTTCCATTGTCTATCCACAGTCAACTCCCCCATAAACACCACCCAATCAATGTCTCATACCATCATAATTCCCTTTACTTAAATTCAGGACCTTAGTCTCGGTTTTAATTTCATCACTCTCCATGTCGAGTGAGAATTCGATGATATTGTGATCGCTCCTACCCAAAGGGCCTCGCACAACAAGATTGCTGATTAGCCCCTTATCATTGCATAATACCCAATCTAAAATGGCCTGCTCCCGAGTTGGTTCCTCGAGATATTGGTCTAGATAACCGTCCCGTAAACATTCAAGGAATTCCTCTGTATTTTTACCAATTTGACTAGTCCAATCTCTATGCAAATTAAAGTATCAATAATATCAATAAACCTTTTTGAAAATAATCATTATTTTTGCTCACCCGAAGGGATTCCAAAGATGCAAAGGTTTACTATAAAAGGCAGAGTTTGAGTTTGATTTTAATGACACTGGATATAAATGAAAGCATAAACAATTTACTCCTTATCCAGCTTCTAGTTATTTAATGAAATCTAGATTATTGGAATTAAAAAAATATTATGCAGTTGAAATAAAGTGAATTTTACTGCAGATTTAAAAAAATATGTCCAGAACCTGACTGTAAAGTTTCAATCGGTCTATACTGCAGTGATGTATATTTTAAAAAACAAGACAGTAAACCAAGAATCTAAAAATTTCTACGTTCACCTGCTGAGCATATATCCTAAAGTATTTTGTGTATGGCCTGCATATGTTTGAGGACAAATCAAAATTTACTGGATAATTTTCAAATTAGTTTCTGAATATTAACATATTCCTGTTTGTATCAATGCTAATAAGTAAAAGTAAATAAAACAGCTTTTCTTTTGTGGCATTAAAGGGACAACCAGAAAAGTTCAACAAAACCAGTGTAAATGAATGTGCAAAGCATTATATAAATTTACATTTTAATTCAAGGAAAGCTATACAGTATTACTACTTCCGAAGGCCACACAGCCACAGGTATTTAGATGCAGTCAAAAATATTTTCCTCTTTCTATTTGTTACCTTTGGCCTTTAGCCATCAATCAAGAGAAAGCATGATATTTTTGCAAAAATCTGACATTTTTCTCAGCCTCTTTAATACGTAAAATTACAATCACTATCCTAGGATGTTAAAATACTATTTTTGTCATTTAGTCGATAATACTGTTTATTCAAAGTTTCATACTGGAACCTTTTTCGTGGGGTTTAAACAAATATTTCTGTGCTCCAAATTCAAACAGACCTGGTGTTCCTAAATCAGAACCTTCGTTGCCAATAGTCTCCCAATGCACAAGCTAATAAATCATATACACTGATATACAATACTTCCTTTTTATGTGTGATGAAAGAACGGAATTTAATACAGTATTTCAGGAAATTAATTGTTTCACTTTGCATTGCTTCAAAGGCCAGGGCAATAGCAAATTGTAACCTGGTTTGACAGATATTTGAAGATAGGCAGAAAAAAGAATTTCTATTACAGAAGAAAAGGCAATGAGGAACTAAAATGTAAAGAGGGAAGAAGTAAGCAACTTATTTTTTTAAATTAAGGGATTTGTTATAATGAACCAAAATATCAAAGAAATTACTACTAATGAAATCTTAATCCACCTGAGAAATGAAATGGTTTTAATTTAACAACAAATCAAAAATATGATACTTATGGTAGAGCAGCACTCCCTCAGAACTACAATATCAACCTGGTAGTGTGCGCGCTACCGCGAAGTGTGGAAAGAATGAGACACACCTAAGAAGTCAAAGACAAAGACTAGTTTATTGCACTGGCAACTTGGTTTTTATTCTCTCCCCGCTGCTGACGACAGGAGTGATGACACGGCAATGTCAGCCTCGGCTTAGTCTGCGTCCCTGCCATTGCTTGTTGCTTCCCACCATGTGGGTTGTCACCTTAAATGAAGGTCGTTGGACTCCGCAGGGTCTGCAGGGTCGCTCTGTTCATTGGGCATCTTGTGTACAGGGTTGTGTCCCGGTTAGCAGACTGATACATGATTCCACACACACCCCCAGAACTGGTGATCGGAGCGCTGTCCATCACTTTCGGTGGCCTACTTCTGCATCGCAGGGTCTGTGTGGAGACTGGTTGGCTAATGTCCAGATGTGCTGACTTGAGGCAATTGGTGGTGAAAGTTTATTCCTTACCGCTGATATCCAGCACACATGTCAAGCCGTTGTTTCTGATTACTTTGTATGGCCCCTTGTACGGTCTTTGGAGAGGTGTCCGGTGTGCCCCCTTCAAACGAAAATGTACTCACAGGTCTCTAAGTTTTTGGGGATATAGGACTTGGCCTGGCTGAGTGGTGGAGGTTTGGTCAAGGAAGCTGTTGGGTCCTCTGGGTCCTTGGCAGTGGCCAAAAACTCCCCAGTATCACCAAAGACGTGCACCATCTTGACTGCTGAGGCATTGAAATCTTCTTATGGTGGGGTGCGGATCCCCAGCAGGGCCCAGTTTGGTCCCTTGAGCTGAGCCATCAAGCCTGCCTTTAGTTGCCTGTGGAACTGCTCCACCATCCCGTTGACCTGAGGTTGATTTGCCGTGATGTGGAGGAGCTTTGTTCCCAGCAAGTTGGACAATGCTGCCCAGAGTCCCGAAGTGAACTGTGTATCTCTATTGGAAATCATATGCTCCGAGACTCTAAATCTCAACATCCAGGTGTTAATCGGTGCCCTGGTGCAAGTCTTGGTGGTTGTATCAGCCAGAGGGATGGCTTCTGGCCACCTTGTGGAGTGCTCAGTTATGGTGAGGCAGTACCTCACCGTGGGAGACTAGTAGTGAGCCTACTATGTCAAAGTGGATGTGGCTGAACATATCTCATGCTGGCTCGAACGTCTGGGGGGGGGGGGGTTGCCTTCACATGTGTCTGCACTTTGGATATCCAGCAGAGCGTGTAGGTCTTGACCCACTGACTGACCTGTTTCTGGAGGTAATGCCAGATGAACCTACTGGTCACTATTTTGACAGAAGTTCTAATGGCTGGGTGAGCCAGGTTGTGCATCATGTTGAAGACCTGCTGTTTCCATTGCTGCCGGCACGATGGGATGGGATTTGCCAGGGGAGACCACAGAGGAGCGTCTGGTTACCAGGGCCGATGGTGACATCCTCCAGCCTGAGCCTGGAAACTGCTATCCTATATCTCGGGTTCTCAGGATCTTCCTGCTGTGCCTTGGTTAGGGCAGAAGAGTCCATTCCCTGGGATAGGGCCTGGACAGACTCAATTGTAGTCACATTGGCCACCACATTGTTTTTCCCCATGATGTGTTGAATGTCCATGGTGAACACAGACCACGGGTCGGACACTTTATGGAAGGCAAAGGTTCATGGTTTATGGTCCATGAAGACCCTGAATTGATTACCTTCCAAAAAATACCTGAAGTGCCTGATTGCCAAGTACAGTGCCAATAGTTCATGGTTAAAGGTGCTGTATTTGAGTTCAGGTGGCTGGAGGTGCCTGCTAATAAAGGGCAGGAGCTGCCCTTGATCTTCAATGAATTGCTCCAGTACATCTCCAGTATGTCTCCAGCTGCTGTGCTGGAGGCACCTACTGTGAGTAGATGGCGTCACTGGCCTAGTGTGTACCAGAAGGTTGACATTGGCCAGTGCATCCTTAGCCTTCTGAAACACCTCCAAGGCCGCATTGTCCTAGGTTATGTCTTTACCTTTCCCCACTATAAGTGCAAACAGGGGGCACATGATACGGCCACTGCTGGTATGAAATAATGATAATAATTAATCATATTGACAAATTCTTGCAGCCTCTTCACTGTGTGGGGCTTGGCGAAGCACAGAACAGCCTCTACCTTTTTAGGCAGGGGCTTCCTTCTGTGCCTGTTGATTTGATGTCCCAGGAAGTCGATCATTTTCAGTCCAAACTGACACTTAGCAGGGTTTATAGTTAGTCTGAATTCCTGCAGCTGGGTGCACAGTTGCCTTAGATGGGCTGCATGGTCTGTGTGATTGTGGTTAGCGATGAGAATATCGACCAAATAGATGAATGCAAATGTGAGATCCCGGCCCACCGCATTTATCAGCCTCTGGAAGGTTTGGGCTGCATTTTTAAGTTCAAAGGGCATTTTCAGGAACTCAAAAAATCCAAAAGGCAGTTTTAGCGATGACAACAAGATGGACTGGGATTTGGTGATAGCCTCTAATGAGGTTGACTTTTGAAAATACCAATGCCCCTTGTAAGTAAGTGGTAAAGTCTTGGATATGGGGCATGGGGTATCTGTCAAGTGTGGTAACCTCAATGAGGCAGTGATAGTCTCCACGTGGCCTCCACTCTCCTCCTACCTTCGGTTGTGCAGGGGGGGAGGCCCAGGGACTGTCAGAGTGCCCAATATTCCCAGCTCCTCCACTTTTTAAAACTCCTCCTTGGTGAGGGTGAACTTATCGGGGGGAAGGTGGCACGACCTGGTGTGGAGCAGGGTCTCTCGGTGAGAATATGGTGCTTCAATTCAATGGAGGAAAACTGTGGTGCCACGATCGAAGGAAACTCCGCCAGTATACGCATGAATGCATTGTCGGACAAAGTTCCACAGTCGAAGTGGGGGGCAGGTAACTTGGCTTCCTCCAGGGGCAATATTTAAAAAGTTCTGGCGTGCACCAAATGCCGTCCTTTAAGGTCGACCAGCAGGAAGTCTGCTCCCAGGAGCGGTTGCGCCACTGTCACAATCGTGAATGTCCACGTGAACTGATTGCTGCCAAAGCAGAGAAGGATGGTGCGGGTGCCACCATGGTGATACTGTTAGCTGCCCTCAGTGCCAGCCTGGCTTGCCATTCTGGGTGTCATAGGCTAGGATGGAGAGGGGGGAAGGCATTTATTGCAGCATTGTTGTCGACAAGGAAGTGCCTTCCATTCAGAGTCCCACACATGGAGGAGGCTGTCACATTGGCCTACCACCACATTGATGATAATTGGCCATGGCATTTCCCTGAAATGTGCAAGGTGGGTGGCATTGATGGGCCCCAGCACCCCATCATTGGTGAGAGTAACAGTACTGGTGGGTGGGTGGGGGGTCCACTTGCCTCTCTACTTGCTGTGGCCTTGTTGCCAGTTGCATGTGGGGCCTAGTGTCTGCTCCAACGTGTCGACATTTTACTTCTTCGCTCTCCAGAGCATGTCTGCCCAGGCTGCGACTTTCCTGGGGTTGCTGAATTCCTCATTGGTGAGCAAATCAGATATCCTCAGGCAGCTGCTCCAGGAAAATCATCTTGAAGAGCCACAAGGCCTGTGTCACTCAGCAAGGGCGAGCATCTTGGTCATGAGGGTGGATGGGGTCCTATCCCCCAAATTGTCCATATGCAACAATCAGGCAGTGGGCTCATGCCGTGAGAGCCTGATGGTATCGGTTAATAGCTCTTTGAGGGCATTGTATTTGTCTTGCTCCGGAGGCTGCTGTAGGAAGTCTATGATCCTTGCTGCTGTGTCCTGGTCGAGCAAGCTCACCACTTAGTAGTAACGTATGTCATCGGTGGTGATCTGTCAGAGGTGGAACTGGACCTCGGGCTGTTTGAAGCACACGTCGGTCTTGGATTGGTTGGAGTTCCCGCTGTTGCTCATTGATTCCCACTGTGCGGTTTGTAACCTGAGATGAAAGTCATAGGACCTTGCGTCGCTGCGTTCATTGACCATCTTGTTCGCATCCTGGTTAGCAGGCCACTACAACCTAGTGTTTTGTACTCAGATCATTGGAATGAGATTCAAATATACAATCCAATGAAGCTACTGACCTATAGCAAATAAGCATCTATAACTTGCCTTCAGACAAAAACATTCACTGTTTGAGATGAAAGATCAAACTGATTTTGCAGATGTATTTTTAATTCCCTTAATAGTAAAGCAAAATTAAAAAGGGTTATGACTCCTATTTTCAAAAGCTTTGAAGGATGGCTAATAGGGAAGTAACCTGGTTTGTTAATATACTTAATTTAAAAAAAAAGAGAGAATATGAGCTAATTTTCCAAGTGCTTTAACATAAGCTTGATGAATATCTGGTTAGTTATGAGAGTTAATTATTCAAAACTAAAATATAGTAGATTCTTCACTCTGAAATTATACCAGAAAATGGGTCAGGGAGCATTTGTGGACTGAGTGAACGTTCTTCATCAAAAATATATCATAGTGCTAGAGAGGTTTAGGGATATATATTTTTTAGTTTTAAATGTAGACCTACAGCATTACAGGCCCATTTGGCCCATGAGCCCATGCTGCCCAATTACACCCAATTGACCTAAAATCCCAGTATGTTCTGAAGGGTAAGATGAAACCTGAACCCCAAGGAAAACCCACACAGACACGCGGAGAATGTACAAACTCTTTAGACAGCATGGGATTCAAAGCCAGATCCCAATCGCTGGTGCTGTAACAGCACTGCACTTAACTGTTGCACTTAACTGTGCTTCCCATTTAATGATGAAGATTTATGAAGATGTTGTTAGAAATGGAGAACTGTCGGCATCCACAGAGATTGACTAGGCTGGGATCATTCTCTTTGGAGTGTGGACAATTATGGCGTAATTTAATTATGAGCTGTCGAGACTGTAATGAAGGATAGATTCATGTTAATTTGGAGAAGATTTAAAAGGGAGTTACAAAATAATTATTTCACTCTTCTTCCTGAAAAGATGGTGGAGGTAGAAATCATCACCATATTTAAAAGGTACATTAATAATTATTTGAAGAGCCAGAATATGAGGGGGTGCCATTGACCACAACAGCACAGAAACAGGCCTTTCAGCTCATTTAGTCCATGCTGAACTATTTATTTTGTCTAGTCCCATTGATCTGCACCTGGACTATAGTCCTTCATATTCCTTCCATCTTTGCAACTATCCAATCTTCTCTTAAGTGTCAACAACAAATCCACATCCAACATCTTCACTGGCAGCTTATTCCACACTCTCACAGCCCTCTGAGTGAAGAAGTTCCCTCTATTGTTATCCTTGAACATTTAATCTTTCACCCTGAACCCATATCCTCTAGTTCTTGTCTCACCCAACCTCAATGAAAAATGCCTGGCCTGTTTTCATTTACCCTGATAATTTTGTATCACTTTATCAAATCTTATTGTCTGACATTGCAGAGAATAAAGACCTAACCTATTCAACCTTTCCCAAAAACTCAGCTCTTCAAGAGCTGGTGACACCCTTGTATAAATTATCTGCATTCTTTATATCTTATTGATATTTTTGTTGTAAGAAGGTGACCAAAACTGAGCACAATTTACAACCTCAACATAACATCCAAACTCCTGTTCTCAATACTTTAATTTATGATACAAATTTATAGATTTATATTTATAACTACATATTTATCATCTATCTTTTATTATATTTATTGTCTTTTTAAATCAATTAACTATTTTGTGTCAGCTCTTTTTAGTTGTTTTGTAGTTTTTTCTTTCAAAGTAATTGCAGCAAATAAGAATTTCAGGGTATATGCACATTGTACAATGTATGTGACAATAAACTCATCATTATCAAGAGCTGGAAACGAGTTAAAGTTCTTTTTTAGCTGTATAAACAAAATAGGTTGAATGGTTTCTTTCAGAGTATAGTTCTATGATTCTATTTGGAATGGAGTGGATAGAAATAGAGATACCATGAATAAGTATTTATTATAAGCTTGATATTGTTTTGTGTGTTGAAATCTGAATTCACTTATTTTTCGTGTGCTACACCATCATTGGGATTAACAGCAATGCAAAATCAGATTTCCCACAAAGTTTGTGAAATTGACTCAAAGGACACTTGAAAGGGCTTTATGCTGATTTACACCCAGAATTACACACTAAAACTAAATCTGCAAAGCTGCTGATGGGATCAATCTCAGTTGAACACAGCTTCTGAAAGTCTGCAGTGCATGAATCCAAGTCTTTAAGGTACCCTCGTCGTGGCTGCTAGACAGCAGCATCATACACAATAGATGCCATGGAGAAGACACCGTCTTCTGGAGAGTGAGATCAGGGTCCTAAAGTTATTGAAGTAGAAGCTAAGAGGAAGATCCTGTGGATGGGGAGACAGGGAACCCCAGGGGTCATCATAAGAATATGGTGATTATAGCTACTTCAACTGTGAGAATCCTCTTTCAACACAGCAATGCACAAATAAATCTCATGGCCTCTCAAAATATATCAGAGTGAGCTTAAGACTGTTAACAGTTTGAGAAAGCTATTTCACTAAATGGTTTGATATGCTCTATCAATGACTCCAAAGATTGAGAGCGAGAAATGATAGGCTTTAATACACTTTAGATTGTAGCTGACCTGACTCCATGTGTTCAAATGAATGGATAGGGGGAGGGAGGTCGACCTTTATGGCCAAATCACAGGGGGAGGAGTTACTAGGGAGCGAGTCACCAGTGGGCGGGCCAGCCATTCATACACAGCAGTATATACATATCACCGAATTCACCCCCTCTTTAAAACAAAACCCTGCTGGGTTAAAATCCTAGAGGCTCAGCTGGTCGGGTGGTCTCCTCTGCCTCTGTGACCTGCGCTGCTCTGCCAGAGGTGTACTTGTCGACTCCTTTGCTGGTCGTGTGTCTTGAGGCTGGAGAGGTGGGGTTGTCTCTGTAGGAGGTTGGGCTTGGTTGTATGTGGAGGCAGTTGTGGTAGTCAGAGCAGCTGGAAGGGGGTTTGGGGCGTGTGGTGTGGGTGCCTGGGATGTGCTGCTAACCTGCACTGAGACCCTGAGGGGGGTGATGTAGGTGTAGGTGGGATCTGGGTTGGCTGGGGTGGGGAGTGGGTAGGAGTCTCCGGCATGTGCCAGGTCCTGGACAGGGACTGTGTCCTCATGGCCATCGTGGTACAGCACGTAGGCATATTGAGGGTTGGTGTGCAGAAGCTGCACCTCTTCAACCAATAGGTCAGTCTTATGGCCCCTCGTGTGTTTTCACAGCAGGATGGGTCCCGGAGATGAGAGACAGGGAGGCAGTGTGGTTCTGTTCGCTGTCCTCCTAGGGAAGGAAAACATGCATTCATATGGGGTCATGTTGGTAGCATCTGGCCGTTCCCCCTGGGGTTGTAGCTTGTGGTCTTACTAGTGGCTATACCTCTAGCCAACAGGTACTACTGCAGCTTGTTGCTCATGAAAGAAGACCCCCGATTACCATGGATATAGCTCGGGTACCGAAGGACGGTGAATATGCTGCAGAGTTCCCTGATAATAGTGGCTGAGGTCATGTCGGGACAGGGAATGGCAAAGGGGAATTTGGAGAACTCGTTGATGAGGTTGAGAAAATAGACATTCCTGTTGGACGAGGGCTGGGGCCCCTTGAAATCGATACTGAGTTGTTCAAAAGGGCGTGTGGCTTTGATGAGGTGTGACTTGTTGGGCCGGAAGAATTTCAGTTTAAATTCCACGCAGACCCAACAGTATCTGGTCAGAGACCTGACATCCTTGATGGAGTATGGGAAGTTCCGAGCTTTTATGAAGTGGAACAGACTTGCGACTCCGGATTGGCAGAGGTTGTCCTGGAGGGACTGGAGGTGGCTGCGATGCATGCTGGCACATGCCCCCTGGGATAGGGCATCTGGTGGGTCATTGAGCTTTTCTGGCTGTTATAGGATATCATAGTTATAGGTGGAAAGCTCAATTCTCTACCTCAGGATTTTATCGTTCTTGATTTTACCCTGCAATTTGGTGTTGAATATAAAGGTCACGGCTCGTTGGTCCGTTAGCAGGGTAAATCTTTTCTCAGCCAGGTAATGATGCCAGTGGTGTACTGCCTCAATGATTGCCTGTGCCTCCTTGTCGACAGAGGAGTGCCGTGTCTCAGGGCTATGGAAGGTGTGGGGGAAAATGTGCCACTGGCCTGCCTGCCTGGTTGAGAGTGGTGGCCAGTGTGAAGTCAGAGGTATCACTTTCCATCTGGAATGGGATGGATTCATCCATAGCTTACATTGTGGCTTTAGTGATGTCTCATTTAATTTGGGTGAATGTAGCCCGGGCTTCTGCCGATATTGGGAAGTTTGTGGATCTTACTGGGGTTAGGCTTTATCGGCATAATTGGGAACCATTGGGATTAGTAGTAGTGTGGGATCGGGAGTTCCATGAGGGGGGGGCATGCAGTTGTGGTTGGGGGTAATGACACCATGTGCCACGATGCATTCAAGGAGGGTCAGGCAGGTAGTGCTAAACACACACTTCTCCTATTGTAAGTCACATTGAGGGACTTTGCAGTGTTGAGGAATTTGGCAAGGTTCGCGTCGTGGTCCTGCTGGTCGTGGCTGCAGATGGTGACATTGTCTAGGTAGGAGAAAGTGGCCGTCAGTTTGTGCCTGTCTACCATTTGATCCATCTCTCTCTGCAACACAGAGACGCCATTAGTGTCTCTGAAGGGCAACCCAGAGGAAATGGAAAACCCTGCCATCCACTTCAAATGTGGTATATTGGTGGTCACCTGGGCAAAGTGGGAGTTGGTAGTATGCCAACTTCAGGCCAATAGTGGAGAACACCCTGTATTGGGTGATTTTATTGACAATGTCAGTTATCCGGGGAAGGGGGTAAGTGTCCAGCTGTGTGAATCGGTTGATCATCTGGCTGTAGTCAGTCATCATCTACAGTTTACTCCTGCCCCTGACCACCATGACTTGGGCTCTCAATAGGCTAGAATTGTGGGCTATGATCCCCTCCATCAGGAGTCGCTGCACCTTGGACTTTATAAATGCCCTGTCCTCAGCGGTATAGCTCCTGGTCTTTGTCGCAATGGGCTTGCTGTTTGGGGTCAGGTTCTCAAATAATGACAGAGAAGGTTTGCGGAGGGTGGAGAGGCTGCAGGCAGGGGCTGGCTGTAGTGGGAGTGGGGTGCCATGAGTTGGGGGTGGTATACCGTTATGGGCAGTTGTGGTCCTTCGAACACCATCATTACACTCCTGAACTGGCTTTGGAAGTCGAGGCCTAGGCGAATCAGTGCACAGAGTTGTGGCATCACAAGTAAATGGAAATTATCATAATGTTCACCCCCTTACTGTTAATGACATTATAAAATACCCCCAGATGTCCTTTGCGGCCATTGAGATTTTGCCCCTCGTGGGTCTGACAGAAAGAGTTTGTGGGCAGTGTTTGGATGGATGAAGCTCTCTATGCTCCTAATGTCAAACAGTCAGTTAGTTCTTTTCTTGTTTACCTCAATTTCCATCATCGAGTGGGCGATTGTGTGAGGGCTGCTTTGGTTCAGTAACATGGAGGCCAGGACTGGATTGTTGTCGCTGTCAGGGGGGGAGCCTCAATTGGTATGATGGCGGCCTCCATGTTGACCATGCGGTCGTACCAAGCAAGGAAGAGGAAGAATGTGGAAGTGATGTCATCCAGGAGGAGGAAGAAGGTGGAAGTGATGTCATCCAGGAAGGTGGAAGAGACATCAGGTAAGATGGCGACTCCCAGGTCGCGCACGAGGTCAAGCCATTCGTGTCTGAAAGTGACATCAGGATCGATGGCCCACACCAGGGGTGCACACAGCTCCGCTCGCTCAGGAGTGTTTGGACTTACAGACTCGCAAAACAGGACGTCAAGCGCTGAAGAGCTGGCTCTGAATGGACAACTAAAGCGGCATCGTCTGCAAAGAGTAGTTCACGGACAAGTTGCTCTTGTGTCTTGGTGTGAGCTTGCAGGCGCCTCAGATAGAAGAGACTGCCATCCGTGCGGTACCGGATGTAAACAGCGTCTTCATTTTTGAGGTCTTTCATGGCTTGTTTCAGCATCATGCTGAAGAAGATTGAAAAGATTGACGTACTATTGGAGGATGAAATGGGCCTCCTGCTTTTCTTTGAGTACTCTAATTCTGGAGTTTGCTATGAGAAGAATGCTTCATATTCCATGCAATCAATGACTTCCTCTGTAGTTCTTTCTGCCACATATCTTAGTGTTCAAAGTCTTTGACAACTGAAACACATTGTTCATTAGAGAGGTCATGGTAGGGATGTGGTGGGTCTGAGAGTAGGTTTTTCACAGATTGGCATGTCTTTGCCTTTTATCATGAGGTACCTGACTCATCCTGAGTGTTCATCTCTGGCCCTACTACAACCCCAGTAAAAGAATGCTTACTGTAGTACCATTATTGAGATATTCAATCCAGCAGCTAAGTGCACGAGAAAACACTCGTATTAGTTTTGGTGCACTCAGCGGACTTCAGATGGTATTTCAACAACCTACAGTCTGTTTTAAAGCTGCCCAGTCAGTCACCTGACTGTCCCCCAGCAACTGGATAAAAGAAATGAGCTAGTATACGGAGACCGTTTCATAATGATTGTATATTGTACTTTTGACCTCCAATTTATGTCAGGAAGGCAATGGGCATTGTGAAAACTAAATATCAATATATCCACATCCGATGATAGGATAAATTTAAACACACTACAGTGAGAAATGCTCACTGCAATATCCCCACGGGCACCTTTTCATCTAGAAATGATTGCTACCATAATCTGATCCAGGTAAAATTGATTTTTGTATGATTAGCACCAAAAAGAAACAAGTGCTAGTTGATCTGACTCTAGACTGTTGTCCAAAATTTCATTGGTATTCATCCAAACTGATTAATATATTTTAGCTTCATTTTTTAAAATAATGTTAACATGGATAATGTAATGCAAGTTTATATACATTTTCCCTTTCTCCTGTTATTTTATATACTTTGACACATGAAAGAATAGTTAAAACCAACATTTATAATCTTGGTCCCTTAGAATTACAAGTGAAAATATGAAAAGAAGGAAATCCATTTCCGGAATAGTATCCATGCTACCATTTCAAAAATGATTACTAATCATGAGCCATAATCTATTTAAATACTGCAATGTAAGTGTGTTAATACACAGAGATGAAAGGAAGAAAATGGCTGCATATAAATGAGCATCTGGTTTAGTCATAATACTCTTGAGAAAATTGGAGAAAACTGGAACATAATTTTATCACTACTTGTGCTGAAGTGGACCAATTTGTGATCCCAATCCACCCACACTTACCTTTTCTAGGTGTGGAAGGGCCAGAGAAGAGGATCAGCAAACACTCGAAAGACTTCTCACAAAGCCGAGCTGGCTCTGAACACTGAATATGGCAGTCAGAAACATTTAGAAACTATTCAAATACATTTAAATAATTGAAGGTAATAAAAAAAATTTAAACAAAGATTAGGTGAGAGAAAAATAGAGGACACAGGATAAGCGTGAAAGGTGAAAGGAGAACTTCACGTCGAGAGCAGTGAGAATGTACAATGAGCTGCCAGATGAAGTGATAAATGCAGAGTTGATTTCAACATTAAAACAAAATTGGATAGGTACGTGGATGGGAGTGATATGGAGGGCACTGATCTGTGCGCAGGTCAATGGGACTTGGTAGAGAAATAGCTGGGTGCAGACAAGATGGGACACAGGGCCTCTCACTGTGCTGGAATGTTCTATGGTTCTGATTTAAACTGTTAAATTGAAATACAAAGCAATAATTTAAAAATATTAAACTAACATAGTAAAGTACCTTTCTCCATATAGTCAGCGACTCTATTCATATGACAGGCTTCTCTGACACAAGTCTGATGGCTGGAGATAAAGTGCAACCAGACCCTCTACTGGGCATAAATTGTTCCACTACAGGGATCAATAGGGAAATCTATCAATAGAGTGGACAGTCAGTTGCACAGAAGTTTAAAGCATGCTAACATTCTTAGGTACTGGTGGTAATCAGTCAGCACAATTCAGGCCAATACGTGCATACGTATTATAGTTGGCAAAATGTTTCAGTATTGACTTACAACCAGAGTTTTAAACCTGATGTTGAAGATTTAATAAAATGTTATAAGCATACTTTTGTCTCCATCAAAACTTCACATTTAGTAAAGCTAGCCAAAAGTACCATATTCTTGTGTTTTTTATGTCAGATGTGGCATTTTCTGTTAATAAATCAAGGCAGTAGTATTATAAGTAACAAACCACAGCAATCAATTTTGGGTTTCCACTGCAAATGTCTAGAAAAGGAAAGTGTGCAGTGACTAAATATAAAGGGTTCCTTATACATCTGTTTACAACTGTTTCAGTTACCACAGACAGAAACATATTTTGTTCAGAAATACAAACATGTAATCATATGTAATGGAAATCCGAAATATAATTTCCACTTTACGCTGACCAAGTTGTTTGTTAGCTATTCCAAATTCTGCTTGTAATTGGAAGGTATTTATTATAGTTGTTTGAAGTTGGTTAATATGTTGGTTTTCATACACAGTCCAATAAGTTAATTTTGCATTAATTACCAGCACACAGCTTAATAAAGCCGTTGCAGTCTGGTATTCTGTTAAGTTAGCTATGGAGCACTGGTCTTCGCTCCACAGGGTACGTGTCTAAGTCCTGTTCCTAACTCTTACGAGTGACTGCTTTCAATGGATGGATTAAACTAAATTTTGGTTCATTCACTGAAAGAAATCCTATGGGTACAGAGTGGTCTTTCCTGGTAAGAGGAGAAAAAAAGAACAGTGATAAGCGTGCTTCAATCTATGAGCTGGGCTAGCAGGAAAACTACTTTTAAGGTGCTAACCATCACTTTCCTATGCAAAGAAGGCAATGACAAGACATTGTCATAGTGAGACATTTTTACACCAAGAATGGTTGAATTGAATAGACTTATTTATTGTTACATGTACTGAGATGGAGTGAAAAGCTTTGTTTTACTTGCTATCCAGGCAAGACAATATCCAGATAGTACACAGGTAGTTCAAGAATAAAGACAGTGTGTGAAAATAAAACAAAATGCAGGGTACACATGAGAGACTCTAGAATCTGGAGCTTAAAACAATTTGCTGGGGGATCTCAGTGGGTTGAACAGCATCAGTGGAAGAAAATAGAATGGTAATAAAAATGCAGGGTATAGTTAAAAAGAAAAATACAGTTAAAGAATCAGACAATTACTATGTTTAAGAGTCATTTAGACTTGAATAGGCAATTGAAAAGGCAAGACAAAGAAGGATACAGACCTAATATCGGCAAATAGGATTGGTGTAGATGGATAAATTGGCTGGTAGGCATGTGGTGAGCCAAAGGACCCATTTCTGAGCTGTATGACTCTATAACCCATTCTATGACTTTACAAAAGCAGAACATGAAAAGATGCAATTGAAAACAAAATGTTTTTTTTTACCCAGCACACTTTGTGAACACTAAGGCAAATCTAACTCTAACAAATCTAACACTTTTTCCAGAACCTTAACATTTTTCTAACAGTGCAACTGCATCTACAATAACTTATTTTGATAAGTTTAATATCACATTTTGTTGCTCCTTTAAAATTTATCATAACTGTGTTCAACTGAAATACTTTTACAAAATGCATTTTCCAGTAGCTGGCACCTGATTGATAAACTGCAGATGTAATTAAAGCAGCATTTAGTTACTGTGCTATGCTGGCAAATTCACTTGTGAAATGTTTTTTAAAAAATTGCAAGCTTTAAACTGATGCACCAATTAATCCCTGAGCAGTGAATCCTACAGATGTTTGGAGTTCTCAGTTACAGTAACACAATAACAGATGTGAAATCTTTGCTTCTGTATTCAGACTTCTCTTGTGAATTACAGAAGCAGAGGAATGTTTTACGATTACTTAGCATATGTATGAAAGAAATTATATATGATAGCCTTAAATTACTAAGGAGCCACACACAATGGAGAACAGCTATATATTTATGGAAGGGGGCGGGAGAGATCAAATCTGCTGTTGGATAAACTCTCATTCATTTAGATTTTCATGAGGTAACTGCTAAGCACTTTTCAAAATCCCAATTACATTCTCTATTTTAAAAGAAAAAATATAGTTTTAATCTCCAGTAGTTCTGTTTACCTCCATATGATGTTTAGGAAATCAGACACTGCTTTGGTGCTTTGATTGTGTTTTTTTTAATCAGTTTATTTTAGATCCTGAAGCAAGTTTTTCATGTACATCCAGCAGCAGTACTTAGTAAATATTTTTTTCTTATACCTGCGCAGGTAATCAGTCCTAAGAAAGGAAATGTGGAATACGGACTGTTTTCATTTGTAGCGGGCTTTCTCATTAGCCAGGGCAAGCCTTCGAATGTTTCCAATGCAACTGGCAGCAGCTTCCTGCAGAGTTTCATCTGTGGATTCCATCAAATTCAAAAGTAGCTGTGAATAGTAAGAAATCAAATAAGACTATTAGATTGACCACATATAATTCGAGAGAAAGGAAAGCAGCAGATAGAGAAAGAAAATGCAAAATGGAAGGAGGGGTTTAACACAGGGAAAGAAAGATAAATTACATCAGGATTTGTAATATTATTCATTGTTACAGCTGCTCTAAACTACGCCTTTCACGTATTTAATTCCACACAACAAATGGTACTTCCATGAATCAAAAATAAAACATAAATTGAATTATTTAACATCGTTGCTTCGATGCCTCAAAAACAATCAAAAACATTGAATTATTTATAAAATATGTACAGGAATGAGTCTTGACTACTTTCCACATTTAGTGCTTAATCGGAGATATAGCTTACAATTATTTTGCCATGATAAATTACAGAATATTTCCTTTCAGTACATTTATAATATAATTCTAGATCACATCTGGTTGTTTAAATCATTTCTCTTTATAGGTTTTACAAAATATTCAAGATAAAATGGATTATATCAGATTATCTAGTCATCACAGATCCATGCAATAATGCAATATGCTATGAATTTCAAATCAAGGTTTAGGATTTTGTTAAGAAAAGCCTGATGGTAGTATTCAGATGAATGTTCAAGAAAAATCGAGCATCAGTTTAAAACAGTGGTTTTCTTGCCTCTCACATACCATCTTAAGTAATCCTTTACTAATAACAGAGCACCTATGGAATAGGGATTACTTAAGGTGGTATGTGAGTGTAAAGAAAAAGTTTGAAAACCACTGGTTTAAAATATCTGAATCACTGGAAATAAAGGTGAAATATTTGACCTGAAGTTTTGTTTAATCATTTCTGTTTTCCATCTTTTAGCAAAGAGCAAAACATAGTCACAGATGACAAACGATCTAAAAGAGTAAGATTGATGTCCAATGCTGAGTTTATCCAGCATTTTGGAGTAAACTACAATCACAACATCTGCACACTTTCTTTTTTAACTCCACTTGCCTTCGAATATTGTGTTCAGTTTGGTGGCCTCATTATAGGAAGGATATGGTAACTTTAGAGAGGGTGCACAGAAGATTTACTAGGATGTTGTCTGGAATGGAAAACATTTCTTATGAAGAAATGTTGATTGAGCTCAGAGCAAGTTGGAAGATGAGAGGCAATTTAATAGAGGACTATAAGATTATGAGAGGCATCGATATGTGGACAGCCACCAGTTTTTATTCAGAGTTGCAATGGCCAAAATCAGAAGATATGTGTTTAGAGTGGAGGAAAGTTTTGGGGAGACATCAGAGGTAATTGTTTTTTACATTGAGAATGCATTGGTAGGGGAGGCTGCTAGAACACATACATTTAAAAGACTCTTAGTTAGGGACATGGATGCAAGAAAAATAGAAGACTATGGGCTGTCATGTTGGGATGGGATAAGAATAGTTTACGTAGGTTGGCACAAGGGTCCATTCTATGCAATACTGTTCTATGTTCTATGTGCCTCAATGAATGAAGCTTAAATAACATGGTTTGACAGCATAAAAGACTTCATAGTCTGCTTGATAGACACCCATCCACTTCCAATCACTCGATCCACCACCGAAGCACAGTAGCAACAGTTTGTACTGCCTGTAGCACTGCAGAAACTCAACAATACACCTTAGACAGCTCATTTCAAACCCATGACTTCTACTATTTAGAAGAACAGGGGCAGAAAAAGCATGGGAACACTACCTCCTGGAAGTTTCCCTCTTAGCCACACCATCCTGATTTGGAAATATAATCACCATTACTGGGTGAAAATCCCGGAACTCCCTCCCTAACAGTGTTGTGGGTACCCACACTTCAAGGACTGCAGCAGCTCAAGAAGGGAGCACCCCATCACCTTTTCAAGTGAAGTTCTGGATGGGCAATTAAATGTTGGCTCAACCTACAAAGCCCAAATCCTTTGAAAGTTAAACAGCTTATAAAAGTGTAATGGTATGGGTTGTTTATGCTAATTGGCTCAGGCTGGCCTGCCCCCTGATGACACTCTTACCTGAACTCCTCTCCTGGGACCCAGGCCATAAATGTTGGGCCACCTTTCCCTTCCCGACACTTCCCTAGTTTGGATCCGGGCCAGCTCAAATCTTTTGTGCAATAAAGCCTATCGTTCCCCTCAAGTCATTGTCAGTGCCCAACAATTTATTGCACACAAATTTTAACGTCTCTAGTAATGGAGAAGTTGTTGTGCTCTGATCGGCTAGAAGTGGATCCCCAAGTCCCGGGTGCATCAGAGCTCTTCGAGCAATGGGTCAACTGCTTTAACAACTTCCTGGAGGCCGCTGCTGGAGTGATCAATTGGGACGAAAAAAGGTTAAAGGTCCTACAGGCAAGAGTCAGCCCAAAGGCCTTCCAGTCCATCTGAAGCTGCACGACCTACACAGAGGCGATGGCTGAACTATGGGCACTATACAAGCCCAAGATCAATGAGGTCTACTCCCGTTACCTCCTGGCATCCAGAAAACAGCAGCTTGGTGTGTCGGTAGAAGAGTTTGTTCAAGCCCTGATCACACTAGGAAAAGACTGTTTGGGGAACCCCATGGTGTCTGTGCTGGGGGCCCAGTGCGTGGAAGATCTGGTCCGGGATGCTTGCATGTCGGGGTTGAGGTCGGATTATATCTGACAATGTCTCCTCGAGGAGGATCAACTCCCACTGAAATGGGCAATCCAACTGGCCAGTACCTTAGACTCGGCCCAGCGCCACATGGAGTCGATCGCGGGCAGAAGTAGGCCTACCCAGTACGCGCCACCACAAAGGCCGCAATCCTGGGAGTCCGCGTCGTGGATAGCTGACGCGACTGCGGCTGCAGTAGGACTGGGATTGTTGAGGTGCAACTTCTGTGGACAGGCAAGACATCCGCGACATCTCTGCCCCGTGAAAGGAGCTGCAGGAAAAAAGGCCACTATTAACATGTCTGCAGGTCCAGAGCCCTGTCTCAGAGCAGCGCGACGTGTATGGCCAAGGAGTTTCCAGTGTCAGCCGCGTGTACGGTAAGGTGAGCACCATTTTACCCGCTCCCGCCACCATCCTCTGCGCAGCAGCAACCCTCACCAGTGACATCACTTCCACCCCCGATGACATCATGACCACCTTCTTCACCAGCATTGGCAGCATGGGCTTCGTGCCTCCCTACTGACGACGAAGATGACGGACCCATCCTGGCATTGATCACTTTGGATCAAGCCAGCCCTCACCCAATCACGAACTCCATGATGCAGATCGAGGTGAATGAAAACAAATGGAACTGCCTCTTTGATAGTGGTAGTACTGAAAGTTTTATCCACCCTGAGGTGGCCCATAGACTCTCGATCCCCATCTGGCCGATGACCGGGTCTGTTTCGATGGTAGCGTAAGAAGAGCGGACTTGTATTCGGGGGTACTGTCTGATGTCTCTGACGGTGGGGGGAAGTGGGAGTGTCATAAAGATTTTTTATTGTTGGTCATGCCCCAGATCTGTGCGCCGATCATCCTGGGCCTCGACTTCCAGAGTTAGTTCAGGAGTGTGACGATGGCGTTTGGGGTGCCCCAACCCCCGCTCCCTGTTTATAACCTGCAGCTTACAGACACTCTTCCCTCCACAATCCAGCACCCAGCTGTTGGCACCGTCCTGCAGCTTCACCACCCTGCGAGTGGCCTCTCCATCACTGTTTGCAAACCTCACTCCGGACTGTAAACTGATCACTACCAAGAGTAGACGCTATAGCACGGAGGATATGGCGTTCATCTGGGCCGAGGTTCAGCGACTCTTGGTGGAGGGGATCATAGCTCCTAGCTTCAGCCCCTGGAGGGCACAGGTCCTCTGGTCAGAAGGGCAGGCAGGTCCCGGATGGTGATTGATTATAGCCAAACTGCTTCACCCAGTTGGATGCGTACCCTCTACCCAAAGTAGCCGATTTGGTCAATAAGGTTGCACAATACAGAGTCTTCTCGACCAATGACCTCAAGTCAGCTTATCATCAACTCCATCTTTGCCCGAGCGGCCGGCTCTACACGGGTTTTGAGGCCGATGGCAAACTTTTTCACTTCTTGTGGCTGCCTTTCGGTGTTACTAACGGGTCTCTGCTTTCCAGAGGGTCATGGATTGGATGGTGGAGGAGCACAAGCTGATGGTGACATTCCCTTATCTCAACAATGTCACCATCTGCGGTCACAACCAATGAGACCACGACGCGAACCTCGCTAAGTTCTTGAGTACGGCAAAGTCTCTCAACTTGACATACATTAAGAACATGTGTGTGTTCAACACAGATTGTCTGGCCCTTCTTGGTTGTGTCATGACACATGATGTCATTGCCCCGGACCCCACCACATGCGACTCCTTATGGAGCTCCCAGTCCCAAACACCCTAAAGGTGCTAAAATGGTGCATGGGGCTGTTTTTCTATTATGCACAATGGGTGCCCAATTATGCCGATATTCTGGGATACTTGACAACGACTTGAATAAATTTTCAAAATCAATTATTTTAAACAAGGATTATGTACACCCACAAGGATCAGAAAGTTTGGTGTCTATTTTAAAAGACAAAACTATAACTGGAAAGGGTGCACAATAAAATAATAAAAACATGAAAAATCTTATAACTATTTAAGGGAAACAGAAGAATCAAGCATGGTCACTGTTGGTTTAAAAAGCACAAAATATACATACTAAATGTAAATATCAACCAACCTTATCAGCACTTGGCAGTTAATGGCATTTCTAAAATTTATTAAATGTTTGCCTTTACACATAAAATAATGGATTTTTTGTTTGAGGCATGGTAATGAATACAATGATCTTGAGAGATCTTGGTAATGCCTTCATTGCCCTGTTGGAATAATGGTTCATCGTTCTTGAAGGTGGATTCTCATGTAGATAGGGTGGTGAAGAAGACTTTTGGTCTGTGTTGCATTTCTTGAGGTCACAGGGGTAGGTGACAAGAGAAGAGTGAATGATGGAGTCACAGAGTGAGCTGTCCCTGTAGAAGGCAGAGTGGGGAGGAGAGGGGAAGATGTGTTTGTTAGTGGGATCACGTAGTAGGTGGCAGAAATTATGAAGCACAATATGTTGGATGTGGAGGCTGCTGGGGTAGTAAATGAAGACAAGAGGAATCCTGTCCTTGTTACATAGGGATGGAGGGGGCTAAGGAAGATGTGTGGGTAATGGAGGATATGCGAGTGAGGGCTGAGTTGATGGTAGTAGGGGGAGGCCATGTATTTTTTGAAGAAGGTGGCTATCTCGGAAGATATCGCATGGATGACCTTGTCCTGGGAGAAGATGTAATGGAGACTTAAGAATTGTGAGAACGGAATTAAATCCTTACAGGGGACAGAATGCAAAGAGGTGTAGTCGCAGTAGCTGTGGGAGTTGGTGGGTTTTTAGAAAATGTTTGTTGAGATTTTTCTCCTGAGATGGAGACAGAGTTCAAGAAAGGGGAGTGTTTTGCTCGAGGTGGATCAAGCGAATTTGAGGTTGGGATGGTACTTTACAAAAAAAGTAGATGAAGTTGACGAGCTCATCGTGGGTGCATGAGGCAGTATCAAAGTAGTTGTCAACGAAATGGAGGAAGAGCAGTGGTAATTCTGTTCAATCTTTCCTGGTGAGTGAAGTTCCTTTCCTACAATGCAAACTGCTTTTTTCAGTGATTTTCCAAGTATTGTTCAAGATTAAGTAGCACTGATTCATCATCTCAAAGCAGTGATCATGAGATAGTTTCATTATCCACATTCGACCTGATGCCATGAGACTGGAGTTAATGTTGAGGGCTTGGAGGCTATTCCCTTGTATTTTCTTGCAGTGCTTTAAGTGGCTTCTAGGTAGATATATAAATATGTAGGAAATAGAAGAAATAACAATCAAGTGCAGGCACAAGAGATTTAATTAAACTTGCATCAAGTTTGAAGCAAACAACATGGGCCAAAGTGCCTGTTTTACTGCTATATTTTAAATTCTATGCTCTATTTATACTAATATACTCTCATGGATCTAACCTGCCAGTGAAACATGCCAAGAATGATGCTGGAAGTAATTGGCATATGGTCTGAAAGTACTGGTCTGTGGGATAGGACTCTTAATTTAGATACCAATTCCCCCAAACATTCATGAAGATAATTCTGGAATTAGCTGTAAGCAACTCTGTTGCATCTAAATCCACTCCCTCAATTGAGTGGCTTGCTGGACCTAAATTTAAATTCCACAGCTGCTATGTGGATATCAGAAATTTCCCTCTTTGGATTGTAGCCTGTGATCATGATATTTTGACCAGAAGGAAAGGTATGATCGCTGACAACTTTGGATCAACTATTCATTATGAAGCTATTGATAGTGAAGCCAGCAGAAGTTATTAGAAATTGAATGTGGCAAATACAAGGTAGCACTCACATAAAAATACATGAGAAGGTAAGTGACCCTAATGCTGAAGTTCAGAAAAAAGAAAAAAATTTCTTTTTTAAAAATGACCAAAGTCAAGGCTTTAAAACTTGAAAAAAGACAGATTTCTACCTATCTTTCTTAGCACAACTAAAACAGAAGAGATAATTGGCCTGTCATGGAGTTAACCCTAACCCTAACCCTAACCCTTGGGATTTATTAGGTTTTATAAAGGCAAGAAAATATTGCATTTTACCCAAAAAACTAAAATTAATATATTCATAATTACTTCCCAGCATTAGTAAATTTACCTTTATAACTTGAAGTAAAGTAATTCAGAATGATGGCTGTTATATGAAGCCAATATCAACAATAAGCAGTAAACTGAGCTTTCCTGTTAATAAAACTTAAATTTCAACCTACAATAGATAAATTTGTTATTACTGAATCACTTAAGGGCAGGAGAGTTTAGAACTTAAAAGCACGTGTTTAAGATAAAAGGGGAGAAATTTAAAGGATATCTGAGGGATAAGTGTTTCACTGGTATGGTGGTGAATATTTGGACAAATTGCCAGAATAATAGTAGATATAATTACGAACATTTAAAAAGCACTTGGATGGGAAAGATGAAGAGGGATATAAGTCAAATACAGAAAAACAAGATAAGTATGGATAAGTATCACAGTCGAGATGGATGAGGTGGCCAAAGGGCCCGATTCTGTGTTGTGTGTTTGTGCATAGAGATTCTCCTACTTGATAAAACAATTCACATGATTTCACTTACAGTTGCAAAAGTCATTGGATAAGGATATGAAAAGGTTACTCCGGCTACTTTCAATAAATGTATGAGCCTTCTGAACCATGCTGCACAAAGATTAAAACATTGATTATGAGTTTGTATTTTATTAAATCTGACGAAGGAGCTTCAAACTGAAATGGTACCTTTATTTCTTTTTCTATTGCCACCTGTTCTTCTCAATGTTGCCAGCAATTTCTGTTTTTAGTTCAGATTTTAGCACATCCTGTCAATCGACTTTAAACCTCTCCAAGTAACACTAGATACTGCTAACAATATTTTTAATTACTGTGCTTGTGTTTTGCACTTGTCAGAAATTTGGTTGTATTTGCTTTTCCATTTCCCTCCTGTCGTTTGGAGGTGAGTAAGACAATTTCAATAGTGTGACTGTTGCTCATTGCTTCATTTAGTGACTTCTGATATATCATTCCTTCTTATTGTTGACTTTTTGCTGAATCAAAACTCCACACTTTATTTTTAACCTATCTCTCTATCTCATCTGAAAATTCTAAAATGGGTTTCAGAAGAAACTGAAATATTTCCATTGTTCTTTAGACCATCTGCCTTGTTCACTTGTTTTATGTACGAATCATCAAACACAGACAATTGCTTGTCTAATTTCCAACTTTTTTCATGTTGCCTTCCAACTTATTGGTTAGCTTTCTGCCTTACATTTCCAATTCTGCTTTCCTCACTTTTGAATCTTTGTTCAGTATCTAGAGTTACTTGGAGAGGTTTAAAGTAGGTTGGCAGGGGACAGAGTCCAGAACAGATGAGAAGTTGGGGACAAATACTGTAGACAAAGACAGCAAGTTGAGAAGGCACGAAAGGCAGAAAAACAGCAAAGAGGATGATAGATCGGAGTTACACAAGAGACTGCAGATGCTGCAATCTGAAGCTAAACACAACCAGCTGTAGGAACTCAGCAAGTCAAGCACTATTAGTGGGAGAAAACAAAACTCAATGTCTCAAGCCAAAACTTATTATCAACAATGGGGAAATGTAATGAAATGGGTTATTGGCTACTTAGGTGTAATTGGGCAGCATGGCTCATGGGTCGAAAGGGTGCATTACCATGCTGTATGTCTAAAATGTTTAAAAAATAAGGTGTCTGGTTTATGAGAGATGGAATTGCCTGGGACTATATTCATTGGAGTTTAGAAGGAAAAAGGAGGTGGGTATGAAAAAATAATTATCATTATCTTATAGAAACTTATGATTATGAAAAGAATAGATGTGATAGAAGTTGGGAGGTTATCTCCACTAGCAGATGTAAAGAGGACAGAGTGTGAGGAGAGGGACAAGGACCCTATGTGGGACTGGTGAACCAGGCTGCGCGCGCGCGTGTGTGTGTGTGTGTGTGTGTGTGTGTGTGTGTGTGTGTGTGTGTGTGTGTGTGTGTGTGTGTGTGTGTGTGTGTGTGTGTGTGTGTGTGTGTGTGTGTCTTGGAGGGTGGGGCTGAACCAGAGAAGAGAATAGAAGAATCCAATGGGGAGATGGAGGTCTTTAGTCTTTACTGTCTTCACTAGCCTTTACTTGGAAGAGCACGGAATCTAAGAAATTGAAGCAAATCACTTGCAATGACTTGACCACATTTACAGGCAAGGGGTTCTTGGAGTGCAGTGGGGGATGGTTTATGTTGTGCCATTATTTAAAAAGGGCAGGAAGGACAAGCCAGGTATCTATAGACTAGTGAACCTGTTATCAGTAATTGTAAAGTTTCTGGGGTGATTCTGAAGGACTGGAGCTAACAACTGTTGGATAGCCAGGGACTGATTGAAGATGGTCAGCTTGGCTTTGCATGTGGGAGATTGTGTTTCATGAATTTGATAGAATTTTTAAAAAGGTGACCAAAAGGATTGATGAATGTTGCAAATATGAATTTTTTATCAAGGCTTTTAACAAAGTATTGCATGTCAGATTAGACTGGAAGGTTAAATAACATGGAATCCAAAATGAGTTGGCCAATTGGATAAAAAAAACTGGCAGTGGAAGGAGAGAGAGAGAGAGAGAGAGAGAGAGAGAGAGTAGTAGTGGAGTGTTGCTTTTCTGATTGAGGCCTGTGACCAGTGATGTGCGAAAGAGTTCATTGCTGGGCCCATTGTTGCTTGCGATGTGGCTACCGAGGCTGTGCAGAGAAGATTCTCCAGGATGATTCTGAAGGGCAGCACAATGAGCGTAGTGGTTACTGCAATACCATTGCAATGCCAGAGACAGGGGTTTGAATTCAGTGCTGTCTGTCAGGAGTCAGGATGTGTGGATGGGTTTCCTCCGGGTGCTAAGGTTCCCTCCCACCGTTCAAAAATGTACCAGGGTTATTGGCTACTTAGGTGTAATTGGGCAGCATGGCTCATGGGTCAAAAGGGTGCATTACCATGCTGTATGTCTAAAATGTTTAAAAAATAAGGTGTCTGGTTTATGAGAGATGGAATTGCCTGGGACTATATTCATTGGAGTTTAGAAGGAAAAAGGAGGTGGGTATGAAAAAATAATTATCATTATCTTATAGAAACATATGATTATGAAAAGAATAGATGTGATAGAAGTTGGGAGGTTATCTCCACTAGCAGATGAGACTAGAACTAGGGAACATAGCCTCAAGATTCAGGGGAGTAGATTTAAAACAGAGATGAAGAAGAACTTCTCCCAAAGACTAAAATAGTCAGCCTTGTAAATTTATTGAAGTTATGTCATCTGTTGCTCAAGCTCCAAAACCATAAGTTTGAGCTACTCTACCTGATAAAATTAACAATTCCTGTACCTGGGCAGGTGCACTCTTTAGGATTCAATACAGAATCCTTTGTCTTGAGGTAACTCACATTTTCTTTTTGTTCATACCAGAATGGTCATTTCTGCCAATCATCCATATATAGCCCTTGCACACTGGCACGTGAACCTAGTAATTAACCACCAATCTACTGGTTCACCTGCCAGTGTGAACGATCCCAAACCGGTGGGGGGAATCGCCCTGGGGATGAACCTCCTATAAAGGGTGTATCATTGCCGATCCATTTTGAATTGGCATACCAGGTTGCCCAATGTGAATGGGATAATTGGTATGCCGGGTCCAATTAGTGACGGGTTGATGACATTCTTGTGTGTGTCCATTCCAAATAACACACTGATTTAAAAGTGTATAAACTTTGTATTCAATTTACTGAATTTGCAATCTTGATCAATGTATTATGATCTTGTATTTAAACAAAATTATTCATGTTTAATTAAAACATAATTATGAAGGCCAATATGCCAAAAGATCTCACTACAACCCATCTACCTGTGATGCCATTTTCAAGGAATTATGTATCTGTATTTCCAGCATTATTTACAGCACAATGTGAGCCCTTCAGCCTATGATATTGTGCTGACCTATATAAACCTAGTCCAGTATCAGAAAATCGTAGTGTGAATCAAACACACACGAATAAGAATGTGGGAAAATACGTGCACAATTTAATATAGCATATGTACACAATTTATAAAGAACCGTGGGAAAGTGGCAGTGCCAATAAAATACAAACATGCACAATTTATAGCGAGCACGAGAAAGTTGCAACGGGGATGAAAGACATGTGTGCTGCCCCCCCCGCCACACACACACACACACACACACACACACACACACACACACACACACACACACACACACACACACACACACACACACACACACACAACACACACACACACACACACACACACACACACACACACACACCGAAGTGGGTACATATAACAATTAAGAATAGATATATAAATGTCTGTGAGAGACAAATGGAAGGAAGAGAAGAGAAAGATGGGGGGGGAGAGAGAGAGAGAAAGACAGACAGGCAGACAGAGAAAGAGATAGAGAGAGGGGAAGAGACAGAGAAAGAGAGACACAGGGAGAGAGAGACAGAGAGAGGGGGAGGGAGAGAGAGAGAGAGAGAGAGAGAGAGATAGAGAGAGAGAGAGAGAGAGAGAGAGAGAGAGAGGGACTGTGGGCAGCCAAGGAACTAGCTGCCTTTTCCTTTAAAGCCCCCATGCCTTGGCATAATGAAAGGAATGTATGCATGAAGCACTCATGGAGAGGTTTCTCTGCCACACAGAATTCTGGGAGGGCAGGTCCACCATCACTTGATGCATCACTCAGGATGTCCCTTCTGGAGGATAGGTGCCCTTTTGCTCTGCGCTACCAGGTAGGCAGTGAGAAAGGGTGCAGAGAACAGTTTTTCATTGGTCTAGTGTGTGAACAGCGCTACTGGCTTTTCTAAATGTTTCATTCACCCACCAATTTAGTGGGTTTGCCAAATGTGAAAGGGGCTTAGATTTTGGCTCAGATTTTTTCTCTCCATTCGTAATTCACAGCTCTGGTTTCAGCAACAAATTACAGAATCAAAGAAGCATAATCTGCATTTAGTCACATGAATGGATTTGACCTGCTTGGTCCACCCAAGCATAGTTAATTCCTTTGTCTATTCATTTTTCATCCAACCTACTCTGAAAATTAAAATGACCCTGTCCCAATTCTCAAGGTCTCAGACCTGAAACTTTTTGCTTTCCTCAGATGGTGCCTGACTTTTGAATATTTCCTGAAAATTCCCATAACTATGGTTGTCAAAGGTTCAGCTGGAGTTCCCACATGGCATTGGGTGTCCATTGGTTATGCATCTATTTAGAGTTTTATAACAAAACTACTTGATAGAACAGGAGGTCGGGGTAATGAGAGGGGGAGAAGTAGCATTGCTTATCAGGGAAAATATCACTGCTGTGCTCAGGCAGGACAGATCAGAGGGTTCGACTAGTGAGGCAATATGGGTGGAGATGAGGAATGTGAAAGGTATGATCACCCACATGGGGTTGTATTGTAGACTACCCAATAGTTAACGAGCATTGGAGGAGCAAATCTGTAGAGAGATAGCAGACAGCTGCAGGAAACATAAGGTTGTGATAATAGGAAATTTTAATTTTCCACAGATTGACTGGGACTCCCATACTGTAAAAGGGCTGAATGGCTTGGAGTTTGTCAAATGTGTTCAGAAAAATTTTCTAAATCAATAGATAGAGATTCCAACTAGAGATAATGCAATTCTGAATCTCTTATCGGGGAATGAAACAAGACAGATGACAGAAGTATGCGTAAAGGAACATTTTAGGTCCTGTGAACATAATGCCATTAGTTTCAAGTTAATTATGGAGAAGGTTAAGACTGGGCCCTGGTTTGAGATTCTAAATTGGAAAAAGGTCAATTTTGAGGAAATGAGGAAGGATCTAGAATTCATGCATTGGTATAAGTTGTTTTCGGGCAAGGATGTGAGAGGTAAGTGGTGGACCTTCAAACATGAAAGTTTGAGAATATACAGTCTGTATGTTCCTGTCAGGATTAAAGGCAAGGTTAGCAGGCACAGGGAACCTTGGTTTTTGAGTGATATTGGGAATCTGGTTCAGAAGGTGTTTAATAGGGTATAGGCAACATAGAGCAAATGAGGTACTTGAAGAGTATAAAACATGCAAGAAAAACCTCAAAGGCTTAAAGAAGACATGAGGTTTCTTTGAAAGACAATGTGAAGGAAAATCCTAAGGGTTTCTACAGGTATATTTAGAGCAAAAGGATAATAAGAGACAAAATTGGTTCCCTTGAAGATCAAAGTGGTCGGCTTTGCATGGAGCCAAAAGAGATGGGGGATATCTTAAATGTTTTTTTTCATCAGTATTTTCTCAGGAAACAGGCACAGAGTCATGGGAAGAAAGGAAAAGAAACAGTGAGGTCATGGAACCTGTACAGATGAAAGAGGAGCAAGTGCTTGCTGTCTTAAAGCAAATAAGGGTGGAGAAATCCCCAGGGCCTGACAAGATATTCTTTCAATCCTTGAGGGACGCTAGTGTAGAAATTGTAGGGGCTCTGGAAGAAACACTTAAAATGTCTTTAGCCACAGGTGTGGTGCCAGATGATTGGTGGGTAGCTCACGTTGTTCCATTGTTCTAAAAAGGCTCCAAAAGTATCCCTTGAAATTATAGGCCAGTAAGCCTATTGTCAGAAGCAGGTAAATAATTGGAAGGTGTTCTAAGAGATTGAGTATACAATTAGTTGGATAGCCATGGACTGATTAAGGATAGTCAACATGGCTTTGTGCGTGGTAGGTTGTGTTTAACCAAACATAGAGTTTTTTTGAGGAGGTTACCAGGAAAGTTGATGAAGGAAAGGCTGTGGATGTTGTCTACATGGATTTTAGTAAGGCCTTTGACAAGCTCCCACATGGGAGGTTAGTCAGGAAGGTTCAGTGGCTAGGTATTTGTGGTGAAGTATTCAACTAGATTCAACAAAGGCTGGACGAGGAGAAGCCTGAGAATAGTGGTGGATGATGCTTCTCAGACTGGATGCCTGTGTCTAGTGGTGTGCCTCAGGAATCGGTGCTGTGACCATTGTTATTTGAAATCTACGTAGATAATCTGGATGATAAATGTAATATATTGGATCAACAAGTTTGCAGATGACACTAAGATTTGAGGCATCACGGACAGTGAAAAATGTTTTCAAAGCTTGCTGATGGATATGGACCAGCTGGAAAAATGGGCTGAAAAATGGCAGATGGAATTTAATGCATACAAGTGTGAGGTATTGGATTTTGTAAGGACAAATCAAGAAAGGTCACATGTGGTAAATGGTAGGGTACTGAGGAGTGCAGTAGAACAGATGGATCTGGAAATAAAGATACATAATTCCATGAAAATGGCATCACAGGTAGATGGGTTGTAATGAGAGCTTTTGGCATATTGCCTTTCATAAATCAAATATTGAGTGTAGGAGTTATGGTAAAATTATATAAGATATTGGTGAGGCCACATTTGGAGTAGTGTGTGCAGTTTTTGTCACCTAACTATTGGAAATATATCAATAAAATAGAAAAAGTGAAGAGAAGATTTACTCGGATGTTGCCCGGACTTCAGGAACTGAATTACAGGGAAATGTTAAACTGGTTAGGACTTTATCCCTGGAGGGCAGAAGAATGATAGGAGATTTGATAGAGGTAGAGTATTTAAAATGATGAAGGGGATAGATAGATTAAATGTAGATAGGGTTTTCTTTCCACTGAGGGTAGGTGAGATACAAACCAGAGAACTTGGGTTAAGGGTAAAAGTTTAGGAGAAACATGAGAGGAAATTTCTTCACACAGAGAGTGGTGGGAGTGGAACAAGCTGGCAGCTGAAGTGGTAAATGTATGTTGAATTTTAATATTTAAGAAGAATCTGGAAAGGTAGATTGATGGGAGAGGTATGGAGGACTATGGATTGGGTGCAAGAGAGTGGGACTAGGCAAAAAAAAAGATTTGGCATGGACTAGAAGGGCCAAATGGCTTGTTTCTATGCTATGATGTTCTATGGTTCTATGGTTCCACTCACCACAAACAAGATTTCCCTTTACTGACTTCAATATTAAAGCACTGCTGAGATGGCCTTCTGAGTTTAATGGAGTAAAGTGTGCCTGGCAGTTGGATTTCAATTTTTTATCTGTGTGTTAATCATGCACTTTATAGAGTGCCATATATCAACTTAATCCCCCATTAAAAAATCATGAATCAGACAAAAATACATCAAGAACAATTCTATGGTGGTGTTCACCCAAAATAAGTTGTTAACAGTATCAGTGCAGTTCCTGGCAATTTCTTGTCCAGTTTAGTACAGCTTTAGATACTTTTCTCTGCAGCATACAGTACAGCAACACACTCTGAAGTTACCATAGATGAGATAGAAACTAGAGGGGGAGAGAGAGTATCAGATTTGGTGAAAGGACTCATTAAGGAGATAAACACCAGGAGAGAGGGCAAAGTCCTGTTTTCTGGTGAGCCAGGAAACCTAATAGGCTAGGGCCACCAAAGGGAGAACCTGGAAGGAGATGGCTCCAGCAGTTTCCTTTCAGGTGTGAAAATTTTAATTCAATTAAGGAATGCAGGAATTTCATGTCAATGTGAGATATCAAGATGAAATGCACAGCATCAAAAATATTGACGCAAACTATTTCAGATATTGGTTTAGATCCCAGGGATTATATGCATTATCTAAACTCTCTTGACAGATTGCAAAAAAAATGATGCAGTGTTAGGAATATGGAGAAGGTCACTTTGTCTGGATTGGGAACTATGCTTTAGCAGACTTCTTCATAAAAAGTGTCTTCATTTGGAAGCCCTTGCAGTCAATATTTCTAGATTATTTTCAAAAAAAAAACTACCAACTCCCACAGTTACTTTGACTGCACCTCCTCACTCCCTGTGTCCTATAAGGATTCTATTCCATTCTCTTAGTTCCTCTGGTTCTGTTGCATATTCTTCCAGGATGAAGCCTTCCATTCCAGAACATCCGAGATGTCCCCTTATTCAAAACTTCTTCTCTACCATCATTCAGCCCTGACCCATATCACTATTTCCCACACATCTGCCTTGGCCCTCTCTGCCCCTAGAAGCATCAAGAACAAAATTCCCCTTGTTCTCATCTACCATCCCACCAGCCTCTGCATCCAGCATAGTATCCATCGCAATTTACGGCACTTACAATGTGATCCCGACTCCTGTCACATCTTCCCTGCTTCTCCCTTCTCTGCTTTCTGCAAGGACCACTCCCTCCATGACTCCTTCATCCACTCATCCCTTTCCACTTATTGGGGTGCCTTGATTTCTACCCCTGTGACCACAAGAAATGCTACAATTGCACCCACACCTCCTTCCTCACCACTATTTGGGAACCCAAACAGTCCTTCCAAGTGAAGCAACACTTCACATGGATCTGCAGGGGTTATCTACTGCATCCTGTCCTCCCATTGTGGCTTCATCTATGTTGGAGAGAATGGTCGCAGACTGAGAGATCATTTAATTGAGCATGTTCTCCAATGGACACCACATGACCTGCTGAGTTCCTCCAGAACTTTTGTGTATTGCACTGCAATCACAGCATCTCTAAATCTAAAGTGTTGCGCAATTAATAGGATTAACTTCAATGCATTACCAAGGTAGTGGTAGTTTCAAAAAGAAGTAATACTAGCCCGACTAGTCATTGTGATCAACAACTGAGGTCTGCAACAGATGGTAAATATATTTCAATATGCAACCGATGGAGATGCATTTTTAAATTTGAAATGGAGGCAACATTAGAAGAAAGGATGGAGCAGCATGAGTTTTTAAAACAAAAAATTTTGTTAGTGGTTTATTTTTCCACAAATGCTGCTTGACAGGCTGAGTTCTTCCAACATTTTCTCTTTTTGTTTCTAATGAGTTTAGAATTATTTTTGTGGGTCTCAAGAAGTGGGAATGTTTTTCATCTTACAATACAATCTGGCTACTGCCTATTTTATGAAGGCTGGAGAAATATTCCTTCTCCTTGAGAGATAATTAAACATCTTAGATTCACTGCCAACCTCTACTCTCACCACCTCATTCCCACTTACATTTCAGTCTGATATTGGTGAACTTGTAGAAGATCCCATTTGGCAGGATACAGTTCAAGTCCAATCCTGACAAGGCTACCAAACAGAACTACTGGCTTTTCTTTATTCAAATGTGAATACCACAATCCTCTCTTTAAATCAACTGCCATAAATTTAAAATTAATTTAGTCTAATCTGTTGTATTTACAGCATTTTGCTTGTCTATTGTTTCTGTTATCATATATTTGAAAATATTTTTTTAATCCTCTCAAATGTGTTTTAAATCCTCAGCCTGCAGGCCTTTTTGGAAACAAAAACATAATTTCCTTTGTTATGATTTTGCCATTTTTGTATCAATATTTTTCCATTGTAAATTCACATAACATGATAAGAGAGGAATTTGGAGGTGATGTTAAGTGCAAGATATAAATTTTAATTGACTGATATGCAGTTGCTTTACTGTAATAATATCCTGCCACCAGTGGTGGCACATCAGCACATTGGTTTTGGGAATCAGATACAATTATAAGAGAGGTGTACAATTATTTTTGTGGTCACGGTCAGATTGACAATTTGAGACCTTTTTGAGGGCCATGAAAAAAAAATATGAATATGAAACATAATATACAACTCAGCACAATAAAGGTAAAATACAGGAACAATGACTGGTGCTTTTGGGTGTTGAATAAAGTAATTTAATTTACATCATTTTTAAAGTTATTACGAATATTGGAAAATCAATAATGGACTGCATTTTTGATCCCCCAGTGATATCTCTTAAGTGACCCTAAAACATTCATTGGATTTTCAAAGGATGTTTCTACAGGATTAACCTGGCATGTTATAACGCTTTTGCATGACTATTTGGGAATGTCAGGCTGTATTTTCAATGAAACAATTTTCACAATTATAATTTTCAGTCAAAAGACTCACACCAAGTTGCAGAATGGCTTGATACTGACTGAAGGGGTACCAGATATTGGAACTGAGATGTGAGAGGGGGAAAAGACACTAAAGGCTTCCTGATCTTGTTGGAGGTTTGGATCTGGAGCTCGGATTACTGATGGAGGCTATGTGGCTGCAGAGGCTACAAGAGTGCTAGAGGCAAGTCCATGGACACTCAGTGACTAGGGGAACTCTCTTTTGTTTCTCTTTCCCTTATTGTAAGGGGCACTGGGTAATTTCTGCTGATGGTCAATCTTTGTCTGCCTTGCAGTAGACTAAAGGAAATTTTGTGTAATACAGTAGAATCCCCATTATTCAGAATTCAATCAACCAGAAACTCAAGCAACCAGGAAAAAAACCCAAAGAAATAAATAAATTTAAAACATTTCAAATAAATAAGACTGGGCAGATGGACCCAGTGGGGGAGCACTAAGGCTTTGTTAAACATGCTTATGTTTGCTGTGCTGAACTAGCAATGCCCCTCAGTGTGCGCGTATTCTTTTCATTGTCACCACTTGCTTGGAGATGAGCTGAGTTGTCGACATGAGGAAGGAGTGCCAAGAGCCTGACTGGGACACTTATGTGGAAGTGAGCAGGGTTATCAATGCAAGGATGGTGCACTGAGGGCCTGACTGGGACATTTCCATGCACGTCAGTCAGGTTATCAGCGTGAGGAAGGTGCGCTGAGGCCATATTTCCTGACAACATAGAAAGAAGCTACTTTGCTCCATTAAGTCTATGCCAGGCCACAAAGCAACCCCATTCCCCATTAATTGTTCTTGTTAACCTAATCTCTTCACATTGCCATTAAGTTGCTGACTTCATCCTCCGATTCCATCACACACTAGGGACAATTTACAGTGGCCAATTAACTGAACAGCCTGCATGTATTTTTAAATAAGGAAAGAAACATAGGGATGATACAAAGTCATATTTTGTAAAGCAGCTGCATCACAGCATTAGCACCCAGGCTTGATCCCGACATCCAAAACTTTGTGCACTCTCCTTGAGACTGCTTGGGTTTCCCTTGATGGTTCCAGTTTAATCCCACTGTATTACTAAAACTGAAGCACCTGGGCACAAAGAGAATATGGACACTCCAAAGAGCAGCTCTGGAGTTCAGGAATGAACCCAGGTTGCATGAACTATGCAGTAGTAGTTCTACTAGTTTTACCATTGAGCTGATCACAACATCTTCTATAGTTTTTAACTATTTAAAAAGTAAAAGGCATTTAAGGCTGAAGAAAGCTGCCTTATGATGTTGCTCTTGAATTTGCAGCTTGTCCTATGGATTGTTTTGTGACTTTGATGATAAGACTCACACCACCAGATTCAGAACAGCTGAATACCAACCACCAGTAGACTCGTCAACAACAAACTCAATCAGATATTTATTTAAGGACACTTATTTCTGAATTTTATTGATTTTTTTCATTTCTGCACAGTTTCCTATCATTTCTTTATTTGTTAACATGTGTATGTTGTGTACAATTTTTTTTGCACTACCAATAAGTGGTAATCTGCCTCACCCAGAGGAAAAAGAATCTCAGGATTGCATGTGATGTCATGTATGTACTCTGACAATAAATTTTAAATCTTAAATATCCAAACATTTTTGTCTGTGCCTTCCAGACAGAATTTTTATTGGTTGGTTCAATTTCTCTGTGTAAATGTATTTGCTTTAAATTTTTTTTGGAATATTTTATTTCAATTTTAGGAAAATACAGAATATAGGACTCAATTAATATAATAACAGTAATACATTGAATATATAATCATAGAAAAAAACATTCATATGATCTGAAAAAAATAAAAAGGAGAGTCCCTCTTCTCCCAGCACCCCTTCCTAATTTGAAAGAAAAGGGAACAAACAATAGGGAATAGAGGGAGATAAAAAGAAAGAAAATAGAAAAGAAAAAAGCAACAGGAGCAAGGTTCATCATCTTAGAGTCATATCATTTAAAAATATTACATTTCTAATAAGGAGTATACTAATTGATAAATATCAAATTAAATTATACAATCTAGGTAATCCAAACAAGGTTGCCAAATTTTGACAAAACATACTGTATTTATTCCTAAGACTATAAATAATCTTCTCAAGGGGAATTAAACTTTGCACTTCCACGTTCCAACAATCAATATGAAGTAGGGAATTGGATTTCCATGTTACTGCTTTACATCTCCTGGCACTTGACAGCGCAATTTTAATAAATTTAGATTAACCTCTGGAGAAGTGAACCACAACAATTCCGGATCTAGATGGAAGTTCATCCCATAATTTTTGTCAACACTTCCCCCAATTCTATCCAAAAGGGACTTAATTCTGTGCATAACCAGGTGAAATGTAAAAAAAGGTACCAACATCTATATAACACCTAAAACACCTATCAGAAAATTCTAGTTTATTTTTATGTATCTTTTAATGTGTGAGATAGAATTGGTGCAGAAAATTATAATGAATCAGTCTATATCTAGAATTAATTAAGGTAGTCATACTATCTACACATAGCTCTGAGCAGCAATGTGGATCAATTGCAATGCCCAAATCTGATTCCCATCTCTCCCTTGATCTATGAAGTCCAGATTTGGGGCTTTGATCTTGGATCAGAGCACATATATTAGAGATAAATTTGGTTGCATTCCACTGTTGAATTAGAATTTCCATGTCTGAACCTATTAATAGGACCATTAAAGGTCCCCAGTTTTCCTTAAAAAAAGATCACAATTGAAGATAGCAGAAGAATGTGTTGTTAGGTAAATTATATTTATTTTTAAGTCTCTCAGAAGACATAAATTCCCTCTGTTGATCATAATAATCTTCAATGCACCTGATACCATCTTGGAACTAGGTTGCCTAGATTCTATTACCCAAAGTCATGGGTATTAAACTATTTTGAGATAGAGGCATCTTTGAGGATAATTCCTCTTTTAATCCAACAAATTGTTTAATTTTATCCCAAATATAAATTACATGTTTCAATAATGGGTTATTTGTTTTCCTTTTATTTAATTTAAAATTCCATTTATGAATAAATTCTTCTGCCATCTGCTGTCCTACCATATGCAAGCCAATTATAGCCCAGGAAGGAATTGTCTCATTAAAAAAAGCAACAACAAAATAAATTTGTGCAGCTAAATAATATTTTTAAAAATCTGGTCATTTAAAAAAAAATTATTAGGTAGTGGGATAGGTAAGGATTGAAAAAAGTATTGAAGTCTCGGCATTATCTTCATTTTTAGACAATTTACTCTGCCCAATAATATGATGGGCAAGTTTGTATTTGCTTTAACTAACTCTGAACAAAAATGTTCTCAATAAATACATAAATAGTTAATATTTTAAGGAATATTATACAACAGAAAAATGTACACTGGTTCTCTTTGTGCTGCTTCAAGGCTTCAGACGTAAAACATTTAACTGTGTAAATCTTCATTGTACTATGCATTCTAATGTCCTTAGTCAAGTTAGCAATAACATCCAATATGCCTGAAGAGTACCTCCGTTTGAAATGTTTTTTGGACTCTAAATTTGTGAGAGGCAGTACTGTACCGTCATGTGGTTTTGCTGGGTGCCAAATCGGAAGGAAAAGACATTCTCTGCATTTTACATGGCAAGATAAATACAGAAAAGAAAACAAATGAAAGATTGAACTACTGAATGTGAATAAAGTAAAATTCTTCAGTATTCTGGCATGTTGCAATTACCTGGTAAATTTGGTCAATGAACTTCTTTCCACTTTAATTTTGATTTTTCTTCTGAAAACCAAATCTATAAAATGTTCTGCTTGTTTTGAAAATCTTCTGCATTAATATTAGTTTGATCACTTACCCACAATCTAAAAGCTCAAATTCACAGCTAGTGCTATATAGTTTTTTCAAAGATATAACTAACTAGGACAAACTCTTTTTTGTACAACTGAGTGACACTCTTGGGGTGCCAAGAGCAGCTTCATGCCAGGCCCAGTGCCTGTTATTCAAACAGAGCCAAATTACAAGTCTCCAGAAGCACAGTCAAGGCAAAGATACGAGAGTCTCTCACTACCACTCTCCCCCAGCTGGGATTTGACAGACTATAATGCAGTACTTTGTTACATATTTCAGCTTCAGTAACTTGATAACTTAACACTCTTTTTGAAAAAAAGAACTCCAGCTAGTGCTCTAGCTCTAAGAGATTCCAAGGCTTCTTGACCTCTAGAAAAAGCGTTAAACATGTTCTCTCTTTTGGCCTGGTTTCAAATAGCAATGCACTACTTGTGCATGTACGGCCCAATTTGCGGAGACGTGTTGTGGTGTTAAGAATAAAGGCAGAAGGCTGCTCTTTCCTGTTCATGATTAACACATCTAAAATGAGAAAGTTTATGCCTGACAATCCTCAAATCAAATTTTAAAACAAGTGGATTCAATTAAACCAACTATTCACGTTCATCACACTTCACTTAAATAAATAAAACACACAGGATGGAGCTTGATTTCAACAGCCTCCCATTGCTATTGAGAATGAGATGGAGCACCCTGATGAATGTTGCCAGAAAGGATTTTGCTCTCTTGAGTACACTTTGATAGAAATACTGCTCTCATTACTCCTTTCCTTCTTTTATACTGACAAATTAAACACTAATTTACAACAAGTGAGGACTGTACCACTGTCAAAATGCCAAACCTATACACTGTTCCTCCAGCCTAACCCTGGAGCCAGCGTTCACATCTGAAACAGTAGGAGCTGCCTGATGCCAAGCTCCAATACGAAGTGGCAACGTGTAGCTAAAATTAAAGGCATTACAATAAGCAATCAAAAACAACAGTAGCACTACTTAAATAAGTATAAAACAATGGAGTTGAAAAGAAGGAAAAATATTATGAATATTCTCAGAGTTTGCATTTTACACATATAATAGTTTTATTAAATACTTCAGAATAGCTGCTTCTACGCATAAGACTAAAATTAACATCAGAGCTACATACCAGCAATTTTGGCAGTAATCATTTTGGGAGAGCTTCAGTGTGAATTACATGCAATTACCCTTTCTTATTTTGTAATCTAAATCAATTACCTCATAGAGCTTGTCTTATGAAAGAACTTCTTTAATACCAACAGCTAAAGCTGTCTTCAAGGATTTATGATTTCAACAAACAATTGTCAATATCCTGGAAGCAATCTACTCGAAAAGGCATCATGTGTAGCTTCAGACAGGGGACAATAATTGAGTGCAATGACATAAAACTGTGAGATACCAAGTGTATGTGTTAGATCAAACTGGTTGTTAATTAATCTTCTGTGGCGGCTCACCACTAGGCAAGCGAACTGGACCCGCTTGTAAGCCATGTGGTGGGGCAGCCGGCCAAAATGGCGCCATCGGGGGTGTTCCCTTCCTCCCAGCACGGGGATCAGAAGCCCAAGCTGGGGGACCACATGATGTCCGGGTGACATCAGCGTCCTCCAGCGTGGTTCTCAGCCAGGTCTGGGCTGGGAGTATAAGTACAGCCCAGCAGCCTGCAATAAACTAGTCTGCTCGCTGAGCTCAACCCGTCTGGTTGTGTGTATGTTATTGCAGGAGCGGTGTAGCTGCCACAACAATTGGTGACCCCGACTGGTTCAAACGTCTTTGAATCCATCATGAGCGAGCCTGGGATCAATGCTATAACCATGAAACTGCCTGAATTCTGGGTTCAGGAGCAGGACACCTGGTTCGGCCACGCGGAGGCTCAGTTTCACCTCCGCCAGATTTCATCCAACATGACCAGATTCTACCATTTGGTCGCTGCCTTGGACTAGGCCACTGCCAGACACGTGCTGCACCTTGTTCAGCACCCACCTGCCGAAGACAAATATGAGACAATCAAGCGAGTGCTTACCAGATCCCTCAGACTATCCGGACACCAGCGTGCCGCTCAGATGCTGCACCTCGATTCCCTGGGGGACAGGTCCCCATTGGAGCTGATGGACGAGATGCTCGAGCTCATGGGTGAGCACACTAACTGCCCACTCTTCGAGTGCATTTTTCTTGACCATATGCCCAGGGACATCCGGCCACTGCTGGTCCAGGAGAGCTTCACTGACCTGAGGAAGGTTGCCCAGAAGACCCAAGAGCTATGGCTCGCATGATTCCTGGAGGGATCAGTGGTCCAGCAGGTCACAAAGCACAGGCACGACCACGCCAAGCCCACCCCTAGCGCTGCGGTAGAGCATCCGGCCCCTGCAGGGGCCCCCAAGAGCATAACCAAAGCCACAGCATCCACTCCAGGCCTCTGTTTCTACCACCAGCATTGGGGAGCCAAGGGTTGGAAGTGTCGTCAGCCCTGCTCTTTCCAGGGAAATGACCAGGCTGGCCACTGTTAATGGCTGCAATGGCTGGCCAAGAACACAGTATCCTCTACCTGTGGTACTCAGTTAGCGGCCAGCGGTTCCTAATTGACACTGGAGCCCAGATCAGCGTCATCTCGGCCACGGCCATTGAGTCCAGGAACTGACCTCGTGGACTTCCACTCCGTGCGGCCAACACAACAGCAATCCAGACGTATGGAGACAAGACAGTTCACTTCCAGATTGGCCAATGAAATTTCGCGTGGAGGTTCACCATCTTGTCCCTTCTGACTGTCATCCAGGATGCAGACTTCCTCCTTGCATATGGGCTTCTGGTGGACATTCGATGTAGGCACCTGGTGGACGCCCGTATCTTCCAGGCCATTCGCCTCGAAGCCTCCCGCTCAGAGCAACTGCAGATGGCTATGATCAGCATGCCCAGAGACGAGTTCCAGCGAATCCTGGACAAGTTCCCGACACTCCTCAAGCCATAGTTCTCCGCTGCCTTGCCACACCACGGGGTGTTCCACCACATCCCCACCCAGGGCCCACTGGTTCACGTCAAGGCATGCCAGCTCCCGCCTGACAAACTCCAGGTGACAAAGGAGGAGTTTGTGCACCTGTTGGAACTGGAGATTATTCAGCGGTCCGACAGCCTGTGGGCCTCGCCGCCCCACCTAGTCCCAAAAGCCTCCGGCGGCTGGTGTCCCTGCGGAGACTATCGATGGCTCAGCGAGGCAACAGTTCCTGACCGTTACCCCATCCCTCACATCCAAGACTTTACGGCCAACCTGCACAGTGGGAGGGTTTTCTCCAAGGTTGACCTGGTGCGCGGATATCACCAGATCCCGGTGCACCCTGAGGACATGCCCAAGATGGCCATCATCACCCTCTTTGGCTTGTTCAAATTCCTGCACATGCCATTGGGGCTCAAGAACACTGCTCAGACCTTCCAGTACCTCATGAACTCTGTGGGCAGGGACTTGGATTTCGTCTTTATTTATTTGGACGACATCCTTGTCGCCAGAAAGGACCAGGAGCAATACAAGGCCCACATACGCGCCCTTTTCTCCTGGCTGGCCGATTTTGGCCTTGCCATCAACCCGGCCAAGTGCCAGTTCGGGAAAGAGTCCATGCAGTTCCTGGGCCATACCATCATGGCTGAAGGAGCCATGCCCGCCGCAGCAAAGGTCACCGCTATCAGGGAGTTCCCATGCCCGGACAGCATCAAGGGGCTACAGGAATTTGCAGGTATGGTCAAATTTTACAACCGCTTCATCCCGGGAGCTGCGCGCATCATGCAGCCGCTATTCGCCCTCATCGCAGCCAAGCACAAAACGCTCTCTTGGAACCCAGAAGCCTGTACCGCATTCAAGGACACCAAGGACACCCTCGCGAAGGCTACCATTCTCGCCCACCCGCACACCGACCTGTATATGGCACTCTCTGTCAATGCCTCTGCCTCAGCCATCAGTGCCATCCTGGAGCAGCAGGTGAATGGACATTGGAAGCCGCTGGTATTCTTCAGCCGTCTGTTCCGCCCACCGGAATGCAAGTATAGTGCCTTCGACCGCAAGTTACTGGGCTTGAACCTGGTGGTGCAGCATTTCTGCTATTCTTTGGAATGGAGGACTTTTACCATTTTTACTGACCACAAACCCCTTACCCAGGTGCTCGTGATGGCAAAGGATCCCTGGTCGGCCCACCAGCAGCATCACCTCTTCTTCATGTCGGAGTTTACCACTGACATTCGGCACAAGGCGGAGAAGGACAATGTGGTTGCCGATGCACTCTCGCGACTGACCATCTGCGCGATGACGCCCGGCCTCGACTTCGACCAGCTCATCCAGGACCAGAAGTCTGATAAGGAGACAAGGGCCTTCAAGACTGCCATCATGGGCTTGCGGTTCCGAGACCTCCTGACTCCAAGTGGTGAAGGTACCATCCTGTGCGATATCTCCATGGGCACTCCACGACCAGTGGTTCCCCAGCAGTGGTGCAGGCAGGTCTTCCGTCACATCCATGACCTTTCACATCCGTCCATCAGGTCCACGGTCTGGATGGTGGCAGAACAGTTCGTATAGCATGGGCTGCGGAAGCAGATCGCGGACTGGGCTAGAACATGCACCCATTGCCAGACATCAAAGGTGCACAGGCACACCAGGACACCTGTACAGGAGTTTGAGCATGTTCGGGAATGGTTCAACCACATTTACGTGGACATCGTCGGGCCCTTACCCATTTCCCAGGGCAACCGTTAACTGTTTTCGATGGTGGACCGCACCACTCACTGGTCTGAGGCGATCCCAATGCCAGATGCCTCCACTGACTCCTGCTCCTGAGCACTGTTGCATGGTTTGGTCGCCCGGTTCGGTGTCCTGGGTCACCTAACCAGCGATCGGGGTGCCCAGTTCACATCTGCGCTCTGGGCACAGCTTGCCCACAGGTTGGGGATCCAGCTACACCATACCACAGCCTACCACCCACAGGCCAATGGACTGGTCGTACGTCTGCACCACCACCTTAAGTCGGAACTCATGGCCCGCCTCACCAGTCCCAACTGGGATCGTAGGGATCCTTTGCCATCGCGAGCGCCTGGGTGAGGGGTTTGTGGACAGTGAAGATGGTAAAAGTCCTCCCCTCCAAAGAATAGCAGAAATTCCGCACCACCAGGTACATTCCCAGTAACTCGCGGTCGAAGGCACTATACTTGTGTTCCGGCAGGCTGAAGAATTCTAACGGCTTCCAATGTCCATTCACCTGCTGCTCCAGGATGGCATTGACTGCTGTGACAGAGACATCGACAGAGAGTGCCATATACAGGTTGGCGTGCGGGTGGGCGAGCATGGTGGCCTTCGCGAGGGCGTCCTTGGTGTCCTCAAATTCGGTGCAGGCTTCTGGGTTCCAAGCGAGCGTTTTGTGCTTGGCTGTGATGAGGGCAAATAGCGGCTGCATGATGCGTGATGAAGCGGTTGTAAAAGTTGACCATACCCCCGAACTCCTGCAGTCCCTTGATACCGGTGCCCTTCTTTCTATCTCCCCTCCATTCAGTTGTTGGAACATAATTGACATAATAGTTGGGAAGATCTGTGGAGTCAATCTCTCAGTAACTTTGAAGCTCAGTACCATCATGACTGATCACTTGGAAAACACAGATCAATAATAAAATATTTTGTCATTAGTTTGATTTTAAGATTTACCTGAATTAAAGCAGTTCTAATGTATGAAGATTGAAAAGCATTTTGTGTTTTTTTGATGAGTTAATGTATCTCATATTCTAAAATACTAAGCCTTTCATGCATTTAAGATTTACAATGCTTTTTATATACATATTATACCTATTATCATCTGCAATATAGAAAATAAGCAATTTTCTCAACATTAATGCAAATGAAATGTATTTGTTATTTTTTTTACAGCAATTTAAAGGAAAATACTGGAATCAACATATTTACCTCAGCACCAGTCTAGTCCCAGTGGTGGTTTTCACTTAATTTGCAAGTTCGTGGATTCAAAACCCAACTCTCAAAACTTGAGTTGACAGCCTAAACTGACACTTTAGTGTTCTAGTGTTGGAAATGCTGTCTTTCAACACAGATGTTAAACAGAGACCTCATCTACCCTCTCTACTGAATATAAAACATTCCTTTACTCAGTGCAAAGAAAATCAAGGAGTTCTCCTCATGCTATTCAAATCACTGCCATTGGTGGGACCCTTGCTTCTTATTCATTCATTTTTTGGGGGGTACATGCAAGGAATGCATTCATTTTCTGTCACTAAATTAAGCAGTCTTTATGTCACTGAGGTAGGAAGTTTAGAGTAATTGCCACAAATATGGAATCACATGGAGGCCAAACTAGACTGGCAGATTTCCTCCTTTGAAGAACATAAGTGATTTACTTACACCAGTCTAGTAGTTTCACACTGACATCATTAATGCCTTAAGATTTTTTTTATATTCTAGCTTCTTAAATGTGTTGAAAATCCATATTTGCCAAGATGGGATTTGAAATTATATCTCTGGATGGTTGGTCCAGGTTTCTGTTTTACTAGCTCAGCAATGCCATCACTTTCATGGCATCAAACAAACTGTACAAATGAGTTATTGTGGCCTTGTTTTGGAGAAGATTATCAGATGTACAAAAGAATTTTCATTGGGATTCCAAACAATAGAGTGCCTATCTTTATTAAAATCTCTTGTTGGAAGTCGGTCAGATTGACAAACTTAGCCTATTTCAGGTAGTTCTGCTACCCAGTAAAGTGGGGAGATCTGACATCAAGGTGATGACCTTCAATCTGCAAACCTAAGGAATATGAGGGTAGGGAAGCAGGATATGATTCTTGATTTGTGGGGGGGGGGGTCATGGTGATGATGCCGATTGATCAGGAGAGGAAGGAAAAGATGGCTTGGAAGACAGCCACAATCCTTGTAACATAAGAAGTGGAAGGCTGCTAAGCTTCAGTTAATCAATATTTTGGATAGTTATACTGCTTGACCAACATTAGCCTTAAGAGCTCTGCAGTAGATTGCTCTTCTTGATTTGAGTTCTTCTGTCCATCTGGATTTTTAGGGTTAATGAATGTACTGGTTAATTTGCTGGTAATAAAGTAAGCATTTTGTCATTCTCCATTAGAATAATAGGTGCCATTCCTTTGAAGTTTTCCATTATCCCAAACTAGCATATAACCACCAGTGAACTTTTATATGAAAATTTATTGCAGCTATGCTCTGGGTAACAAATCCACTGGGCTTCCATGGTAGTCATTGAGTGATTAGCAAAGGAAGCAATTCTGTGATCTTGTTAATGATGCTGACATTTTGATTCATCTTGGATAGAATTATCTTTGAGTTTCATTTTAAACTTTTATACAAGATGGAGCTTGACTCCTTCATGCTATGTAACTGTAATTGAGAGCTTACCAAACGATTGCCTGTGAATTTTCTGGTATCAGTCTCCTTTGGTTTGTGGGATCCCCTGAACATGGCACCTAAGTTCTTAAAAGTGTTAACAGTAATTTGGTGTTGGTGCTATAACCACCAAGTTGGCTGAGCTTCCACTGCAGAGATGAATACAAATACTTTAGTGCTGTCCTGCAGGTTTTTTGTTGGTGATACTATCTTTTTGGAAGATTAAACTGAAGTCAATTAGGTCAGAAAATTAGCCTCGACTTTCTGGTTTTCTTGCTTGTCCTATGCTCTCAAGTGATGTGAACATTGGAGGCAAGACAAATATTTAATGCCAGTCTCTAATTGTCTATAACTTTCCTGCTTATTCCCTTGATCAGAAGCACCAGATCGTCACCTAAAAGTGGGATGGGAACTTTGCTGCATTTTCTGTGTCTGTCTTTTGCATTTTAACGCAATTCATTTAGAGAAATAAAAAAAATCAACTTCCCTTTTAAGATGCGGAGACTGATTTTAAATAGCATCACTTATTTAAGAACATATCAACTTAAGAATATAGCAAACAAAAAAAATGGTTGGTCAACTGGTTCCTTGATTCTGATTCACCATCTAGTAAGAATGTGGCCAATTCTATGCGTCAAGTGCAAAAGTTTGGTTCCACCACATTTGAAGTACTACCTCATTGCAGGAAAAATGTGGAGGTTGAAAGAGTGTGCAAAAGAGGTTTACCAGGCTGTAACATGGATCAGAGAGCATTAGTTAGGAGTAGTTGGAAAACTTGGATTGATTTCTATGGAAATCAACAGAGACTGAGCGGGTAACCTGTTAGAAGTATATAAAATTATGTGAGACATAGCTAGGAAGGATAATCAGAGACTTTCCCTCCCCCCTCCCCCAACCACCCCCCCAACCAAGTGTAAATGTCAAATACAAGACATTACTTTAAAGTGAGAAACGAAGAGTTTAAAGGAGATTAGCAAAGCATTTTTTTTTTTACACAGTGCCTGGAATGTGCTGCCAGAGGAGTGGTGGAAGCAGATTCAATAGTAATGTTTGAGAGGCATTTAGACAGGCACACGGACAAGCAAGGAATGGAGGGATATAGACCATGTGCAGACTAATGGGATTAGTTTAGATTGGCATCAAGGTCAGAAAAAATATTGTGGGTCAAAGGGTTTGTTCCTGTGTTGCACTGCTCCAGTTCTATGTACAATATTCTACTCCTTCTGCAATTTTCTCTAATTGCTGTAGTGTCCAGAAATCTATTGAACTTAGTCCTGAATATGTTAAGCATTCACAGCCCTTTGAGGTTCAGAATTCCCAAAATTCACTTCAGCCCACATCCCTCAGTACACCACTTACTAGAATCTCAGCAAACTGCAGCGCCAAATGCCCCAATACTGCTTCATGGAGTGAGGCATCAAGACTGGGTGAGCAGAGGTGAACCATACAATTGCAGAGAATGTGTGCACAATAACATAGTTTAGAGATACACAGGAGACTCCAGATGCTGGAACTTGGAGCAATAAATGATCTGCTGTAGGATCTCAGCGGGTCCAGCAGCATCAACAGGAGAAAAAAAAAATCAACACTTCATGCCAGAACCTTTCTTGGCAAGCTTTTTCTATACTGTTGCCTGTGGATTTGCTCATATTGTGCACTCCTCCAGCTGCTTGTAAACTAAACTAGCAATCAGAATTCTATCTTTATTGCTGAACTTTAATTTCAATTTTAAGTGATGCATCACCTGTAAAAAGTAGGTATTCCAAATGTATAATGAAAGCTCCACTGAAAATGAGTCCTGTCACATTTCCAGAATTAACAAGGTAGTATTCTATTAAACCTGTTTTGAGTCACTTATTTTAATTCAAGGCAAAAGGAGTGAGAATGAACCACAGGATTCTAAAACCACAGTGTTATTTTAAATATTCATGTTGTTTTTCAATAGACTTCTGCTTTCTACATTACAGGATTAAGACATCTCCATAGACTTGAAAAATTCAATTGATTTCCCATCAGAATCCTTCTTAGGGAGAGAAGGACCCAGAAATATAGCAGCCATATGTGAAAAAAATGTTTCTTGTTTTTAGTGCTACATGATCTCATTTTATGTAAATTATGTTTGATTTCAAATTGTTCTACTAAAGTAAGTATCTGAATGAACCACATCACATTTCTTAATCATTTTAAATTCCTTGGGGAGGTATAGCCAGCCTTAGAGTATGTTAAGGTGGACAAATCCTCAGGGCCTGATGAAATGAATTCACTCACCTTGTGGAAAGCTAAGAAGAAAAATTGTGGAGGCCTTTTGTTAGATATTTATATCAACTTTAGCTTCAGGTGAAGTGCCAGAATACTAGAGGAGAGCTAATACTGTTCATTATTTAAAAATAGCAACAAATTCAAGCCAGGGAACTATAGACCTGTGAGCTGGACATCAATGGTTGGAAAATTGCTGGAGGTGATTGTGAGGGACAGGATCTATCAAAATTTGGCTTAGTGAGGACTGATTGAAAGTAGTTAACATGGCTTCATATATGGCAAATTGTGTCTCATGAATCAGATAACTTTTTTCAAAAGCTGACGAAGAGGATTGATGAGGCAGGGCAGTAAAAGTTGTAAATATGGACATTAGTAAGGCATTTGACAAGGTCCCACATGGCAGGTTAATCTGGAAGGTAAAGTAAATTAAAATCTAATGGGAGCTAGCCTATCAGATTCAAAATTGACTGAGTGTAAGGAGTCACAGGGTAGTAGTGAAGGGAATTTTTTTTAATGATTGGAGGCATGTGACCAATGGTATATCACAGGAGTCAGTATTGATCCAGTGTTGTTTGTTATTTATAGTGACGATTTGGATGGTAATGTAGTTAACATGATTAGTAAATTTGTAACTGACACCAAAATTGGTAAATGGCAGGGGCCTGAAGAGTGGTGTAGAACAGAGAGACCTGGGTGTACAGTTGGATAGTTTCTCAAAATTGGCAAATCAGATGGACAGGGGGAGTGAAGAAAGCATTTGGCATGTTTAACTTCATTGGGTGGGGCACTGAGTACAAAAGATGAGTCCTCATGATTCAGCTATACAGGGCATTGGTGAGACCCCACTTATATACTGTGTGCAGTACTGATCACCTAGTTATAGGAAGGACATCAATGAATGTAGAGGGGTGGAGAGGAGATTCACCAGGGCATTACTGGAACTAGAGGTCTTAAATTATAGGAAGAGATTAGATAGACTGGGTATTTATTCCTAGGAGTTTAGGAGGTTGAGGGGTAATCCTATTTCGTTCTTTGGCTTGACTTCACGGACGAAGATTTATGGAGGGTATGTCCACATCTGCTGCAGGCTCGTTGGTGACTGACAAGTCCGATGCGGGACAGGCAGGCACGGTTGCAGCGGTTGCAAGGGAAAATTGGTTGGTTGGGGTTGGGTGTTGGGTTTTTCCTCCTTTGTCTTTTGTCAGTAAGGTGGGCTCTGCGGTCTTCTTCAAAGGAGGTTTCTGCCCGCCGAACTGTGAGGCGCCAAGATGCACGATTGGAGGCGATATCAGCCCTCTGGCAGTGGTCAATGTGGCAGGCACCAAGGGTGATCCTATAGAGATTTATAAAATCACAAGGAGCATTGATCAGGGAAATGTTCCAAGAACGAGGGAGCATAGGTTTAAAGTGAGAAGGGAAAGAGAGGTGAGAGGCAATTTTTTCACTCAGAGACTTATACATATCTGGAATGAGTTATCAGAAGAAACTGTAGAAGACATAATTTTGATATTCAAAAGAAATTTGGACAGATTTATGAGACAATATGGATGAAATGCAATCAAATGGGACAAACCCAGAATGTCGATCTGTTCAGCATAGATGAGTTGGGCTGAAGGGCTTATAATCATATTGATGTAACTTCTCTGCAAGATTATGGTCATAAATATGTTGTTTATGTAGAAAATGCTGGAAAAAGTCAGTCAGTCAGGCAGCAGCTATGGAAAGGGATAGAGTTTCAAGTCTAAGATCCTTCTTCAGAACTAATAAAGAAATAAATAAATAGTTTTGACTTGGTAGCTGGAAGGTTGGGGAGGACAATGGGTGGAATTAAAAAGGAGTTATCTGACTGGGTGAAATAATGTGGTCATGAAGAAGCAGTGAGGCTCCTTTGTCCATGTAATGTTGTATTGTCAAACAGACATGGACATACCCAGTTGGTCAGAATATATAAATTAAAGAAAAAAGATGAGAAGAATGGCAGGAATTAAAGGGCAGACATCAGATAAATGGAAAGGAATGGTGCAGAATTTAATATTGAGTCTAGTAGGTTGCAACATGCCCAGGTGAAAAGTGAGGAGTTAGTCCTTGAATTTATATTGAGCCTAATTATGACAGTGCAGGAGTTTTTATTTCAGATGTTCAGTGTCTGTAGTTTATAAGAGTTTAAATTTTAGATTTATGCAACCTATCATCAATTTAACCCCATATGCCCTGGTGTTACTTACATGAGCCTGACTTTGCCTTCTGTAAGTCTAATATGCTGTGATTCATTGTGATTCTGCAACAGGATGCAGATAAATTGGATAATTGAGTTAAGGTAATACATTTCAAGAAGTGGAATCTGACTATGCAGATGGAAAGAGATTGCAAATGAGTGATGCTCAGATGAATCTAGTTCTAATGCATTCATCATGAAATGTTACCAGGCAGGTCCAGCGAGTAGAAGGCAAAAGGCATAGTGACCTTTATTGCAATAGGGTTAGCGCTTAAGAATAGGGAGGCTTTGGTACAGTTGAACAGGGTGGCGGTGAGGATGCACCTGGAATATAATGCACAATTTTTGTCTTTATAAAAAAAAAGGCTAATTTTTGAAATTAGAGGGTTGTCTTAATGAGAGAAAGGTAGATAGATTGCAATTCAGAAAAATTTGGGGTAATCTAAAACATAGAAGAGAGCACATAGAACACAATAAAGGTCTTTTGGCCCTTGATGTTGTGCCAACTTATATATTCCTATCAACAAAGGCCCTCCCTACCTTATCCATGTGCCTGTCTAAGAGTCTCTTAAATGCTCCAAATGCTTTAGCCTCCCCCAGCACCCCTGACAAGGCATTCTAAGCACCCACAATTCTCTGTGTAGATAAAACACATCTCCGATGTCTCCCTAAACTTTCTTCCCTTCACTTTGTACAGATGTCCTCTGGTGGTTGCTTCTCTTGTACAAGGAAAAAGGCACTGGCTGCCTACATTACCAATGTCTTTCAGAATCTTGTGGACCTCTATTAAGTCACCTTCCATCCTTCTTTGCTCCAAAGAGAAAAGTTCCAGCTCTGCTAACCTGCATATTTTCCAATCCTGGTAAGTCCCCTCTGCACCTTTTCCATAGCTTCCACATCCTTCCTATCATGAAGTGACTAGAACTGAACACAATATTTTAAATGTGGTCTCTCCATAAATTTGTAGAGTTGTAACATGACTTCCCAACTCATGAACTCAAAATTCCCCTGATTAATGAAGCCCAGCATCTCATAGGCCTTCCTTACTATCCTATCAATCTGCGTGGCAACCTTGAGAGATATATGGATTTGGACCCCAAGGTCCCTCTGTTAAATATCCAACAATAAACCTTATACTAAACTTTCAGGTTTAATCTTCCAAAATACCTCACACATATCTGAATTGAGTTCCATCTGCAACCTTTCCATCCAACTCTGCATCCTGACTATATCCTTTTGTAACCTATGACAACCTTCAACACTATCCACAACTTCTTCAACCTTCATATTGGTGACAAACAAACACTTCAAAATAGATCTCATTTAAAATACTGGAACTCTGCTCAAAGTCTGCCCGGCTCTGAAGGCCTTTGCAAAAGCTTTGGGGAAGGCCCAAGGGATTGTTTTGTGTGTGTGTGTGTGTGTGTGTGTGTGTGTGTGTGTGTGTGTGTGTGTGTGTGTGTGTGTGTGTGTGTGTGTGTGTGTGTGTGTGTGTGTGTGTGTGTGTGTGTGTGTGTGCGTGCGTGTGTGTAAGAGAGAGAATTCAGTTCTACAGTTCAGCAGCAGCCACTGGGACTGGAACAGGACAAGCTGGCAAACATGTGGAAAACCCCATTTTTCAGTCAGGTTGTGAGTTCTTAGTTCAGCCTGGTCAAAGCCCTTGTGGTCCATACAATAGGAAAGGACTGGCTGCCTAATGTGTCACTTGAAATAAGGGAAATAAAAAGGAATCCGTAGTGACCTGAAAGAAAGGTTATCATCTAGAAAACCCAGATGGGGCAATTTCTTCGGCAAGATACTGATCTGGCTGATTAAAAGGGATCAGTTTGTGTCCATTAATAACAAGTCTCTCTCTGAACACTGACAAGAACCTTCCTGAGCAGTAACCATTTACCTTTCAAGCACCAAAGCTTGGTGAAATTCATAAATTCATAAAGTTCTGTGCACAGTATAAGAATACTCCAGTGAACTAGAGGAATGAGAAGTGAGATTGGACTATGAATTAAAGAACTTTTCTAAACTTACAAACACATTACATACATGTGCACTTAGAATTAGAAGGGGGTTAAGTTAGGTTAGTTAAGTTAATAGTAATAAGTTAAGGTGTGATCCTGTTTTCATGTTTAAAGATAATTAAAAGCAACTTATGTTTAAGTAACCATTTGCTTTGGTGAATTTCTTGGTAGGTTTTGGGGTCCTCTGGGCTTGTAACACTAGCTATATCCTTTTGTAACTATGACAACTTTCAACACTATCCACAACTTCGTCAACTTTCGTATCATTCACAAACTTACTGACCCATCCTTCCACTTCTCCATTTAGGTCATTTATAAAAATCATAAAGAGCAGAGGTCCCAGAACAGATTCCTGAAGAACTCCACTAGTAAACAATGAAAGTCTGCAGACACCATACTTGAAGTAAAAACACAATACTGGAGAAACTTAGCAGGATAGAGGGATCCAAATACTAGATATATCTTTCCCTCTCTGCCTTCTGTAGGGACCGATCCCTCAGTGACTATCTTGTCCACTCATCCCTTCCTATTAATTGGTCCCTTGGAATTATTCCTGCGGTTCCAGGAAATGCAACACTTTTGCCTACCCCTCCTCTTTCACCACCATTCAGGGCCCTAAACAGTCCTTCCAAGTGAAGCAACACTTCACATGTATTTGTGGGAGTCATCTACTGCATCCATGGTTCTACTATGGCCTTCTCTACATTGGAAAGACTGGACACAGACTGGAAGATTGCTTTGCTGAGCACTTTATTTCTGTCTGCATCAACGACCGGGATCTCACGGTGGCCAACCATTTGAATTCTGCACCCCACTCCTGCATTTACATACCTGTCCATGGCCTCATGTACTGTCAAAACAAGGCAACCCCTAAATTGGTGGAGAAACATCGAATTTTCCATCTCGGCACTCTCCAGCAGGATGGCATTCATGTTGTCTTCTCCAGTTTCTGCTAGCTTACCCATTTTTCCTCTTTCTTCTCCATTTCTCTGTCTTCTTTCCTCCAGCTCTCCACCCCTTCCCTCTCCATTTAGAGCCATATCCTATTCCCTTTTTTGCAAATGTGCTCTCCATTCCTTATTCACCTCCTGATTGTGCTCCCCCCCCCCCACCATTTTATTCAGGCTCTAGCCCACATTTTGTCCATACCTAGATTGACTCAAGCCTGAAACATTGATCATGCATCTTTATCTTTGCTATATAAAGTACATCTTTTGACCTGCTGAGTTTCTCAAGCAATGGATTTTTACAAACTCCACTAGTCACTGACTGGAGGCAGAATACTTCCATCCACTTTACTCTCTGCTCTCCACAGGGAAGTTAATTCTGAATCCACACAGCCAAGGTTCTATGGATCTCATGCTTCAACACTTTCTGAGTGAATCTTTCATGACGGAACCAATTCAAACGCCTTAATAAAATCCATATACCCCACATCTACATCAATTTATTTTGTTCCCTCATCAAAAAACTCAATTAGGCTCATAAGGCATGAACTTCCCCTCACAAAGCTATGCTGACTATCCCTGAGAAGACTGTACTTTCCAAAAAGCTCATAAATCCTGCCTTTAAGAATCATTTTGAATAGTTTGGACACCACTTGAGTAAAACTCACTCATCTATAATTCCCTGGATTCTCCCTATTAACTTTTTTAAACAAGGGGATCACATTTGCCATTCTCCAATCCTCTGGCACCTCTCCTGTGGTCAAGGATTATGCAAAGATCATCACCAATGTTCCAGCTATCTCTTTCCTCCCTTCCCAAAGTAACATGGGGTATATCTCATTTGACCCCATGGAATTATCAATCTTTTTAAGAAGATCCAGCATTTCTTCTTTCCCATTCTCAACATGGTCCAGCACACAAGCCTCTTCTATTCTGACCACACCTTGACCAAGGACCTTTTCTCTGGTGAATACCAAAACAAAGGGTTAGGATTAGAGTTAGTGGTTTGGACCTCTTCAAACATATATGTTCCTAAAGCTGCTTGACAGAGTAGATGTTGGAATGTTTCATTAGTAAGAGAGTCATGAATAAAGGATCATAATAATGAAATAAGGAAATGGTCATTCCAAACTGAGGTGTGTAGAAATTTCTCAAATTATGAATCTCTGGAACTCTGCTGCTGAGGGTGGTCATTGAAAATACTTTGGCAGAGTTAGATAAATATTTGAAAGATCGATGGATTATGCAACACTATCAGAGAAGAGGCAAGCATAGAACAGCCACATTAAATGGTGGGCAGCCTTAAAGGGACTAGTGGCCTATTCCAGCTCTATTTTTTTAATGTTCAAGTGTTTCAAAGGTTCATTTTGTAAAACTGAGCATAGAAAGGCTTTGAGTATTTTCTATAGCTCACTTTTGAACTGAAGCTCCTTTCAAATTGAAAACAACATGTTATTCTCTTTCTTTTGTTTTTTTTTGGTTTTCATCATTTGTATACATGGACACTTAAATTCCCCATGTTCCTTTTGAAACCAACATGTCAGATAGCAGTTCAATATGCAATGTGGTATTATGTAAAACATAGATTAAACTTCAGAGATGTGTTTGGTTCTAAATTACAAATGTGCAACTTTAGAAGATAGGTAAATAATAACTGAGAAAATGGCCTCGCAAGTAAATGTGAGATCATTGAGCTGCTTGCCACGTCCAAACTATAAGAAACTGGGATCGATATTGCACAATGCATGACACTGAAATGCCTGAAAAATTTATCATAAAAGTAGCTGTAAAATAAAAAGCAGCTGTGTAACTGTTGAATTAGTCTTGAGCTGCTCTGGGAATGCATAATGGCTGTTTTGGCTACATTTAATGAAAAATGGTTACCAGAATTTTGCTGGGTCATTTTGTTTTAAGTGACAATAAAAGGCATAACTGCAATGAATTGAATCGTACTTTCTTATTTCTCCCTACCCGCCATCTCATCAAACTCATGCATTCCTGGCCAGTTATGGAGAAACCTCATTGATCCAAAACATCCCACAAAAAATGGCATGGCCTCAGCAATTGAACTCCAGACCTGAAATGCTTCCAAAAGCAAAGCTGTAGGAAGGGCTTTGCCACCTGTGATAGTTGCAATTAATTTTAATAGTTTTTTTTTAAGATGTGTCTGATATTCATGGAGAGTAAGAACTATTAAAATTTTTAAATGGGCGGCACTGTTGGCATTAACAGTTAGTGCAATGCCTTTACAGCACCAGTGATGTAGACCTTGGTTCAAATCCCACAATGTCTGTAAGGAATTTATACGTTCTTTGTGCCTGCATGGGTTTTTCCCGGGGCTCCAGTTTCCTCCCTCCATTCAAAACTTACCATGAATGTAGGTTAATTGGGTGTAAATTGGGAGCACAGATTCATGGGCCAAAAGGGCCTGTTACTGTGCTGTATGTCTAAATTTATAATTGATAAAAGTACAGTAAAGCATTTATAAGTAATTTAAAAAATTAAAGCAAAACAAAAGATATGTTAAGAAAGTAACTTACATTTCCTCCTAAAGCTTTGCCCTACAATGTGGTTCTGAATCCTGCACAGGTCACACTCAAGACAGAATTTAAGAGGCAAAGAGATTCTAAACTGACAGATTCTACCTTCCAAATCTGTTAAAATACCCAATTCTTCAGCAATTAATTCATATTTTAATTTAGATAACTGAATGGCAGTCAATCTGGTCAGATCTATCAACAGCTGCTGTGATAATCTGTACTATAATTTAGCAACTGTTTTAAATTCCATGAAGCAATGGCCAAGGGATTGCACATCTGTTTGCATTGATAGGACAGAGGCAGAGAGAGTTAGAACCTTCAAATTCCTGGAAATCCATATGACAGAAGATCTCTCCTGGAGCCAGCACATTGAGACAACCATGAAGAAGGCACAGCAATGCCTCTACTTTCTAAGGAGTTTGAGAAGATTTCGTATGTAATCAAATACTCCATCAAACAAATGCAGTGCAGAATATATGCTACTAGTTGCATCACAGCCTGGTTTGGCAATTCAATTGCCTGGGAACATAGGAGGCTATAGAAGGTAACAAACACAGCCAGATCCATCACTGGCTCTGACATCCCATCTACTGAATGCACTGTTTTAAGAAGCCAGACAACATCAGAAAGGACACAGCCTCTTCACATTACTGCCTTTGTGCAGAAGGTACAATCTGAAGACCAGCACATCTAGATTCAAGAACAGTTTCTTTCCAACAGCTATCGGGCTCTTGAAGCTCTCCTTGTCAGAGACTGCCCCAACACCTCAAAAATGATTGCACTATTACTGTACTATGATAACTAAGAATATTTATGATTAAAAAAATATTAGTTCTTTTTAATTCAATTATAATTATACTATTGTAGTTGCTTTTAGGTTTTTTTTACAAAGTACCTGTTTGGCTGCAAAAATTAAGAATTTTAGTGCATATGTGCAATGTATATGACAATAAACTCGTTATTATTATCAAGATTTACACAGACAAAACCTGATCTTTTCGAAGAATATCAGGATATTTTATTCTGCTACAAAGGTAAAGACCCTGACCATGTATTTATAATTGCATTAATAGAATCCCCATGACATTAGCGTAAACTATAATTGCTTTGCACTGATGATATAAGATGGCATTATTGTAAAGTTGACCTAAATAATGCTTGAAAACAATGCTTGTATGAGTAGTTTACTTTTTAATCAGTGTTAACAGGATTTATTTTTACAGTGGTTCCATGAAATGAGCATTTAAAGTTACATCATTGTAGCACTATCAACGTCTCCAGAATGGAGGACCATCGCCTTCCCAAGATCGTGTTATATGGCGAGCTCTCCACTGGCCACCGTGACAGAGGTGCACCAAAGAAAAGGTACAAGGACTGCCTAAAGAAATCTCTTGGTGCCTGCCACATTGACCACCGCCAGTGGGCTGATAATGCCTCAAACCGTGCACCTTGGCGCCTCACAGTTTGGCGGGCAGCAACCTCCTTTGAAGAAGACCGCAGAGCCCACCTCACTGACAAAAGGCAAAGGAGGAAAAACCCAACACCCAACCCCAACCAACCAATTTTCCCCTGCAACCGCTGCAATCGTGTCTGCCTGTCCCGCATCGGACTTGTCAGCCACAAACGAGCCTGCAGCTGACGTGGACTTTTTACCCCCTCCATAAATCTTCGTCCGCGAAGCCAAGCCAAAGAAGAAGAATTAGACGTGCAGACCAGAAGTCGAGATTAATAGATTTTAATCATGATAAGCTTTCAGTGATATCTTATATGCTGTTAGCCTGATTCCAAGGCAGTACTGAGGGAGGAGAATGGGTGATACTGCCTTTATTAGGAATCATAGAGGGGGAGGAGTTACAGTATTAGGGCAGGCCAACCACCACATTCACCCTTTATTTTGAAACAAAATGGTCAGAGACCATTCAGAGTCTATGTACAAGTTTAGCTTGTCAGGTGGTTTTGTCCATTGAACTGACCATTGTTGTGGTGTTGATGTAGGCTCCTGCGCAGTATTCTGTGTGGAGGGCTGTGATTCAGATGGCTGAACAGAATCAATTGGGGCTGGTTTGGGGGAGGGGTGTGGGTTGCTGTGCAGCTGTGCTGATGGTGGAGTCAGATCCTTGACCATGTGGTAGTCGTGGGGAAGGGGGAAGGGAGGGGGATTGATGCTGGTCAATTGACTATGGTTGGTTCAGGGAGCACCTCAGTTGCAGAGGCTCCTGCTTATGCCAGGCTCCGGACAGAGACAGTATCTCTCTGTCCAACCTGGTACTGCATGTAGACATATTGGGGGTTCGAATGGAGGAGGTGGACCCTTTCTAAATAAATTCTCATATAATTTTATTAAAACTCCCAAAAAATATTTCTGGTACATGAATGGGTAACGACTGAAATTAATATTGTATTCTCAGAAAAATATTAATCTTAATATAATTCACCCATCCTATTAATGTTATTGATAAATCTTTCCATCTTCTCAGATCTTCTATATTTTTCAATAGTGATGAATAATTTAACAAATAAATTATTTATACTCCTATTAATTTTTATTCCTAAATATTTAATTGCTTTATTTTTCCATTTAAGTTTTGTCAATCTTATATATGGTGAATAATCCATATCTACCACAGGTATTACCTCACTTTTATAAACATTAACTTTATAACCCGATACTAATCCATATTCTTTTAATCTCATATTCAACTTATTCAACGATATTTCTGGTCTTGTTAAATATACTATAACATCATCCACAAACTAATTTTATGTTCTTTATTACCTATCTGAAATCCCTTAATTTTTTTAACAATTCTAATTATTTCTGCTAATGGCTCTATTGCTAATGTAAATAAAAAAGGTGAAAATCGGCAACCTTTGTCTTGAAGACTTTACTAACAAAAAAAGATTTTGATATTTGTCTATTCGCAACCACTTTTGCTTTTGGATGATCATACAAAGCTTTTATCCAATTTACAAAAGATTTTGGAATCCCAAAAAGCATTAAGTGTTTAAACAAAAAAAATCCCATTCCAATCTATCAAATGCTTTCTCTGCATCTAACACAACTGCTACCGCTGGTATCTTTCCATTTTGTGCTATATTTATCAAACTTAAAAATTTAACTATATTATCTGCTGCTCTTTTATTTTTAATAAAAACCAATTTGATCCATATTTATTAATTTTAGTAAAAATTTTACTAACTAATTAGCTAATTGATACAATTTTACAATCCATATTCAATAATGATATAGGTCTGTATGAAAAAGGTTGTAAATAAACTTTCCCTTTCTTTGGAATTATTGTTATTAATGCTGTTTTAAAAGAGTCTGGTAGGTCATGTACTTCTCTCATTTGATCTAATACCCACATTAATATAGGTACTAATAACTCCTTAAATTCTTTATAAAATTCTGGTGCTTTATTATTCTGTAATGGCATCAGGGTTTCATAGACTTCTATTTCAGAAAACATATTAGACAATCCTAACTTTTAATCTTCATCCAATACAGGTAATTTAACTTGTTGCAAATACTCTTATATTTTATTATCATCTTTCAAAGATTCTGATTGATAAAAGTTTGGCATAGAATTCCTTAAAATTATCATTTATTCCCTGCATTTTATAAGTAATTTGACCAGAAGTTTTCTTAGTAGCAATTATTGTTCTAGAAAATTGGTCTGCCTTTAATTGCCATGACCTCTTTCACCTAATTCATAATATTTTTGTCGTGATCTCATTATATCCTCCATTCTATAAGTTTGTATTGTATTAAATCTTAATTTTTTTGATTCTAACAATATTCCTTTCTCCTCATTTTTTTGCACTTGTATTTCCTTCTCCAATTTCATTATTTCTTTTTCCAACTGATCTACTTCTTTCATATATTCCTCTTTATGTTTGACCTCTTAAATATGCCTTTATAGAATCCCATATCGTAAACTTACTCATTACTGAATCATTATTAGTTTCAAGAAAAATTGTATTTGTTGCCTCATAAAGTCACAAAATTCTTTTTTCTTCAGTAATGTTGTATTTAATCTCCACCTATAACCTATCTTTTGTTCTTCCAACAAAATTAACAAGATTAAAGGTGAATGATCCAATAGAACTCATGCGTGATACTCAACCTTTTGCACTCAAAATTGAAATTGTGCAGAAATTAAAAACATGTCTATTCATGAATATGTTTTATGTCGAAAAGGGTAAAAAGAAAAATCTCTTTCACTTGGATGAATTCTTCTCCATATACCCATGCCTTTCATTAAATCTATTGCTATTTTAGTTACTTTATTTTTCACCATTTTATCTCTTGATCTATCTAATTTTGGGTCTAAAGCAAAATTAAAATCTCCACCTAATAAAATTTTTCCCTTAGCATTTGACAATTGCATAAAAATATCTTGTTCAATTTACCATCATCTACATTAGTCACATATACATTCATTAAGGTCCATTGCTCTGAATAAATCTGACAATTTACCATATCATACCTGCTTGCTACATTACAACTGTGTCTAGTATTTTCACTAATAAATTTTTATTTATCAATATTGCTGTATCTCTAGCTTTTGAATTAAATGAAGATGCTATTACAGTTCCTACCCAAACTCTATTTAATGTTTCATGTTCTTTTTCTGTCAAATGTGTTTCTTGTAAAAAGGCATTATCTATTTTCCCCTTTTTCATATATACTAATATTTTTTCTGCTTTATTTGATTCTATATCCCATTAATATTAATACTAATAAAATTCAATTTTCCAGCCATCAAATCACTCTACTAAATCTGCTAACCATCCATCTTTCCATTCCCATCTCTCATTTAAAAAAAAACTATTATTATATTTCATAATATTTTTGTTATATTTAGTATAAAAGAGAAAAGAAAGAAAAACAGAAAAGGATAGAAACCCCCACCAAAGGCATACATTAAAACCATGATATATACGAGTTGTGATTGAAACCACACCAGCATTCATGACTCTGTAGAAGTTATGCCTACACTCCCAACTAATTCTCTCGAATTACTGTACTGTCTCTTGCTGTATTGGATCTATACAATCTTTGACAATTAGAATTTTTTACTTATTTATAGATCTTTCAGGTTTAAAACTTACCTCCGTATAATTCTCTCTTTCAAAAAAAAACTTTTTTTACATTTGCTCTTTCCCTCTCTATATTGTGACAGATTATATTTTAAATTGTATATAGATATGTTTTAAAGGAGATAAATTGTGGCAGGTTTTTTAGTTTAGGTCACATACAGATATAAACACTTCAGAACAGATCTCATTTAAAATGCTCGAGCTCTGCGCAAGCCAGACAGTTCAGGCTCCGAGTGCCTTTGTACAAGCTTCGAAGAATGCCTATAAGGACTTCACAAGTAGGTGTTAATTGGACATGCTGTGGAGTAATGGATTATTGTTTTGGAAAGCAACAGATGAACAAACTCAGAAGATTAGGTCTGGAGCTGCAGGCTGTCTGAGTGCAGCTGGCTGTTCTAAAAGGGTCATGTGGTTTTCTCTGAGTGAGAGAGCAGCAGCAGCTGGGACTGAAACATGACACTCAAATAGCTTTGTCCATGGTACATAGGTATTGTGATTAAAATGTAGCACTGTCAATTAGATCCAACAGACCAGAAGTCAAGATGAATAGGCTTTAATTGCTATAAACTTACAGTCATATCTTACATGCTGCTGTCCCTATTGGGCGATACTGGCTTTATTAGGAATCCTGGCGAGGAGAAGTCACAGTATCGGAGTGGGCCAATCAGTACAATGACTTTAACACAGCGTTCCACCACAATCATAAAATTAAACTGACTGGAAAATGAATGCCACAGTTAAAGTTAACTGAATCCTTTAATGATTGTTAAATATATATTTAAGCCAAATCCTCTCAGTAACATCTTTTCTCAAGCAGTTGAGAATTACAGGTGACCTTGTGTTATGGCAATTCAGGCATTGTAAATTTATCCTTCCAAAATTCACAAATCATGGCCCACAAAATTTGAGATCAGGAATAAAATTCATTCCAATGAAATTTATATGTGAAAGTAAATAAACATTTTTAAAAAATTTATGTTTCTTGATGGATGCACAGATGATACAGTTTGTAATGCCAAAAATGGTAGCATGGTCTGTTAACTGGGACCACAGCATACTCCCCATAATGTCTTTTTTCTACTTAGGAGGAGAATGGATACAAGAATCAATAGACATTCTCCAAGATATAATCTGTAGATTGATAAGGAATCCAAATCATTTTTTAAAATGTACTCCACCTGGATTTTTGAAATCTTTAAAATATGTTTTTATTATTTTGGGAAGAAAATCAACTGAATGTATTTTCTCAATCGAATCAAGCTGGAAAAAGCCCCTGATTTTTATCAACTCCACTAGTCTGTATTCTTCTTAGTCCTTTCCCTAAACCTATTGAATATTTAGGAAGCTTGTTTAACTTTTGTGCTAGTAAGCATTTTTCCACAATCAGGGTTCAGTAATTACACATATACAATGGAATATTTACTGTTTTTCAATTTTTACTGCTTGAAAGTCATTTACTGAAACCTTCAGGAATGTCTGACATGCATAATCTTTTGAGACTGCATTATTTCTAACTGTTATGCTTCTGGATTTTGTGAGTTACAATTGGTACTGACTAATGGAATAGTTAAAGGCAAAAAAAAAATACACTGACTGAAGTTGCACTTAGAATATTGTTAAAATTCTGTTGTCAATACACAAGATAGAGTTTGGCAGAATACATATAATTTCTACCCAAGAAAAAAACAATTTCAGCTATAATATTCCAATATAATTGTCAGGCACTGCCATGAGCAATGAAGCAGATCTTGTGAATTGCATAGCTGTTAATGATACAAACTCAGAAGTGGGAGAACCTTTTTGCCATAGATAGGGGATAGAGGATTAGCAGAAGAACAAACAAGACATTTGAAGTAAGACCTGAGGAACAGAAGCAGGCCCTCAGAATTTGCTGTGACCATTCATCAAGACCATAGCTTATCTACTTCAACACCGTTTCTGAGCATTATCACTGTATATATTAATCCTTTATTATCCAAAAAGCTATTGATTTCTGTTTTAAATGAATACAATGGCTGAGCCTTCCCAGCCCTCTGGAGTACAGAATTTCAAAGATAAGTCAGTCCTAAATGGCATACTCTTCTTTACTTCCAACATGTGCTTCTAGTTCTGCATTCTTTGATCAAGGGAAACATTTCCCTGCATCTTATCTGTCAAGCTGTTTAACAAATTTCTAAGTTTCAGCAATGAAATTCAACATGTTTTCTTCTCTTACCAAGTTTTATAGATGCACCAGAGAAAGTATCCTGTCTGGATACATCACAGCTTGGTATGGGAACTGTTCTGCCCAAGACCTCAACTACAGAGAGTTGTGAATGCCGCTCAAACTAATGTCACGCAAACTAATGTCCCATCCATGGACTGTGCCTCCCACTTCCTTAGAAAAGCTGTCAATATATTGAAAGATATATTCTTATACTTTCTTCTCCCCATTTCTATTGATACAAGATACATGAGCTTGAACACACAAAACTCCGGATTCAATGGTCAATTTTTTCCTCTTCGTATCAAGATTCCTTTATTGTTATATAATAGGATAGAACATGCAATATTACACAAAAATTGCCTTCTGCCTGCTGTAAGGCAGACAAAGAGTTAGTTTTATGGTACGAGAGAAAGAAAGAGAAGCAAAACAGAGTCCCTTAGGAGTCATTGAAAGTCAGTGGATTTACTTCCAGTGCTCCCGCAGCCACTGCAGCCATACAGAATACTGTCTGACCCATCAGGAACCTGATCACCAGATCCAAATCTCTGACATGATCAAGAAGCCTTCAGTCTCCGATGCCCTTTGGGAGCCATTCTAGCCCTCAGCTCCTATTGAATCCCAGATCCGATATCTGGTCCCCATGAGTCAGTCTCTAAGAACTTGCAGCCTTTGTGGGTCTGTCATCCACAAGTCACCTGAAGCCTGTCTGGGTCCCTCAGCCGCTGAACCCCTTAGTAGTCTGTTGCTCTGGTCACCATTCTATAGGGTCTCCTCTGCTTCTCCTTTTCAATAGGGGTTTTCACACCATTTCTGGTGCCCTCCACTGGTCCACTGCTCCCCAAAGCTTGAAACCCCTTGTGACTTCAGGAGATTAGAGTTCAATTGATTGATCTGTGAGGAAGAGACCTACATGATGGAGTATCCTAGCTAGCACTGCATTACCCAAACAAAGTTACTTCAGGAGTGCCAGGTGATGTTGAGTGCTGAGGCAATTAAATTAAGATTCTCTGCAATGCTCCATATTGGGGAATGATGCCATGTCACACCTTACTCATGCAGAAATAACATTGGGTGTGTGAGGGTGACTCATGCTTTGATGTGTCTGCTTCAACTTAAAAATAACAAAAAAGTATTATTTGTTGAAAATAAATAAAATAACTAGCTTCAAAACAATCTTCTATTATTTTAATCCCCATTTAATTCCATATCTTTAAAAATTGATTATTAATAGTAAAAGGAAAAAGTTCATTTTGATATGAAGGTGCTTTACATGAAATCTTACCTTTCCTACCTATCTCATAATCTATTTGATTCCATAATTTAATTAAATGTTTCAGTATAAATGGGTCATTACTGCCAATTAATAATTTGTAAATTAATACTAGTATAATTTTTTCATCTACTTTAGTTAATTCTGTATTTTCCCATGTTAAAGATTTATCTAAATTAAACATTCCATTAATAAATTTCAACTGAGCAGCTTTATAATAATTTTGAAAATGTGGAAGCTGTAAATCTCCTAATTCAAATTTCCAAGTTAATTTCTCTAAATGTACTCTTACCATTTTACCTTTCCACAAAAATATCCTAATTATGACATTTAAATCCTTAAAATGTTTTTGAGGTGTAAGGAATGGATTCAAAAAGATATTAGATCCATGGGAAAATATTCATCTTAATACAATTCACTTTCTATTAAACTTATAGGTAAATTGTTCCATCTATTCAAATCCTCTTTAATTTTATTAAATAATGATAAATAATTCAACATGTATAAATTATCTAAATTTTTTATCAATTTTAAGACCAAAATATTTAATTCCATTATCTGATCATTTAAATTGAACAATATTTTTACATTGAGTATAATCTCCCTTAATTTCACTTTTATCTCAATTAATTTTATGACCTGATATTTCACTATATTCCTTTAATCTCATATATAATGAACACAAAGAATTTTCAGAGCCTATTAAATAAATCAAAACATCATCAGCAAATAAATTAATTTTAAATTCATCAAAATTTACTTTAATTCCTTTAATATTAATATCTTGTCTTATTAATTGTGTTAAAACAAATAAAGCTGGGGACAAAGGACATCCTTATCTTGTTGATCTAGTTAATGAAAAAGCAGAAGATATTTGTCCATTTGTCTCCACTTTGGCAGAGAGGCTTTTATATGAAGTTTTAAGTCAATGAATAAACACTGATCCAAATCCAAATTTTTCTAATACCTTAAATAACAAATCCACTTTAATCTATCAAATACCTTTTCAACATTTAAAGATAAAACCATTGCTAAGTCAGATTTCTTATGAGAAGCATGAATTAAACTAATTAACTTAGCAATATTATCTAATATTGATCTAAATGAATTACATTTGGTAAATATTTAGCCAATCTATTTGCTAAATCTTTAGCTACAATTTTATAATCAACATTCAATAATTAGATTGGTCTGTAAGATTTTGTCTTTAACAAATCTCTGTCATTCTTAGGTATTACTGTTATAATTGCATTAGAAAAAGACTGGTAAAGAATGGACTTCCAATTCCTGTTTCAATACCTTGTTTAATGGAGGCATCAATAAATCTTTAAATTTCTTACAAAATTCAGATGGAAAACCATCTTCACCTAGAGACTTTCAATTTTAATAACTTCTTTAACTGTAAATGGGGAATCCAAATCTTCACAAAGTTGGAAATTTAAAGAAGGAAGATGAACTTCAGATAAAAATTATTAATCTTTATTTCATCATTATTAGATTGAGATTAACATAAATTAACATAAAAATCTCAAAAAGAATCATTTATATCTAGAGATTTATGTAATTTTAAAAATTCTTTTAATAGCATTAGCAGTCCTAGAAGTCTGTTCTGTCTTCAATTGGCAAGCCAACACTTTATGAGCCTTCTTCCCCAATTCATAATATTTCTGTTGAGTTCTTTGAAGTAACTTTTCCATTCTATAAGTCTATATTGAATTATAATACATTTTTAAAATTTATTAAGTCTATCTTTTTCTTTTCAGATGAATCTTTCTGCAAATCTTTGTCTAAATTCTCTATTTCTTTCTCCAATTTATTAAGATAGTCTTTAAGATAGTCTTTCTTAATTTTACTAGAAAATCTTTATTTGACCTTTCAAATAAGCTTTTAAGGCATCCCATAAAATAAATTTATTGTCAACTGAATCTGTACTGAAATCTCAATATTCCTGAATTTGATTTCTCATATAATTACAAAAATCTCCATCTATAAACTAGGTTAATCTTTTCAGAGCCTAAACATGAAATCAATAAAAGGGAATTGTCATGATAATGAATATGTATGAGATGTACCGGAAGTCACGTGGTATGAGAGAGAGATAAGAGCACAAGCAGGAGAACAAAGGAAACTGGAAAATAAAGACTCTGAGAAGTTTACATGATAAAACTTGTGTTCGATGTTTTATTAACTTCACATTTCGGGCCACAAATGTGACATTGGCGATGAGGATGGGATAAGCTTGAAGAAAATTAAAGACTAAACAAGATTACAGAGGATTACAGACAACTTCAAGGTGATAAGAATTTTCTCTTTGACTCAGTACTTTTGGGGCTGGAATATTTCCTCATGGCTGGGGCAGACGGTGACTTTCTAACGCATAGTGGAATTGCTCATTTTGATCCAATGGGTGATGCAAGCACTGTAAGTGTGAAGTGGAAGGCGTGGCTGGAAGAATTTGAATCCTACGCCGACAGTCGTGGCCTATTTCTAGATACCGGTACAGTTGAACAAAAAGCGCAGAGGAGGGCGTTACTTCTTTTCAATGCTGGACCCGCAGTTCGGGAAACATTTAAGACACTTTTGAATACTGGAAGAAAGGATGAGTACCGGAAAGCGGTAGATGCATTAAATGCACACTATGTAGTGATACCGAATGCTACATTTCAACGCCATTTGTTTCGAAGAACGAGACAAGAAGATGGCCAGACAATTGCTCAGTACGTGACGAGACTACGCCAGCTAGCTGTTGGATGCAATTACATGCCAGCTGATTTGGACAACCAATTATTGGATCAAGTCGTACAGCACTGCAGATCAGATAAACTCAGAAGACGTCTACTGGAAAGAGGGAGTGAGTTGGAACTCACTGATGCTTTAACCATTGCTGCTGCATTAGAGGCTGTTGAAGGGCAATTTCATACCATGACCCTGAAAGACAACTCAAGCCAGCAAATTAAGAGGCTCTCACATCGCCATAACCAGCCAAGATATATGTCGACACAGAACGTGGAGTGTTATCGATGTGGAAACCGAGGTCACTTTGGAAAAGACCCATATTGCCCGGCCAAAGGCAAAGTTTGCAGAAAGTGTGGAGGTAAAGACCACTTTGCAAAGAAGTGCATAAGCAAGTCCAATGCAGACCAGAAGAGGAAGAGTACAACTTCCAAAGGCAAAGCCTGGGGGAAAGGAAAGTATCCTGGAAAGAAAGATACCATTCGCCAGATAGACGGTGACGATGATGATACCCAGGAGGAACAGAGTTGTTACCAATTTACGTTGAATGAAGTACATCATGAGAAGATCCCAGTGATCATTGGTGGAGTGACAGTTCAGGTCATTGTAGACTCAGGCAGTGACAGTAATGTGATTGATCGACATTTATGGAAGAAGTTGAAAAGGAAAAAGATCATCTGTACCTCAAAGAAGTGTTCCAAGAAACTGTATCCATACACAGCAACCAAGCCATTGCAGACCATTGGATGTTTTACTGCAACTGTTGAAGCTGGAGATAAGTACACCGAAGCAGAGTTTATGGTCATAGACGAGAGGGGAGAACCATTGCTGAGTAGAAGCACAGCGCAAGACCTGGCAATACTTCATATTGGAGCTTGTGTCAATTCAATTCAGTCATACGAGGATATGAAGCAAGAATTCCCCGCAGTCTTCCAAGGAGTAGGAAAGCTGAAAGGTCGACAATTGAAGCTAGCAGTAGATGAAACAGTCAAACCCAAGGCACAACCAATGCGCCGAACTCCATTTGGACTTCGTGGGAAAGTCGAAGCCAAAATTAAAGAATTGATCGAACAAGACATTATTGAACCGGTGGAACATTCGACACAATGGGTCAGTCCCGTAGTGATTGTGCCCAAACCAAAGGGTGGCATAAGACTATGTGTTGACATGAGAATGGCCAATGAAGCTATAGTTCGAGAACGACACCCTATACCAACAATGGAGGAAATACTTCAAGAACTAACTACCAGTAAGGTATTCTCAAAAATTGATCTGAGGTGGAGCTATCATCAATTTGAGTTGGATCCAGGTTCCCGAGATGTAACAACATTTGTGACTCACTGTGGATTGTATCGTTACAAGAGACTATCATTTGGAATTAATGCAGCTTTGGAGATCTACCAGTATGAAATCTATCGAATGATTCAAGGCATTCCTGGAGTTGCCAACATTTCTGACGACATCATAGTCCATGCACCAACGAAGGAAGAGCATGACAAACGGTTGAGGCGTGTACTATCTAGACTACAGGAGGCAGGCCTTACCATGAATGGAAACAAGTGCCAGTTCGGTGTGTCAGAAATGGACTTCGTGGGACACAGACTTACACGGGAAGGACTAAACCCTGCAGAGGCCAAGGTGAAAGCTATTGCAGAGGCACGTGCACCTCAGAACGCAACAGAGGTGAGGAGTTTCCTGGGATTGGTCAATTTTTGTGCAAAGTTCATTCCTAATTTCGCTACAGTGGCAGAACCACTAAGGAAACTAACCAGGAAAGGTGTACCATTTCATTTTGGATCTGAGCAGAAGAAAGCGTTCACAGCGCTGAAGCAAAGCCTGACAGATGCAAAAACTCTTGGATATTACGATCCGGCAGCATCAACCAAAGTCATAGCGGATGCCAGCCCGGTTGGTTTAGGAGCCGTGTTGGTCCAGATGCATGATGGAGGACCAAGAATCATTGCCTATGCCAGCAGATCGTTATCAGATGTGGAAAGAAGATGCTCTCAGACAAAGAAAGAAGCACTCGGACTTGTATGGGCCTGTGAGAGGTTCCATACATATTTATACGGCATTGAATTTGAACTCATCACAGATCATAAGCCATTAGAGGTGATCTATGCACCTAGATCCAAACCATGTGCCAGAATAGAGAGATGGGTACTCAGACTACAACCCTACAAATATAAAGTAATCCACAATGCAGGGAAAGCAAACATTGCAGATCTGCTGTCCAGATTGGTGAAGGATGGTGGTCCACAATCCAAGTCAGAATTGGGAACAGAAACAGAGAGCTTTGTACGCTTCGTAGCTATTCAGGCGACACCGAAAGCTGTGACTACGAAGGAAGTCGAGAGAGAATCCGAACGTGATCCAGAACTCATGGAAGTAAGAGAATGCATACAGAGTGGACAATGGGACAAGTGTACTCACAAGGCTTACATTCCCATTAGAGACGAACTTTGTTGCATCGGACAGTGTATATTAAGAGGTTGCAGATTGGTGATACCGCAAAGATTGAGACCGAAGATCGTATCCTTAGCGCATGAAGGACATCTAGGCATTGTTGGTACCAAGCAAAACCTCAGGACCAAGGTATGGTAGCCAGGTTGTGATAAAGACGCAGAGAAATTTGTTAAAACTTGTCACGGATGTCAAATCACAAGTAGGAGTAATCCGCCAGAACCGATCCGGAGTACGCAACTCCCGACAGGACCATGGATCGACGTAGCTGTTGATTTTCTTGGACCTTTACCGACGGGTGAATCAATTATGGTAGTGATAGATTACTACAGCAGATACTATGAGTACGTGGTGTTGAAGTCCACAACCACTGAAAAAACAATACAAGCATTAGCAGAGATATTCGAAAGATATGGATTACCTGTTACATTATACTCTGACAATGGTCCACAATTCATTTCAGAGACATTTGCGGAATACATGAGGACCACAGGTATCCACCATCATAAAGTAACTCCGAAATGGCCGCAAGCCAACGGAGAAGTAGAGAGACAAAATCAGTCCATTGAAAAACGATTGAGAATTGCACACGCAGAAGGACAAAATTGGTGAGAAACATTGCTATCTTATGTGGCTGTCTATCGAGCAACGCCTCATGCAACCACTGGAAAAAGTCCTGCAGAAGCATTTTTTGGGAGAAAAATCCGCACAAAAATGCCAGAAATAAAGGAAATCCGAGACGACCAGGAGATGAGGGACCACGATGCTGAAAATAAAGGTGCAGCAAAGCTGTACACAGATTCGAAATGTGGAGCCAAGTACTCAGACATCATGCCAGGAGATAATGTTCTAGTGAGGCATGAAACTGGTGGTAAGCTAGACACACCTTATTACCATCAGCCCTATACTGTCGTATCCAGAAGTGGCAGTATGGTGACAGTCAAGTCTCCGATGGAGTCCTGTATAAGAGAAATGTATCAGGTGCAAAAAGGTACCAGTCCAGAGATACATCGAGCGAAGAGGTTGAAAGGCCAATACGAGATGCTGAAACTGAGAGACATGATGATGTTTCAGAGGCAGTTACCAGCACTCCTGATGAAATGACTAGAGCGCCAGAAACACCTGAAGCCGTGGCGAGCAGTATTTCCGACGCTGAGAGTGAACAACCGAGAAGCGACGACAATATCGCAGGCAGGCCGAAACGAAACCGGAAAGCGCCCAAACGATACGAAGACTTTGTGCCATAGTTTTAATAAGAACTTTGGGACAGTATTTAATCTTATATCATAAAGTACATGTATGAGTGCTGTAGGAAGTAAATTTTATGTAGTTGAGTTATAGTATTACCATTAGTTACGATGTTTGTAGGATTCCGAGGGATATTGGTAAGTGAAGGTAAAGTTTATTTCTGATTAAAGGAGGGATGTCATGATAATGAATATGTATGAGATGTACCAGAAGTCACGTGGTATGAGAGAGAGATAAGAGCACAAGCAGGAGAACAAAGGAAACTGGAAAATAAAGACTCTGAGATTTTACATGATAAAACTTGTGTTCGATGTTTTATTAACTTCACATTTCGGGCCACAAATGTGACAGGAATGATCTGATAAAATCCTATCCTTATATTCTGCGTGCATTACTCATCTTTGTAATTGAGTTGAAATTTTAAAAAAATCCATTCTAGAATAAGAATCAAATCTAAAAGAATAAAATGAACAATCCTTCCCCTTCATATTCAGTCTTCTCTAAATATCAACTAAACTTAAAATTTTCATCAATGTTAAGATTTTTTTATTGGAGGAGTCATGTGATTAAGTAGTGACTGGTCGAGAAAACCATCCCTCTCCAGGAAAACAGGAAAAAAGTTAGAAAAAGACAAACCACAACAAAAATAAAATAAATAGAAGATAAAGTTACAGTGAAGAGGAAGAGGATGGCATCCAAGAAGGAGAAAATAAAAACAACTGGAATAAAAGAAGTAGAAAAATCACCGAAGAAGGAATGAAGGAACAGGATGCTGTGGTGGCGAAGAATGCCCAAACCCCGAGGTCAGTGCCTGCCCTGCCAAGTTGCGACTCACCTGCTGGTGGACTTCAAAAATGGCTCTCAGAGCCAAACAAAGGTGCATAACCAATGGAAATAAGGGAAAAAGAGGAAACCAGTGAGGGGGGGGCTCAGCAGAGGAGCAGGCAGCTGAGGGATGCCCGACACCAGGGAGCTCAGCTGGAGGACAAGAGAGGTAGCAGAGAAGGGAGCGACATGGGAGAGAGATGACCAGCAAGAAGAGCAATGGCAGGAGGCTCAACAGAGGAGTAGCCCAAGAGGGGAGGACCAGCAAACAAGAGGCCCAGTAAGAAGAGGCCTGACAAAGAGATGCAAACAGATCCACAGGAAAAACAGAAGAGACACAGACACAAAGAAGAGAAGAAGAAGACACAAACACAGGTAGAGACACAGAAGAAGAGGAAGAAGAAGACCAAGATCTTCACAGAGAAATAGAAGGTAAAACTGATGGACAAAGAGAAACAGAAGGAAAAACTGATGGACAGAATATAGATAAAGTTTTTTTTGAAGAACAAATGAGGTCATTAAAAGAATGGTTATTATTAGAATTTAATGCAATTAAAAGGAAAATGAAAAGAACAGAAGATAAAATGCAAAGGTTAGAACTGGTAATGACAGAAATAGGGAAAAGAGTAGAGAATGTGGAAGAGCGGGAAACAGCTGTAGAAATGGAGGTTAATGACTTAAGAAAAAAATTGGAAGAAAGTGACAATAAAAAATTAAAGAGACGTAAGAGTTATTTCAGAAAATTGATATGTTGGAAAATTATAGTAGACGAAACAACGTAAAAATAATGGGCCTGAAGGAGGGTGAAGAAAGCACAGACATGAAGGAATTTATAAAAGGATGGATCCCAAAGGCCCTAGAAATCACAGAAATACAGGAAGAAATGGAAATAGAAAGGGCTCACAGAACACTAGCTCGGAAACCACAGGTATATCAAAAACCAAGATGCATCTTAGTAAAATTTTTGAGATATACAACAAGAGAAAACATACTGGAATGGGCAGTTAGAGAAGATAATAAACCATTGGAATACAAGGGTCAAAAATATTTTTTTACCCAGACATAAATTTTGAACTCTTAAAAAGGAGGAAGGAGTTTAATACAGTGAAAATGATTTTATGGGAAAAAGGTTACAAATTCATGTTAAGACATCCAGCTGTGCTTAAAGTATTTATACCTGGGGAGCAAAACAGACCATTCTCAGATCTAGAGGAAGCACTAGAATTCGCAAAATGTTTGTAGGACAGAAGAATAGATGAAGAGGTGTAATAAGAATGAAGAACGGCATTAAAGTATATATAAAGATGTAAAAACAATGTATATGTAAAGAACTAAAGAGGGAAAATAGAAGGGAAGGAAGGAAGTAAGGGTGGAAGAAAAAGAGAGAGAGAGAGAGCTTTGTTATACATGTTTTTAAAAAAAGTGTTTTCTGGGGAGGGCTGGGGGGAAAGGGAAGAACCGTCACTGCAAAATCAGTTGACGCTGTGAATAAGATCGCAATCCAAATGAAAAGGGGAGTTGTGGTTGCCCGGCAAGACATAAGGGGCAACTCAGAGAGAGAGTGAACTTTTGGGGTTAAAGTATTAGTGGGTGTGGGAACCGTTAGGGTAATTTATGTCTTAAATGTGTTGTCATACATTAAGTTTAATAAGAGAAAACTAAGAGATGAAAATGGGGAAAAGGGGGATGGAGGTGATGAAGAGGTGGAAAAGAAATATAAGCAAGATTTAAGATGGCCATGTTGAACTATATAACTATAAACATTAATGGAATACATAACCAAATCAAAAGGAAGAGGCTACTAAATTTATTGAAGAAGGAAAAAATAGATGTAGCATTTGTGCAGGAAAGACATCTAACCAAAGCAGAACATAACAAATTAAAGAGATACTGGGTAGGACACGTATCGGCAGCATCTTATAATTCAAAAGCTAGAGGTGTAGCCATACTATTTAACAAAAATGTACCAATTAAAATAGAGGAGGAAATATTAGATCCAGCAGGGAAGTATGTAATGATAAAATGTCAGATATACTCAGAATTTTGGAATTTGCTCAATATATATGCACCTAATGAGGAGGATCAAAAGTTTATGCAGGATATTTTTTTGAAGATTGCAGACACCCAAGGAAATATAATGATAGGAGGAGATTTTAACCTTAATTTGGACCCAATGTTGGATAAAACGTATTAAGAATAAAGTAGCAAAATTTATGTTAACTCAATGCAGGAAATGATATTTATGGATATATGGAGGAGGCAGAACCCAAGAGAGAAGGAATATTCATATTATTCGAGTAGGCTCAAAACTTATTCAAGGATTGATATGTTTTTATTGTCAGCCCATATGCAAGGCAGAGTAAAACTGAGTATAAAGCTAGACTACTATCAGATAATTCACCCCTATTATTTGCAATAGAACAGGACATCCTACCAAGAACATATATATGGAGGTTAAACTCCATGCTACTTAAAAGGCAGGAATTTAGGGAGTTTATTGAATGTCAAATTAAAACATATTTTGAAATAAACACAGGATCAGTGAAAGATAAATTTATATTATGGGATGCAATGAAAGTCTTCATTAGAGGGCAGATAATAAGTTATGTGACTAAGATGAAAAAGGATTACAATGGGGAAACAGAGCAGTTGGAAAGGGAGATAGTAAGTACAGAAAAGGAATTCGTAAAAAGGGATGATATAATGAAAAGCAAAGAATTGGTGGACAAAAAAAATAAAATACAAAACATTACAAACATATAAGGTAGAGAACAACATAATGAAAACAAAGCAAAAGTATTATGAACTGGGAGAAAAAAACACATAAAATATTACCCTGGTAACTTAAAACAGAACAAGCTAAAAGAACAGTATTGGCATTAAGGAAAAAGGTCAAAAAATTACATATGACCCAATAGAGATTAATAAAAATTTTAAGGAATTTTATGAACTGAGAATGAGGGAAAAGATGACAAAATAGAGGAATTTTTTAGCTAAAATTGAACTGCTGAAATTGCAAGAAGAGAAATAAAACAAACTAATAAAACCATTTGAAATAGATATATTAAAAAAGCTGCCGAACAATAAAACACCAGGAGACGATGGATTTCCAATAGAATTTTATAAAAAATTTAATGAGTTATTAATTCCTCCTCTCCTGGAAGTAATGAACCAGGTAGAAGAAACACCAAACTTGCCAGATTCATGTAAGACAGCAATAATTACAGTAATAGCAAAGACGGGGAAGGATCCATTAGCACCAGCATCATATAGACCAATATCTCTGCTTAGAATGTAAGATAATAGCAAAATTATTAGCAAACAGATTTCCCAATTGTGTACCAAAAATAGTAAAACAAGATCAAACTGGATTTTTTAAGAAAAGACGAACAGCGGACAATGTCAGTAAATTTATTAATCTAATTCATGCAGTTCAAGGAAATAATAAACCAACAGTGGCTGTTGCTTTAGATGCAGGAAAAGCTTTTGACAGAGTAGAGTGGAGCTACTTATTTAAAGTATTACAGAAGTTCAATCTACCCGAAAAATACATAAATTCAATTAAAGCATTATATAAAGAACCATCGGCGAAAGTAGCAGTAAATGGATATGGATCGAATCAATTTAAATTAAGTAGGCCAACTAAACAGGGATGTCCACTATCCCCCTCATTGTTCACCTTAGCAATAGAACCTTTGGCAGAACTGATAAGAATAGAAAGTAAAATAAAAGGGATAAAAATAAAGGAGAAGGAGTATAAAATTAGCTTATTTGCAGACAACATTATAGTGTACTTAACAGAACCAGAGATATCAATAAAAGAATTACATAAGAAATTGAAGGAATATGGAGAAATATCGGGGTACAAGATCAATGCAAATAAAAGTGAAGTGATGCCAATGAGTAACGCAGATTGTACAGAATTTTAAACAGAATCACCATTTAAATGGCAAGCACAAGCAATCCAATACCTAGGGATCAGGTTAGATAATAATTTAAGCCACTTGTACAAACTAAATTATCAGCCACTAATAAAGAAATTGCAGGAAGACTTAGAACATTGGAAAGAACTGCCATTAATATTGATAGAGAGGGTGAACTGCCTTAGGATACAATACTTATTTTAAACGTTACCAATTCCCTTAACAGAATTTTAAAAAATGAACTAAAGAGAACAATAAGGAAATTCTTATGGAAAGGGAAGAAACCAAGGGTAGCGTTAGATAAATTAACAGAGAGGTATAATCAAGGTGGTTTGTAGTTACCAAATTTTAGAAATTTTTATAGAGCCGCCCAATTAAGGTATTTATCAGATTTTTATCAGACAAGGGAAAAACTAGACTGGACTAAGATAGAACTAGATAAAATAGTGGAGAAGGTACTGGAACATATACTTTATAAGTGGGATGATAAACTGGTGCAATATAAAAACTCACCAGTATTGCATCATTTACTTAATACATGGAAGAAGATCCACTTAGAAAGAAAAAACGAATGACCAAATACCAAAATTATTATAGATGCAAAATCCGCTAATTCCTTTTACAGTAGATAACCTTTCCTTTAGAGAATGGGAGAGAAAGGGAATCAAAAGAATAGAAAATTGTTTTTTGGGAAATAACTTATTAATGTTTGAACAGTTGAAGTACAAATATGGAATAACTCATGGTATAATGTTTGCATATCATCAATTGAAAGCTTACTTAAAGGATAAATTGGGAAACAACTTGAGATTACCTGAAGGAAGCAACTTTGAATATGTGATTTCAGACACAGTGATAATTAAAAATTTATAATGAACATGTACGTTAAGCTGCAAGATAAGGAGAATGATGAAATAAACTATAAACCTAAGCTGAAGTGGGAAAAGAATTTAAACATTAAGATAAAAAATGAAGCATGGGAAAAGTTATGTTCTAGAACTATGAAGAATACAATAAACACAAGGTATGATACAGTATAATTGGTTACACAGGGTATTTATTACTCCTCAAAAATTAAAAAAATGGGACTCAACATTATCAGATAGATGTTTGCACTGTGGGAAGGAAATGGGAACAACATTACATGCAACTTGGACATGTGCGAAGGTGAATAAGTTTTGGGAAGAACTAAATCAGATATTAAATAAAATTATAAAAAATAGCATACCAAAAAAAAAGTATTTCTTTTAAATAACATAAAAAGTAAAGAATTAGGCCTTAAATTGGACAAATCACAAAAAAATTCATTATGATAGCCTTAGCAGTAGCAAAAAAATGTATAATGTCAACTTGGAAAATGTAACAGTGCATGAGTATACAGCACACATGTTAAACTCTGGCCCGCAGGCCAAGTTTGGCCCGTGATATAATTATATTTGGCCCGCAAGATCATATCAAAAATGTATTAGAGCTGGCCCGCTGGCCGCCGCGCCAGTATAGCGCATGCACAGTAACCGCTGTGTCCCAGGGTGAGAGAGAGAGAGAAAAATCCTGGTCCTTGAAAAGTAGTGGTGGGTGGTTTTATAAACACGCTGTCATGATCCCCCGCCCACCCCCCCACCGCAGCGCGGCATGGCCGGTGTCAGGGGAAGCCAAGGCCGCTTCCCAGCGCCCGGAACCCCAGTGGCACAGCGTTTCTTGGAGCTGCAGATGGAGTCGGGACGCCGGAGGGAAGATTGGGGCTCCCCGCTGGGCGATGGGGGCGCTGGACGCCGGCCGCCCTGCGCCTTCCCACCGGACCAGCGGCGGGTGCCTGGAGTACACGTGGAGATCGAGGCTGGTCGGGCAGGTAGGGTGGAACCCCCCCCAATCTCGGGAGTGGCGTGGGCTGGATCGGGATTAGCCACGCTCACCTGCTCCTCCACCGCTGACCGGGATCCCAGCACGGTCCTGAGCGCGGAGACTGCCCTGGAAAGGTCCTGGGACACCAGCACAGAAAATAAAGGGGGTCCGGGAGAAACTCAGCAGGTCAAGGGGGGTCCGGGAGAAACTCAGCAGGTCAAGGGAGGTCCGGGAGAAACTCAGCAGTCAAAGGGGGATCCGGGAGAAACTCAGCAGGTCAAAGGGGGATCCGGGAGAAACTCAGCAGGTCAAAGGGGGATCCGGGAGAAACTCAGCAGGTCAAGGGGTATCCGGAAGAAACTCAGCAGGTCAAGGGAGGTCCGAGAGAAACTCAGCAGGTCAAGGGGGGTCTGGCAGAAACTCAGGGGGGGCCTGACCTCGCCAGGACCGTTGCCCACTCCCCCTCCCTGCCGCAGGCCGACCCGCGACTCACGGTGACGGGGCCGCTGATCCGCCGAGATGCCGCCCTGCAGCGAGAGCCGATGCCCCCGCACTGTCGTTGTCCAACCCGATCGCCCGCAAATCCCGCCTTCCCGCACACAGGCCTGAGTAAGTATTATGAACTTTAATCTCAGGATAAAACGATCTTGCAATAGTTTCATGTCACAGTGATAAATATATTCCTGGTTAAAAATGGTCCTGCACCTGGATACAAGCTCATTAGGCATAAAACTTGAAAAGTGTGTAAATCAAAGGATATCTGTACCAATGGAAAAAGGGCATGGCAAATAACCCTGCTAGAGTTCATGGCCACAATCAGTCATCCATTTGATTGTTTCAGGAATCATGTTATTCTCCCACATTCTCAATAGCCCTCAGATTTTACTATTTGACAGCACACTAGCAACATTTGACAAATCCTCTATAGAGAAATATTATTTATTGAATATTTTATTTCTCATTTGTTAATGCTTCTGGAAAGAGTTTATCCAAAACTATTATTAAACATTTATTTTAATAAGAAAAAGTTTAACATTACATATGTTGAAAGAAGAGAAAACATGCAGATGTTGTTGAAAATTTTCAATAAATATTTAGTTCGGCCCTCGACTTAGTCCAAGTTTTTAATTTTGGCCCTCCGTGAATTTGAGTTTGACACCCCTGGTATACAGCAATGATACATGGAAATGAATGAATGTATTCCATTGGAAAAAAATAACATATAATTTAAAAAACAAAGTCACAATGATTGAACAAATTTGAAAACCATACATGGAACATATCAAAGAGAGCATGCCTGGGACCTCCATCCCCTAAAATGAAAATGATAAGAAGTCAAAACGACTAGATTCAGTGTGTAATAAATAGACAATGCATTTTTCTTGTTTATTTTCCTTTGTGTGAAGATAGTGTTTTATGGTTTTATTGTATTGTATATGTTGAATACTAATGGGTTTTGAGGGGGCGGATGGGAAGAGGGTAGGGAGGGAAAGGGGGATAAAGGGAAAAAAGGTCACTGTGTAAATTTAATGAGAAACATTTGTACGTATTTTGGTTAACATGATTCACAGTGTGAAAAATAAAATTTAAAAAAAGTTAAGTTTTTTTGCAGTTTTTGTTTTCATTATTAATTTTTGTGATCTAAACAAAATCACCACCAACTATCACATTTTCATATGCTTCTGCAAGATTAAGAAAGGAATCCTGAATACATTTCTCATCATCTACATTAGGAGCATAAATATTCTTAAGAGTCCAAAATTTCAAATAAATTTACTAAAACAAACTTTCCCGCAGAATCAATAACAGTAGATTACAAATTAAAAGGCAACTTCTTATTAATTAAAATAGCAACTCCTTTTGCTTTAGATTTAAAAGATGAAGCTATAACTTGACCAGCCCATTCCCTTTTTAATTTTTGCTGTCCTTTCTCAGTTAAACGAGTCTCCTGTATAAACGCAATATCAACTCTCAACTTTTTAATATAAGCTAAGACTTTCTTCCTCTTAATTTTATTATTGAGCCCATTCACATTCTAAGTTACAAAGTTCAAATTATTCACTGCCATGTTATATATCTAAAAATACACAACCCTTGTCACCTGTCACGGCAGGTCTCAGCTCCACAACAGTTTCTAGAAGTAAATAACAACTCCTAATAAAGAAAAGGAAGAAACCCCTAAAAGAGAAAGAAAAGCAGTGAGAAATCAACCGGTACTACCTCCCTCTATTATATGGGAAGTGGCCTTCACCACTAAGTGGCGCACGACTTTGGAAGGACAGGACAAAAAGTCCAGCCCCCTCCCAGACAGAATATAAAAAAACATTTATCAGCCCATCAGGTATGATAAGCTTCTTCAAGATCTTTATTAACTTGATCATCATCAATCTCAATTGATTCTCGATGCTCCAACATTTGAGATCCATCTTGTGACTTATCTTGACTCAATTTAGATTGTTGAAGAGCATAAATTGATTGCTGTCTTGTTTATTAGGCAATGAATTAGCGAACATCAAAGCTTCATCTTCATCAGTCAAAAACATCATTGAAATTCTCCATAAAAGACTTCAAGTACAACTGGATATCGAAAGGTAAATTTATATTCTTTTTTCTATAAAACAGATTTTGCTGGATTAAATTCTTTCCTTCTCTTAACAATGGTTTGACTCAAATCTGCATTAAAACATATTCTATTGTTCCCAATCATTAAAGGGACCTTGTTGTTTTCTAGCTGTGACAGATTATATTGTGTTTTACATTGTATATAGATATGTTTTTGGGAGATAAATTGGGACAAGGTTTATTAGAGTAGGAAACATGCAAATACTTCAAAACAGATCTCATTTAAAATACTGGAGCTCTGCTCAAGCCAGACATGGCTGGCTCTGAGTGCCTTTGCAAAAACTTTGAAGAGTGTCCAAGGGACTTCACTAATGGATTGTTGTTTTGAAAAGCAACAGATGAAAGAATTTGGTGGATGAGGCTCAGAGCCACAGTCTGTCTGAGTGCAGTTTGCTGTTCTAAGATGGTCATATGGTCTTCCAAGCAGAGAGATTCAAACAGGTTTTCTCTGTGTGTGTGTGTGTGTGTGTGTGTGTGTGTGTGTGTGTGTGTGTGTGTGTGTGAGTGAGTGTGAGAGAGAGAGAGAGAGAGAGAGAGAGAGAGAGAGAGAGAGAAATCAGTTCAGCAGCAGCAGCTAACATGACAAAATCCTCCTGAACCAGGTCCCCTGAGGCCATGCACATGGTAGATGAAAATGTACCTTTCCAAGTGGAAAATGACGCTTCGGATGTAGCCCTGGCCATTACTCTCAATCTGGCAGGCAGGCCAGTTGCCTTTTTCTCATGGAAGCTTCAAGGCCATGAGCTCCAGAACCTGTCTGTGGAACAGGAGGCTCAGGCCATTGCAGAAGCTATAAGGCACTGGAGGCACCACCTGGCTGGTAGATTTATGCTCCTCACGGACCAGCGCTCTGTCGCATTCATGTTCAGCAACGCCAAGTGGGGCAAAATCAAGTATGACAAAATCGCTAGGTGGAGGATCGAACTCTCCATCTACAGTTTTGACATCGCCTACCAGCCAGGGGCCCTTAACGACCCTCCAGATGCCTTGTCCAGGGGATGCTGTGCCTTCGCATACACCAGTCAACTGTGGGACTATACACAATGTGCTCTGCCATCCAGTGGTCACCTGGATGGTTCATTTTGTCAAGTCCCACAATTTTCCCTTCTTAATAGAAGACATCAGGGAAATAACCAGGTCATGCCAGGTCTCCGCTGTGTGCAAGGCACATATTTTCCCCCTGCGAAAGCACACATGGTTAAATCATCCAGGGCCTTCAAATGACTCAGTGTTGATTTTAAGGGACCTCTTCCCTCCACGAACGGGAACGTCTACTTTCTTTCAGTCATCGACGAGTACTCCCGCTTCCCATTTGCCATCCTGTGCCCAGACATGTCCACCTCGTTCATTATGAAGGCCCTATACTCTATTTTCACCCTGTTCGGGTATCCCGGCTATATTCATAGCAACCAGGGCTCAGCTTTCATGAACGACGAGCTGCGCCAGTTCCTGCTGGTGAGGGGCATCACGTCCAGCAGGACTACCAGTTACAACCCCCAGGGGAATGGGCAGGTTGAAAAAGAGAACACCACGATCTTGAAGGCTGTCAAAGCTGCAGTGAAACAAAAAGGCCTTCTAGACTCATGCTGGCAGGATGTCCTCCCTATTGTGCTCCACTCAATTTGGTCACTTCTCTGCACTGCAACCAATGCTACTCCTCATGAGCTCATGTTTACATTCGACAGAAGGTCGGCATCACGGACTACACTCCCAGCCTGGCTCACTAGTCCTGGTCCACTCCTTCTCAAGAAGCATGTGAGGAGAAGCAAGACTGAGTCCCTGGTGGAAAGAATGAAATTGCTCCATGCCAACATCACGTACACATACATGGAGTACCCGGATGGCAGGGAGGACACCATCTCCATCAGGGACCTGGCATCCACTGGAACAGGGGATCTGTTGTCTCAGGTTCCCCACGAGCAAGCAAGCTTTTTCTCCCGACCCCCATTCAGGGCCTCATGGAACCCAGTTTAGGAGGAGTGTGAACCCCCCTATCATCGAGTCAGAGCCCCAGCCCACTACCTTTCCATCACAGGTGGACCAGGAGACTCAAGGAGCCCAATGCCCCCCAGTGCTAAGGCACTCCAACAGGATTTCCAGACCCATGGACCACCTGAATCTGTAAATAGTATTGTAAACATTTCTCTTCTGTGTCTATTACCAGCTTCTGATCCTTGTTCTCTTCATCCACAGACCTTTAATTCTGAAGAATGGGTGAATGTAGTGAACTAGGATTCACTAGAGGTGTCCTGCACTGATGACTGGTCCTGCCTCCCAGCCCCTCTTCCCATGAGCCCGTATACAACCCTGGTTTCTCACAAAAACATGAACCTCTCTGAAGCCTGTTCATGAACTCTACCTATGTTGTAAGCTAAAATATGCTACACTGCATTAGGACCTTCAAAATCTTCAGGAGCCCAACAATTTTAACAGTGTTCCTACAATTCTGATTCTCCAATGCATAAATTTTCTGTTAAAGATCTTTCCTTTGAACTTCCCAAGCTGTAAAGGAATCTTCCATTTTATTGACTGTATCTTAACATTGTTCTACATCAAGAAAACATTCTTGAAAATCTTCTTCAATTTTTTGATCTTTAACTTTAATTTTATTCACACCTTTGGTATATTTTGCCATATCAGTCTTTCATCATCAATACATTCAAAATGTGAATTAAATTGTGTCTTGACAGACACAAATTCTTGATTCATTTGATTAGACAATAATTGAATTTGTTGCAAAATCAAATTAAATTGATTTCAAGGATCTACAGAATGTGGAGGTTTCAAATTTACCTTCTTGAATAACTTGTTGAAGTTGGGGCCTATATCCACGATATATCAATTCTTTTCCCTCTAATTCTTGTGAAGGCTCTTCTTCTTCTTCTTCTTCTGTTCTTATTTCTTCTTCTGTTGATGTGGTAATTTGTTTGACTTATCTATGGGCCTTTTGTTTTGCCGTGGTCTGACAAGGCCTCTACAGGCTCCGTAGTTGGATACAAAACAACTGTTTCAGTAGCGCGCATGTGTGGAGTCCTGTGCATATGCGGTTGCTCTTGCGAGGTCAATTCAGAAATTCTCTTCCTCACTCCAGCGCTATCTTCGTTGGCTCCCTGGGGAAATGTCACTGGAGTAACATGGATTTTAGCCGTCATCTGTCGGGTCGTCCTCTGAGGAAGAGGAAGCAAGTCGACAGGCTTGATCACCAAGGTAGGCCCCATTTCTTCAATCATACTGACCTCTTTAGTAGTTGTTTATTTCACACCTTGAACTTTAGATTTCTTCATAGCTATTGTTGGTAGGTTTAAGAAAAGTTTTAATATCACTAATATTTTTTTTAAAGTTTTTCCATTCAGGTTTTAATTAATTCTGCCAGGTGTTTTTTTCACTTCTATAATCTACGCCATCACGCCACGCCCCCCCTCCCACCTGCCTTTTTTTCCATAACGCTTCATTCCCCTACTATCCAAAAAGCTTAAGTGATTTAAATATATTTAATGAGGCAGCCTCTACCGCTTCCTTGGGCAGGAATTCCACCATTCACTACTTTCTGGGAAAAGCAGTTCCTACCCATCCCCATCCTAAATCTACTGCCCCCAATCTTAAGGCTATTTCCTCTAGTTCTATCTCACCTACTAGTGTAAACAACTTTCCTTCCTCTATGTGATTTATCCCTTTTGTAATTTTATCTTTCTATAAGATTCCCCTGTCATTCTAGTTATGCCGAAATTCCAGTGAGTATAGTTCTAGAAACTCAATCACTCCTCAAAGGCTTACACCTCATCCCTGGCATTAACATTGTGAACTTCCTCAGCACCACCTCCTAAGCCAGTATATCCGTCTTCACTGTACAGATGGTGAAAGAAATACAGGCAAAAAGACTCCAGCATCTTAATGTTTAAGGTGATGGTGGAGAAGATAACTTCAAACATAAACAGGCTGCATCGAAAAGTCTGTTTTGTTTTATAATTTTATGTAATATTCTGCACTTCAGAAAATACATCTCTTGCAGAATTCTTGACTTCCATCACCAGCAAGGCCACTGTATGATTAATAGAAAATCACAACTCTGCCTTCTATGTATTTAAACTAAGTTTCACATTGTCCGGTTATGAGAGATTTAGGAGTGAAGATGGCAACATACACTGTACATATTCTAGCATAAAATTGGGGAACTGAGAAACTTACCATAACAACACCATTCTCATGCATTGTAATACAATTTTTGGGATCAAATGAAAGCTGGTGTAGGGCTTGTGCCGTAGCACGATGCACAAGGGGATTTTTTGATTTCAGATAATGAACCAGTGGGGCCACAGCTCCTGTTTGTCCAAAGGCCACCCTGTTGTTACCCCACTTGCAACAGCAAGCGATAGCATCTGCTAAGTGCTGGCGAAGCACATCATCTCTCTACAGAAAGAGAAAACAATCATGTCTTACAATACATCACTGGAGATAGTGAATATCATACTTTATTAGTATTATTCCTTCAAATGTATAACATTCTCTTTCACAATGTTGAGTGAATAAATTTTCTATTTCTACTAGTCATTTGCCAATGGACAAACAAGGAAGTCAAAAGATAGTAAGTTTGAAGCACACTTTTTTTTAAGCTTTGTTTTCTTTGTCTATTATTTTATCTTGTTTTTGTACTGTCTTCCAGCATAAGAAGAATAAAAGACCTTCTCTCAAATTTCACTAAGTTGAAAGATTTATGTCTTTCTCAGATTTTCAGGTTGCGACTTCTGAATGTTCATTTAGGCTCTACCTGCATTTGGAATTAACCATTTTAATTATGTTTCGGCACCAGAAGTTACTGTGGTGGGAACTTGATGGGGAATGAGTGCCTAAAAACTGGATTTCACCCTCTTTTGGTGTGCTATAGGATCTGTGTCTTTAATGCTAATTATTATTCAGGCTTCCCATGAAATATTATTAAATTGGCCAAAGACCTGTTGAAAACTGAATCGGGTAAGTTTATAACTGTTACAAGATCAAACCAACAACCACAAAGAAGGCATATCACACAGGGGTAAAGATGAACAATTACTTTATTAACAAAAAATTCACCTTCAAACTTTAATTCAAAATCCTTCCTTTTATAACAATGCCCACTGGCTACTATGCAAATTTCTATAACAGTGTAAAACTAATAAATTCCTCAGCCTAAATATAACATATGTAATTAAAGTCTAAGTTACATTCCCAACCAGCTCACAGAAAAACTTAGACACAAAACAAATACAAAACACACAAGACTCACAATACTTCAGCCTCATCCGAAGCAAAGATCATAAACAAAATTTAGTTTGTTTGGTAAACTGAAGCCAAAAGATCTTTGAGAGAGTGAGAGAGAGAGAGAGAGAGAGAGAGAGAGAGAGAGAGAGAAAGAGAGAGAGAGAGAGAGAGAGAGAGAGAGAGAGAGAGAGAGAGAGAGAGAGAGAGAGAACAAAATTCAAAGTTGTCTTCTTGTGTTGCTTGCAGAGAGAGGAGAGAGAGGAACAACTGGCTTGGTCCGGATCCTTCTGGCTGCCTTCAGAATCGTCATCCGTTTTGAAATCCCAACATTCTAAACTGTCCACGACTTATCCTCTGGGCCTTCTTCCTCTCCACAGCACCACCCAGTGATGGTTTATCATCCAAGTCCAGATTTTATTTTTCATTTTCTGCACATGCTCAGTCCATCTCCCACTCTCTCAGCAGTCTACCTTCACCTTGGCTCTCTAAGGCAAACTGTCACTTTTTAACATAAAACCACACAACACAGAACACTGTAACAATAACCAAGAAACATACTTTAAAACTGATCCTATGCAGCTTCCAATAATTTAGTGCAGCTGCCTACACATTGGTGCTCAGCAAATACCGAAGTATGTACTCCCCTTGGTTACAACACACAAAATTGTTACCAGGGGAAAAAAAACAAGGCTGCAGGCAGACCAAATGACAGATGGGTCTAGGTGTGAGGGGTCATAGTGATAACATTTTCACTTGGATGGTGATCTGTATCTAGAATGAGTTGCCAGAGGAAACAGGGCATCATTTTGACATTCAAAAGACATTAGGGCAGATGTATGGATAGGAAAGGATTAGAAGGATATTGACCAAATGCAGGCAAATGGGACTCGCCCAGAATGTCACCTTGTCAATATGGATGAGTTATGCTGAAGGGTTTGTTACTTGCTGTTTGACTCTATAATCAGCAATCTTGACAGACATTCTAATCATTGATTTTAATATTTAGCAATAATAAATTCTATTTGTATCTATGAGGAAAAAGGTGTACGGCCTGGGGATTTTCTCATTAAAAGGTTGAGTGGTAACCTGATATATGTTTGATAAGGTAGTTATTGTCACAATGTCTTTATTTATTAACAGGATAAAAGCATTCATTACCAAATCCTAATTGCTTTCAAAAAGATGAGGTTGAACTGCCTTTTTGAATTTGCTGATACTCCTACAGTGCTATTGATTAAGTAGTTCTGGGATATACTTCTATTTTAGAGAGACCAGAAATATAAATACAAATCTATCACTGCAAACTTTAAAAGTTTCAGCCTTCAACATTTTGATTAATTGTGCAGATAGTTGTGCATAATGAAAACACGGTGGATTTTTTTATTGCTACACTTGTAATTTTGGGCATGCTCAGAATACAGAGGGCCAAATGAGCAATGAGATATAATGTTCTTGAGAGAAAACAGAATAAAACCACTGTCCTCAGGTTAGACACATCCAAATTATAGACACACTTCACATTTGAATGAGCTCCTGTAAATGTTATTAAATTTAAACGATGCTAGTCTTATGGGGAAAATACCAGTACACCTGTAACCTCCCCGCAACAATGAAACATCGTCTCTGGCACTGTGAGAGACTTCTTAAACGAGTTCTTTTGGAAACTGACAAGCAACTGCTTCTATCAATATTTTGTGCAAAGAAACTTGATTAATATATGCACTGACGCTTCTTGCTAATCAAAATGAGCCATTAAGAGTGGGTCATCCTGTTTCTGTACCATTGTACACTGTGTCTGCAGACTTTTGTGTTACACACCTCTCTACAATAATGACTAGGCAGGGGAATACAATAAATATATATTTTAATAGGACTTCATCAGCATCACTCATTACAATACTGTTGAAGTATGTTTATGAATGACTGTGTATTTTCCAACTTATGGACACCTGTTACAAATGGAAGCCATTTGTAACAGCCTGTAACATTAACTCACTGCAATTATTAACCAAACTGGAATTTGTAAGAAATGTCTTTACTTGGAGAGCTACTGAACTAAGGATGTGGTAGTTGAATGAGTGGTATTAAATATTAATTCAAGATTACTTACAATGTATGTTAAACTTGACAGCATTGGAACAACTGCATGATCTGTTATAACTGCAAGGTTTTCTTCATCCATGGCTATTTTGGCTAAAGCTGCACAAACACTGGCCAGGACCTCAATGTTGTCAGATTTCAACAAATTAACAATTAATTCCAGACCGCCAACAAAGGAGCGAACCATCTCTCCAGCTTCCTAAACAAAAACAAGCAAAATAACATGTTAAAAATATGTTAAGAATTGGAACAAGTTTGATGAATTAGTCTTATTGCATAAGCAGAAAGACCACAGTCTGTCTGGGTTGGCAACAGGACATCAAGCACCATCATCCGAGAACTGGCACATTTCAGAGCTTTGTGCTTCTGTTCGTACCACTGACCCACAACTGCAATGCCAGATTCAGCTCCAACAGAATCATCAAGTTTGCACATGATATTGCCTCATCAGTAAGAAAGTCACAATACAGAGAAGAGGTGAAAAAGCTCATAAAATGGTGTAAGTATAGCAAACTGACTCTCAACATGGACAAGTCAAAGGGTATTATCGTGCACTTCAGGAGGACCAGGAACAACCACCCACTGCTACACATTAATAGCTCAGTCATGGAGAGAGTGGAGAGCACCAAGATCCTCAGTCCAATTAAGAAGTCACCTATCCTGGACACACGATATCTCCTTACTTGTCAAGAAGGTGCAACAGCCACTGCACTTCCTTAGAAGTTAAGACAGGCAAGGCTTCTGACCACCATTTTTTACAGGAGGTTTCTACAGGAGCTCTATCGAGAGCAAGCTGGCCAGCTTCATCACAGTGGGTATGGTTGCTGTATAGCATTGGATTAGAGATCAATCCACTGGACATAAAAGAAGCAGAGACGATCACTGGGGTCTCCCTCCACCCATCAATGTGATTTACCAGGATAGTTGTTTGAAGAGGGCTCATAAAATCAGGAAGGATCATTACCACACTACCCACAGCATCTTCTTGCTACTTCCATTAGGAAAAAAAGATACAGTATTTGAGCCAGAATCAGCAAGCTAAGGAACAACTTCTTCCCACAGGTAATGAGATTGCTGAATGACTGTTGAACTGCTAAAACATCTCTCTGTGATGCTACTATTTATTAATAAAATTGATATATTACACACACACACACACACACACACACAATATGTTCTGTGTACATGTATTATTTGTCTGATGTGTGCATGTCTGTCAGTGTGTTTGCACTGTTCTGCACCATGGACTGGAGAACGCTGTTGCACCAAGTTGAACTGGTACTGGATGGAAAATATACAGGAACTTGAACTTGAAATACATCTGGTATTCCTTGTGAGACTACATAAGGGCAGCATTAGCTCATGCAGATTGTAAATGCCTTAAATACATGTGCAAAGAACCAAACATGTGTATCAGGCATGCAGAAGAACAGCAGCATTTCAGTCTATGCCAAATGGCATATTCATAATAAATCCACCATATTAAAGATTTTCATGACTAAGGTATAGGTACATTTATCATTATTAAAGAGTTAGGAAACACTTTAATTTGTAGGCCACAGTAAAGACTTCTCTCAGCTTATTTCTCATCTTTGGAAACTCTTAGAAGCAACACCCTATTTTGAATTGCAGAGCAATTCTTTCCTGATGTTGAAATAACAAAAGGAAAAAAAGTAAACTTTTAAACTTGACTTTGCATGGTTAGGATATCAAAGGTTTGTTGAGGAATTGAGTTAAAATGCTGCAGGGTGTTTAAATGTCTATATGTTTACCATTTTCAGAAGTGTTAGTCATATTAGTTATGTGTAGAAATAGCCAAGTTATTTTTTTAAAATGTAAATAAATCTCGAAACATACTTTGCCAACAAGGAATAGTTTAGTTTGTAACAAAGAAAAATGAACAATTCTGGTGATATAGAACCTTTATTCCTCCTCTACCAACTATTTCCTTCCCATCCACTTTCCATGTACTTCTGGAAAATCGTTATATACCTACCGCCATCTTTGTGAAGGATATGCCCCTTAGGTCCCTCTGACCGTAAGCCTATGCCAATTATCTTGCAAGAAAACCAATGATTATTCATATTACCTATATCTCTCATTATTGTATAAAATGTTATAAGGTTCTCCTCCCCTATTACGCCCCCCCACCCCCCAACTCCCAGCTTAGCGGAGAAAAATCCCAGCCTATCTAGCTTCTCCTTATGATTCAAGATGACTTATTTTGGCAACATTCTCATGAATCTTATCTCTTACCAGCTTAATCTTATAGCTGAGTGACCAAAACTGCACGCAATAATTCAAATGATGTCATTGAGGTCAAACAACAGTGATCAGAGGCCTCCAATTTGAGTAATGGCCCTCCACTACTGTCACTCTTTCTCCTGCCATGAAGCCATTTCTGTATCCAATTGGCCAAATTCCCCTGGAAACGTGACCTCACTCTCCAGAACAGCCTACCATGTGGGGCCTTGTCAAGGGGTTTACTATGACTGTAATATGTCAGCACTGTTTACCATCCTGCTGTACATCTTGGCCACCTCTTCAAAGTACAACAAAAGTTCACCAGACTGATACATGGGATGGCAGGACTCGTGTATGAATAAAGATCGGGTGGATTAGGGTTATATTCATTGGAATTTAGAAGAATGAGAGGAGATCTCATTGAAACATAAAATTCTGGCAGGGTTAGACAGGTTAGATGCAGGAAGAATATTCCTGATATTAGAAAAAGAGGTCACAGTGCAAGGATAAGAGGTAAGCCATTTAGGACTCAGATAAGGGGAAACATCTAGAGTCAGAGAGCTGTGAAATTGTGGAACTCCTTGCCACTGATCATTGTTGAGGCCAGTTTATTAGATATATTCAAAAAGGAGTTGGATGAAGCCCTTCATGTGAAAGGGACCAAGGGATGTGGAAGTGTAAGTAGGAATATGGTACTGAAGTCACATGATTAGCCATGATCATATTGAGTGATTGTATAGACTCAAAGGGCTGAATGGCCTACTCCTGTGCTTATTTTCAATGATGATTCAATGAAAAATGCAAATTCATGAGGCACTATTTCCCACACACAAAAGCCATGCTGACTATCTTAATCTGTCCTTCCTTTTCCAAATGCAAGTAGATACGGTCCTTCAGAATCCCCACAGTAATTTACCCATGAATGACATTAAACTCATTAAAGCCTGCAGTTTTCTGGCTTCTCTTGACAGCCTTTTTCAAATAAAGGCAAATATAAACAACTCTCCAATCTTCTGTGCTTAACTCTGCCATGGCATCTCCAAAGATCTGTCTACACTATAACTGCATTTTTTGCACTACAACTGTGAATTTCTTTTTTTCTTTTCTTTTAAAATTATTTTAATTGTGTTTTATCAGAAAAACAAACAAAAAAAATCTGTAAATCAATTGCAATGAAATCTTTGCAGATTTACAAATAACATATGGTAAAGTCGCAATACAATTTAATTAATTGTAATACAATATTATAAGAGGTAAGTGAGAAAAAAATGAAAAGAAAATAAATTCAAACCCACAGCAATCAAGGTTAAAATTCATATTGTAAGTAATGTTAAATCTGAACAAGAGGCCTCAGGGGATCCAAACAAGCACGGCCAGTGACATTTATCATCGCACCTCATTAGTCAAATTATGGAAGTGAACTATAAATGGGTTCCAAGTCTTATCAAATCAAATCTTGATTTTCAAGATATTATGCCTAATTTTCTCCAGATTTACAAAGGACATCTAATAGCCATTGATTTTATGTAGGTGAAAATCATATTTCCATTTTAACAAAATTGCTCTTCTTGCTAATAAAGTGGAGAATGTTATAACCTGTCTTTGATTAGAAGATAAAATAATATTTAAATCTTAATTAAAAAGCAAATAATGCCATTACTGGACATGGATCTAAAGTGATCCTAAATATAGTTGAAAAAGTTCTAAAAATGTTGGTCCAATATTTTTGCAAATTAGGGCAAGTCCAAAACAGAGGCATCGAATATTTTACATTTGTCACAAACTAAAATAATATTAGAATAAATTCGAGCAAGCTTGACTTTCAAAACATGTACACAATGTAGCACTTTGAATTGAATAAGAATATGCCTAGCGCACAATGATGAATCATAAATCAGGCCCAAAATTGAAGTCCATTCTTCTTCTGAGAAAGAGATGTTCAGTTCATTCTCCATTCAATTTTAATTCCACTTAAAGAAATTGCTTTCATTTTCAAGTTTATAATATAAAGTAGATATCATGCCTTTATGAGTAAATTGTAACTCAAAGAGTTCATCGATAAAATTTAAGACAGGAGGAGTAGGAAATGTTAAAGCTCAGAGTGAACAAAATGTCAAATTTGATAGTATCTGAAATAATGTCTATTTGATAGGTTAAATATCATCCCCAATTGATGAAGAGATATAAAATGTTGTTGTATAAAAAGATCTTTAAAATTATTAATACATAAAAAATGCTTATGCTGAAAAAGCGTTCAACAGAGTAGAATGGGAATATTTATTTGTCACCCTAATATAATTTAATTTTGGCCCAGCTTTTATACACTGGATAAAACTTTTATATACATTTCCAATGCCTCAATTTGCATCTATTCCCAACAATCCAAGCTTTTTAAACTACATTGAGGCACAAAACACGGCTGTCGTCTGAGCCCATTGCTTTTTGACTTAGTACTGGAACCATTTGCTATTGCTTTGCAGGCAAATCCTGATTTTACTAGTTTGTTTAGAGGACTACTGAACATAGGTTATCTTTTTATGCAGTTGACCTCATATTGTTCATTTCCAACCCTGAGTTATCCATACCGAATATACTGTCATTACTTTCTCGTTTTAGCAGATTTGCTGGTTATAAGATCAATCTTCATAACACTGAAGGGTGTACTGGGACTTCATTCTAAATAACCATTCAAAATAGTGAATGAACAATTTAATACTTAGGCATTATCATAACTAAGAATTTTTAAAATATTTTTAAAGAAAACTTTACATTTTTAGTCAACCAAACCAAATCAATTCTTACAGAATGGTCACCACTCATTGACTATGATTGGTCGTATTAATTCGGTTGAAATGAATATTCTACCAAAATTTTTATACCTCTTTCAATCACTGTCAATATTTATTCCTAAGTCCTTTTTTGACAATTTCAAATCAATTATGTCTTATATATGGCAAAACAAGAAATCTAGATTGAATAAAAAGCATCTTCGGAACACTAGAAATAATGGGGTATTAGCCCTACCTAATCTACTACTGGGATATAAACATAAGAAATATGTTACTATTGTTGCAATGCAAAAGACAGATGAATATCCTAATTGGACTGAGAAGGAGTTGAAATCCCTCAGAAGTACCTCCCTCTGGGTAGTATTGGGGTCATTTTACCTATCTCTATTCAAAAATTGACAAGGAACTTAATAATGACACATAGATTGAAGATCTGGAATCAAATCAGTATTTTTTTTGACTTATGGAATTTATAGTTACAAGTCCTATAATATCTAATTATTTATTTCAACCAGCTATTTTAGATGCCAGTTTTCAAAAATGGATTTTTTTTAGGTATTATTAGTCTTAAAGATCTTTTTATTTCTTTCTTTATTGTTTTCCTCTTCCTTCTATATTATTGTTCTTGTGTCTTCCAATATGTTGTGGTTTATGTACTGGAAAACTACAGCAAGAAAGATTTATACTGCATCTGTAACATATCTAATAGCCTGAATACACCTGGGATTGTCTGATTTCAGAAGCTAAGCAGGCACAGACTGCTCAGTACTTGGAGGGGAGACCACATAGGAACACCAGGTGTTTTAGGTTTCTGTGAGGGGAGCTGAATAAAATGGCAATTCTCTGTCTGCCTTACAGTAGACACAAGTTAAAGACTTTCATGTATGTAACATTCTAAATGTAGTATTATGTGACAATAATGGTACCTTTACATAATAAACTTAATTCATTCAAATTAAGCACATGGAAATATAACTCACACCAGAATAATTGTCCCTTACATAATAGCTAAATATAAGTAATGTATAGTTTGATAAAATTGTCTCCAACACACTTAAATATGGAACCTTATCACACCTGATGACTTTATAAAAATTCAAGGAAATGTGTACTTTGCTCTGTGAATTAAAGCTTAAAATTAATGTTACAATTATTCACCAACAATAAAAAGTGGTATCCGAGTACAATATTCATAAGAAATTAATTAGCTCCAAAATCAAAATGTTCTGGTCAGTACGCAATACAGCATGAAAACAGGCTCTTTGGCCCAACTCATCCATGCTGACCAAGGTGTCTTCCTGTGTTGGTCCAATTTCAGAATCAGAATCTAGTCATGAACAAGTCATGAAATTCAGTGTTTTCAATGTCATAACCATCTTATGACATTACAATATGAAAAAAACTAAAATAATAATAACAATAATTGTGCACAAAAAGTAAGGCAGTATCCAGGAATCTGATGGCAACAGGGAAGAAGCTGTCCTTGTGCCATTGAGTGTTCATCTTTAGACTCCTGCAACCTTTCCCCAATGCTAGCAGAGTGAAGAGGGCTTGGCCTGGGTGGTGGGGGTCTTTGAGGATAGGGGCTGCTTTTTTTAAGTCACTGTCTCATGTAGATGTCCTCGATGGAGTGAAGTCTGGTGCCTGTGATGACACAGGCTGAGTTAACAACCCTCTGGAGTTTATTTACATCTTGAGAATTGGTGCCTCCTTACCAGGCAGTGATGCAACCAACCCCTATATATAGTGGAGAGAGTTTTCGGTGACATACCAAATCTCCTCAGACACCTCACAAAATATAGCCCTGGTGAGCCTTCTTTGTAATTGCATCAACATGGAGACTCCAGGTCATATCCTTCGAGATGTTGACATCCAAGAATTTGAAGTTCTTGATGCTCTCCACTACTGACCCTTCGATGAGGACTGGGTCATGTTCCCCTGACTTCCTCCTGAAGTTCACCATCATCTCCTTGGTCTTGCTGATATTGTGCAGAACGTGGTGATCGTTATACCTCATTGCCGCTTGTGATTCTGCCAACAAATGTGGTGTCATTGGCAAACTTGTAGATAGCATTGGACTTGTGCCTGTCCACACAGTCATGGGTGTATAATTAGTAGAGCAGTGGGCTAAGCAGACATCTTTGGGGTGCGCCTGTGTTGATGATCAGTGAGGAGGAGATGTTTCCAATTCATACTGATTGAGGTCTTCTAATGAGAAAGTCAATGATCTAGTTGCAGAGTGGGGTACAGAGGCCTAGAGTTTGTAACTTCTTCACCAGCACTGAGGGAATAATGAATGAAGGCTGAGCTGTAGTCTATGAAGAGCAGCCGTATGTACGAAATGTTGTTTGAGAGGTGATCCAGAGCTGAGTGGAGACCAGCGATATTGTATCTGCCATGGAGAGATTTTGATGATAGGCGAATTGCAGTGGGTTCAGAGCTTTACTTAAGTACATGTTAATTCTGGCCATGAGCAGCCTCTTGAAGCATTTCATTACAGTAGAAGTTAATGCTACTGGGCAGTAGTGTTGAGGCACCCCATGCTACTCTTCTTGGGTATAGGATGATTAATGCCCCTTATAAGTTGGTGGGAACCTCTGACTGACACAGTGAGAGTTTAATAATGTCTGTGAACACTCCGGCTAGTTGGTTGGTGAAAGTTTTCAGTACTACCTGCCAGGTATGCCATTAGGGCCTGATGCCTTGTGAACATTCACTCTCTTGAATGATGTTCTGACGTTACACACAGAGACAGATATCACAGGGTCCTCAGCCTTTTCAGGGATTCTACTTTTTTAAAATATTTCATTTAAAATTTTCTCTATACATGTAATAATCAGAATTAATATAGTAATACAAGTTCAACATAAACAAATCAAAAATTACATACATGATGATATTCACCCCCAAACCAACCCCCCTTCCCAAACTCCCCTCCTTCAAAATAGTTAATATAAAAGATATTTTATAGCTATATTAACATAGAAAGAAAAAAAAAATTCTAAAAATCAGGATTGCACCGAGAAATATCATCTAATACATGTAAATAAAAATTCTTCAATGCAATTCAAAGGAGTACCTCGCAGGTATAGAGGCATAGAAAGGACATTATTACAAATTTAAGCCTAATATTGGGTGCATGGGTGCAAAATTTGCAAAAGCATAGCATATATATTTTTCAAGCTATATGTAATTTTTTTTTCCCCCAAGGGAACACAACTTTGAATTTCTCACATCATCTTGGCATACCTAAAAATTTAACTAATTTCCAAGTAACTGCAAAACATTTCTTCACCACCGCTGATGTTTCTTTAACAGATTCTTAATTGGAAGAAAGCAAATTTTGAGGGGATGAGAAAAGATTTGGAGGGTGTGGATTGGGATGTTATTTTCAGGGAAGAATGTAGCTGATAAGTGGAGGATATTCAAAGGAGAAGTTCTGAGAGTGCAGAGTTGTTATCTCCCCATGAGGATTAAAGGGAAGGTTAGAAACTGTAGGGAGTCTTGGTTTTCAAAAGATATTGGGAACTTGGTTTGAAGGAAGAGGGAGGTGTACAACAGGTATAAGTAGCAAGGAAGGGATGAACTGCTTGAGGAATTTAAGGAGTGTAAAAAAAAGAAAATTAGAACAGCTAAAAGGAGAAATGAAGCGGCTTTGGCAGGAAAAGTAAAAATAAATCCAAAGTGTTTGTAAAGGAACATTAAAAGTAAAAGGATAGTGAGGGATAAAATTGGACCCCTTGAAAATGAGGAGGGTAGGCTTTATGAGAAGCCAGAGGAGATGGGTAAAATTTTAAATGAATTTTTTTCTTCAGTATTTACTAAGGAAAAGAATATTGAGCTAGATGAAGTGAAGAAATATGGTAGGGAGCTCATGGATAATATAGGAATTAATGAGGAGGTAGAGCTGGCTATATTAAAAAAGATCAAGGTGAATAAATCTTCAGGTCTTGACAAAATATTCCCTAGGACTCTGAGGGAGGTGAGTGAACAAATAGTGGGGGCACGGACAAGAAATATTTAAAATGTCACTGGCCATGGGGGGAAATGCCAGAGGACTGGAGGGTGGCTCATGTTGTTCCGCTGTTCAAATAAGGATCGAAAAGTAGACCTGGTAATTATAGGCCTGTAAGTCTGACGTCGGTGGTGGTTAAATTAATGGAAAGTGTTCTTAGAGATGGTATATACAACTATATACAACAAAGATAGGGATTGATTCAAAGTAATCAGCATGGTTTTGTACGTGGTAGATCATGTCTAACAAATCTTTAGAGTTTTCCAGGAGGTTACTAAAAAGGTGGATGAGGGGATGGTGGTGGATGTTGTCTATTTGGACTTTAGTAAGGCTTTTGATAAGGTTCCTGAAATGAAGATGGATGAATTAGGTATTAATAATGAAATAGTGAAATTGATTCAACAATGGTTGGATGGGAGGTGCCAGAGTGTAATGATGTCAAGTAGAGTGCCTCAGGGATCGGTATTGGGCACTGCTGTTTGTCATATATATTAATGATCTAGATGATAGGGTAGCAAATTGGATTAGTACATTTGCAGATGATACAAAAGGTTGGTGGTGTTGTGGACAGTGAGGAAGATTATCAAAACTATCAGGGTGATATAGGACAGTTAGAAGAGTGGGCTGAAAAATGGCAAATGGAGTTTACTACTGATAAATGTGAGATGCTAAATTTTGGACTAATCAAAATAGGGCATGCATGCAATTGAGGAGTACAGTGGAACAAAGGGATTTAGGAGTCATGGTACATAATTCTCTGAAAGTTGAATTACATGTGGATGGGGTGGTGAAGAAGGCATTTAGTATGTTGGCTTTCATAAATCAGAGTATAGAACACAGGAATTGGGATGTTATGTTGAAATATAAGCATTGATGAGGCTAAATTTGGAATATTTTGTGTGCAATTTTGGTCACCAAATTATAGGAAGGATATAAACAGTATAGAGAGAGTGCAGAGGAGATTTACGAGAATGTTGTTAGGGTTTCAGGGTTTGAATTACAGGAAATGCTTGAGCAGGTTGAGGGGTGATTTGATAGAGGTATTCAAAATTATTAGGGGAACTGATAAAGTCAATATGGATAGGCTTTTTCCACTGAGAATGGGGGAGATTTAAACAAGAGGGCATGAATTGAGAGTAAAAGGGGAAAAGTTTAAGGGAAACATAAGGGGAAATTTCTTCACACAGACGGTGGTGGGGGTATGGAATGAACTTCTGGCAATGGTGGTAGAAGTGAGATCGAGGTTAATATTCAAAGTTAGGTTGGATAGGTATATGGACAGGAGAGGTGTGGAGGGTTATGGGACAAATGCGGGTCAGTGGGACAAGGTGGGAAATGATGTTTGGGATGGACTAGTAGGCCCAAACTGGCCTGTTTCTGTGCTGTAAATGGTTATATATTGATAGTTTATATTAGGCCTTCTTCATTCAATAATTTCCAATAAAAATAAGTCCGTATTTTGTGGAAAAACAGCTTCTGTAACTTGCTCCAAAAAATTCCGTAAAGATCTTACATTTGGGCAAGACAAAGTTGAATGTAAGAAAAGTCCTACATCTCCACCACGCCTAAAGTATTGATCTGATAAATCTGATTTTAGTCTATACAATTTCTGTGGTGTATGATATAACTAGTGGTTAAAATTTATACTGAATTTATCTATATCTTACATTGATAGTATTAGTCATACAATCGCAACATAAATCTGCCCATATTTGCTCATCAATTGCAATATTCAGATCTATATCCCATCTCTGTCTAGACTTAAGAACTCCTCACTTAAAAGTTCCTATTTGTAATCAAGAGTGAATTATAGAAGTAAACTTTTTAACAATTACTCTTCTAATAAGGAGTTCTACTTCAGTACTAGTTGGAAATAACAAAAAAAGTTTTGAGTTATATCATATTTATTTCTTGATTGCTCAAATTACATTAATTGACCTCTTTCGTAACAATCTTTAATATTTATAATCCCCTTATGAAACCATCTATTCAAAAATAGATTGTTCTTTGAAAAAGGTGCAAGAGGATTTTGAATCAAAGGCATTTTAGGTGTTATACATCCTCTTACACCAATTTCATCATTTATTTTATCCAGGAATTAATCAAATGTTTCAATAATAGTCTATCTTTATCACCAACAATTAATTTCAGTTCCCACTTATATATAAATTCTTCTGCTTTTCTCTGTTCTATTTTATTCAATTCTATTTTAACCCATTCCGATTTTTCCCTTTCAAAAAAAAAGAAACAAAAAATGTCATTTGATCCACTTGATAATAATTTTTTTTAAAATTAGGAATCTGTAGGCCTCCAAATTCATATTTCCATGTTAATATCTGTATAGATACTGGATTAGTTCCTGAGGATTGGTGGGTGGCCAACATAACCCCACTCTTTAAGAAGGGAGGGAGAGAGAAACCAGGAAACTATAGACCAGTTAGCCTGACGTCGGTAGTAGGGAAGGCACTAGAATCAGTTATAAAGACGCAATCGCAGAACATTTGGAAAGTAGTGGTATCATCGGATGGAGTTAGCATGGTTTTGTGAAGAGAAAATAATGCCTGATGAATCTAATAGAGTTTTTTGAGGATTTAACCAGTAGAGTGGATAGGGGGAATCAGTTGATGAGGTATATCTGGAGTTTAGTAAGGCATTTGATAAGGTTCTGCACAGAAGACTAATGTACAAACTTGAAAAGCACAGAACAGGAGGTATGGCATTAAGGTGGATAGAGAATTGGTTGATGGACAGGAAGCAAAGAGTAGGAATAAATGGGTTATATTCAGAATGGCAGCCAGTGACTAGTGGGATACCACACAGCTCCGTGCTGGAGCCACAGTTGTTTACAATATATATCAATGACTTAAATGTGGGAATAGATAGCAATATCTCAAAATTTGCAGACGACATGAAGTTGGGTAGCGGTGTTAGCTGTGTAGAGGATACTAGGATGGTGCAGAGTGATTTGGACAAGTTAGACAAGTGGACCAAGACGTGGCAGATGCAGTATAATTGGATAAATGCAAGGTTATCCACTTTGGAGGTAAGAACAGGAAAGAGGACTATTATCTAGATGGTATCTGTTTAGGAGAAGGAGAGATGCAGTGAGACTTGGGTGTTGCTGAGCATCAGTCATTGAAAGTGGGCGTGCAGGTGCAGCAGGTGGTGAGGAGGGCGAATGGTATGTTGGCATTCATAGCGAGAAGATTTGAGTGCAGGAGTAGGGAGATCCTGCTGAAGCTGTACAGGGCCTTGGTGAGACCACACCTGGAGTATTGCGTGCAGTCTTGGTCTCCTTAACTGAGGAAGGACATCCTCACCATGGAGGGGGTGCAGAGAAGGTTCACTAGACTGATACCAGGGATAGAAGGACTTACATATGAAGAAAGTTTGAATAGTCTAGGCTTGTATTCTCTGGAATTTAGAAGATTGAGGGGGAATCATATAGAAACATATAGAATTCTTAAGGGTTTAGACAGACTAGACACAGGAAGGTTGTTTCCAATGCTGGGAAAAACTAGAACCAAAGATCACAGTTTAAGGATAAGGGGGAAATTTTTAAGGACAGAAATGAGGAAAAAATTATTCTCTCAGAGAATGGTGGATCTGTGGAATTCTTTGCCACAGGAAGAAGTTGAGGCCATTCCTTGTCAATATTTAAGAGTAGGTTAGATTTGTTCCTTGTGGCTAAGTGGATCAGGGAGTATGGGGAGAAGGCAGGAACCAGGTACCAATCAGCCATGATCATATTGAATGGTAGTGTAGGCTTGAAGGCCCAAATGGGCTACTCCTGCACCTATTTTCTATGTTTTCTATGTTTTCCTGACATTTTACCTTTCCAGAGGAATTTCTTACATATTTATTCAATTCTTGGAAAGCATATTTGGAGTATTAAAATAGTTAATGTTTGGAAAAGATATTGCATTCTTGGGAATATATTAATCTTAATACAGTTAACCCTTACCACCAAAGTTATAAGTAAATTAATCCATTTTTTAAAATCTTCCTCGATTTTTCATTCCAATTTGTATAGATTTTTCAAATTATTATCCACATGGATACCTAAATATTTAATACCCACTTTTGGCCATTTAAACTGAGTATCCCTTTGACATTGAGTATAATTACCTTCTGTTAATGGCATAATTTTGCTTTAATCCCAATTTATTTTATAACCTGAATTTTTTCCATATTTTTTCAATTAACATATAATTTTCATAAAGATGTCTCAGGCTCAATCAAGTATATTAAAATATAATCTGCAAATAAACTAATTTTATGTTCTTCTTGACCTACCCCAAATCCTTTAATTTCCAAATTCCTCCCAATTGCTTTAGCAAGAAGTTTGATAGTCAAAATAAACAAAGCTGGAGATAAAGGACATCCTTGCCTACCTGATATAGCTAATTGAAATGGTGAAGATATTTGTCCATTAGTCACTACTTTAGCTTTGCAAAATTCAATCCAAATCAAAGTTTTACCAACACCTTAAACAAAAAATCCAATTCCAATCTATCAAATGCTTTTTCTTCATCTAAAGACACTACAAAACTTTTTTTTTGTGTTAAATCTAGCTACATTTTCCGATGACTGTCTCTTTTTTTACAAAACCTGTTTGATCCATATTTATTCATTTAGGCAGCAGTTTAGTCAATCGATTTGACAAATTTTCACCTGAATATTATAATCTGGATTTAATAATGAAATAGGTCTATAAGATGAAATTTTAAAGAATCTCCATCTTTTTTAGGAATCACTGTTATGACAGAATATATTGTGCTTTATATTATATATAGATATGATTTTTGGAGATAAAGTGTGGCAGGTTTTTTTTAGTATAGGTCGCATACAAACACTTCAAAACATTGCTCATTTAAAATACTGGAGCTCTGCTCGAGCTAGTCAGTCTGGCTCTGAGTGCTTTTGCATAAGCTTTGGGGAGTGCTCAAAGGACTTCACAAATGGATTGTTGTTTTGAAAAGCAACAGATGAAAGAACTCGGAGGATTAGGTTCAGAGCTGCAGTCTGTCTGAGTGGAGGTTGCTGTTCTAAGAGGGTCATGTGGTTTTTGCAAGCAGAGAGAGAAAGTAAAGCAGGCTTTTTTTCTGGGAGAGGGAGAGAGAGAGTAAAACAGGCTTTTTTTCTGGGAGAGGGAGAGAGAGAGAAAATTCAGTTCAGCAGCAGCAGCTGGAACTGGAACAGGTCAAGCTGGCAAGCTTGTGGAAAAAACCCTTTGGAAGATGGGTTGTGAATGCTTAGTTCAGCCTGGTCAAAGTCCTTGTGGTCCATACTTTATGGACTAGCTGCATAATGTTTCACTTGAAATAAGGGAAACAAAAAGGAACTCTGTGGTGACCTGAAAGAAAGAGGTTATTATCTGGAAAACCCTGATGGGGCAAGTTTCTTTGGCAAGACACTGACATGGCTGATTAAAAGGGATCAGTTTGTGTCCAGGAACAACAAATTTCTCTCTGAACACCGACAAGAACCTTCCTGAGTCGTAACCATTTACCTTTCAAGCACCAAAGCCTGTGCACCATATAAGAATTGCCTGTAACCAGTGAACTTCGAGGAATGAGAAGTGAGATTGGACTGTGAATTAAAGAACTTTTCTGAATTTACACACACATACATGTGTGGTTATAATTAGAAGGGGATTAAGTTAGGTTAGTTAAGCTAATAGTAATATGTTAAAGTTTGATTATGTTTTCATTTTTAAAGATAATTAAAAGTAAATTATGTTTAAGTAACCACTTGTCTTGGTGAATATCTATTGCTGCTGGGTTTTGGGGTCCTCTGGGCCTGTAACACTGTAATCATTGCCACTAAAAATGATTCTGGAAGAGTATGGGTTTCCAAAGCCTGATCTGATACTTGCATAATTATAGGAATTAATAAATCTTTTAAATCTTTATAAAATTCAGGTGAAAATTCATTTTTTCCCAGGGATTTATTTTTCTGTAATGAACCCATAGCTTCCTTCACCTTCACCTCAGTAAAGAAAAGATTCAGTCCAGTCTGCTCTTCCAAACTTAGGCTAGGCAACATTATCTGTGATAAATAACTATTTTATTTTTTTTGTCTTTTAATGATTCCAAACTATATAATTTCAAATAATTTAAAAAAAAAGATTCATTTATTTTTTGACTAAGTGACTACGTTAGTATCCTTTTTAATTGCATTGATTATTCTCAAAGTCTGTTTTACCTTTAATTGCCAAACTAATACTTTATGTGATCTCTCATCTAATTCGTAATACATTTGTTTTGTTCTAATAATCACTTTCTCATTTTTACGTTTGCAATGTATTATACTGTTTTTTTTATTAATTAGTTGTCTATGTTTATCAGAAGCCTGTTCTTGGATCATTTTACAAAAGTGTTATTTCTCTTTCTAATTGATCAATCTCTCATAAACTCTTTTTTAATTAAGTAAAACATAATTTGACGTCTTAAAAATGCTTTTATAGCATCCCATATAATAAACATCATTTACCAAGTTCAAATTTGTATCACAAAATGTCCAAATTTGTGTTCGAACAAATTCACAAAAATATTTTCTTTTCAATGAGAAGAATATTCAATCTGCATCTACAAATCATCTTTTTTTTCAGGCATTTCCACTGTTATTAACAAAGGGGAATGATCAGATAAGGTTCTTGCTTTATAATCAGCTTCAAGAATCCTGGCTTGCATTTGTGCTGAAATCAAAAATAAATCAATTCTACAATAGAAATCATATCTACTCGAATGAAGTAAATAATCTTTCTCTCTTGGATGAATCGTCCGCCATACATCTATTAAATTCAAATCTTTCATCAAAACCAAAGTCGCTTTAGCTGCTTTTGTTCTCATCATTACTCGAATAGATCTTACAATGGATCTAAACAGAAATTAAAATTCCCTCCTATTAAAATATTCTCATATTCCTCTTCTAGATTAAGAAATGTTTCTTGAATAAACTTTTCATCATCAAAATTTGGAGCATACTGGTTAAAAATAAGTCAACAATTCAGAAATCTGAAGGAGACCTATCTCCTTGCAGGGTCTATCACAGTATTTTGAATTTTAATTGGAAGATTTTTTTTAATTGAAATTGCCTCACTTCTTGACTTAGAATTCAATGAAGAAGACACCACAAGTCCTTTTTAACTTCAAATGTTTTTTTTTCATTTAACTGTGTTTCTAGAAAAAAGTCCACATCAACTCTCATTTTGTTAATATATGTTAAGACCCTCTTTCTTTTTATATCCTGTTTAACCCATTAACATTAAAATTTAGGAACTTCATTACCTTACTCATCTCGATAAGACACTACATCCTCTACCTCCGCAATTCCCCTCTAATTCCAGTAAGTAATATTTTATGTGCTAGTACGCATCTCCTCCAGCAATCCAAATAGAAGAAAAAATACAAATAAAAATACAAAGAATGTATACTTCCATACTTACAAATATATTGATATAAAAGAAAACCCTCCTGTTAACTGTTGCTTAAATATACAACACCACCTCCCTCCATTTTACGGGTGGTGAATAAAGTCATAAAAATACACTTAATCCCGCAGTAATCAGCACTCCCTACTCCCCACTTCTCTCAATTCTCTTGGTACATTTAATACATATATTTTAATTAATTAGTCACAATTAAAATAGCTTCTTGGAAATCAAAAAGGAAGAGAGAAAAGGAAAATAATTATTATTATTATTTCTTCCATCTTGTAAATTTCCCCTTTTCCAATCATAATGAAATAGCAAAAATAAAAGGAAATAGTTCATCCCATCAAAGATACAGCATCTTCTTGAAGATGCACTCTAGGGAGACTCTGAGCAAATTTTTCCACTAGAAAGGAATCTAATTTGGTCTCCAGGCAAAGAATCTTCAAAGTTGCAGGAAAATGAAGAACAAATTTATAAACTTTATCAAAAAGAATGTTCTTAGCTGAGCTGAATTCTTTCCTTCTCTTCAATAAGTCTTCACTCAGATTGGGATAGAATAAATTTCTATCTCTTTCTCATTGTAACGGGCCTTGACATTCCCTTGCTTCTCTCACAGCAAGATTTAAAACCTTCTCTCTGTCTTGATAATGCAGGAATTTAATTAATATAGAACATGGTCTTTGATTTGGAAGAGGCTTTGGTCTTAGAGCCCTATGAGGTCTTTCAATTTCAAATGGATTTTCAAAATGTTGCTCTCCCAAAACTTCAGGAATCCACTTTTGAAAAAAATCAAATTGCATCAGGACCTTCTTTTCCTTCCAGAGGGTATATTATTTTAATGTTATTTCTTCTGCTGAAATTCTCCAGTACATCCACTTTCTCTAAAAGTTTTTATTCACTGTAATTAAACCAATAGTTGTATTTTCCACAGTTGATACCCTGTCTTCAACACATTGCATATCATCATCCATTCTTGTAATTTTCTAATCCATTTTCTACAACCTCTTCTTCATTTTATTCATAACATATAATGCTTTATTGGTATCTCCTTTTATTTCTGCCTTCAATCATTCTTTGCTTTTTCCTTTCATTACTTTAAACTGATATATTATAAATTTGGTTACTTCTTATACTTAGACTGTTTCTTCAATTAATTTCTCTTCCTGTTGTTGTTCATCCTCTTCTTCTTCATCATCTTCTTCATCTTCACCTTCATCATCTTCTTCTTCTACCATGTCCTTCTTTTTCATAATCTTCTTCTTCATCATCTTAATCTTATTCATTTTCTTCACTTCATCATCTTCATAATTTTCTTCTTCTTCTTCATTATTATCATCTTCATCTTTTTCATCATCATCATTATCTTCTTCTTCTTCTGATCCTCCTCTGGAGTCTGACTCTTCATCATCAGGTGGTGAGGTAGAGGTTCCCAACTTCTCAATACTTTTCTGGCTTACTCCCAGTAATGCCTTGTGTTTTTCCACACCGCATTTGTGTAATTTCTCATACATGCGTGGTTCAGTTCCGGGTTCCTCTCCAACGCCACCTCTCCATTGTTATAGATGAGAGCCATCAGTAGAGGGTCCATCAAAAGGTTCACTCAATTGGAGGGCAACCCGAGCACTAGCTCCATCCTTCACTATAAAGGTAGTCCTCAAGTCTCTACTGCCCATTGATTGTAAATGATTAAAAGTGTATTCATACATCTCACTTGTCTCTGAGTGCATTTAGTCATGCTACAATTTTAATAGCTTACTTTGAAACAGGATGGAAGCCCTGTTGAAGCCAGGCATGATCCAGATCGACCCCTGAGGAATTTGCCTACTGGCTGGAGTGCTTCCAGTCTGACTTGATGGCTACATAAGATGTCTTCAACTCAGATGGTCTCCAAAGATTTGCACTTCTTTCTCGAGTTGGGCCCAAAGGGTACACTATTATCAGAGACTGTGCAGAATGATGCGCTGGTGAGGCACCGACTCTCTCAACATCAGCAACATCCGGGTGAGTCACTGGATGACTATATTCTTGAACTGTAGGCCTTGACAAGAAAATGCCACTATGAAGCAGCCACAGCTGGGTGAGAGAGGAGGAACAAATCTGGGACACCCTCGTGGCAGGAGGGAGATCGAGGTATGTGAGGCAGCAACTGCTGGAGTTGGGAAAGAAACACTTGGCCAGCACCTTGGAGCTGGCGAAAGCACTCAAGCAGGCCTAACTGGGAGCTGATGACCTCACAGGCGAAAGCGATGTCCTTTCAGTGGCCATGCATGACCGGGGATACTGCTTCTGTGGCAGGCATAGCACTCCCAGGCCCAATGCTCCGAGAAAGACTCCATGTGTGCAGGATGTGATAAGTGAGGGGACTGGATGATGGTCTACTGGTCTAAAGGGAACCCAAAGAGGGCAAGCACATGTGCAACCCCTGAATCAACACTCAACCCATACCTGAGTCCTGAAGGACCAGCCCCTGCCTCTCCATGCTGTTCATTGCCAGGGTCTTCTTGCTGCACCTCATGGCAGGACCCGCCATTGTAAGTGAAGCATCACAGGAAGCCACAGCAACCATCTAGTCCATCGTCAGATCAAGATGGAGGGCAGGCATCTTGCTCTGCCTTGTGGTTTATGCCATCTTGTCTGCCCATGGGCCAAGAGGAGAGACTTAACATCAGCATGGGCAGCAATGGGGTTTCTGGAGTACTGGCATCAGTCATCCTGGATCAGGCAATATCTTACCAATTGAATAACCCTGATGATGGAGGTGAGAGTAAACAGACATTTCATTGATTGCTTAGTAGACGCTGGCTCCACAGAGAGCTTTATAAACTCTGCGACGGCTCTGCGGTACAACTTAAGAGTGTATCCGACCGACTATCGCATTTTCCTAGCTTCGCACTCACAGTCTGTGATGATCCAGGGGTATTGTATAGTACATCTAACTGTAAAGGTGGGGAAGGGGGGTGGATTTTGTAAGTTTGATTGTATGTACTGAAGGATTTGTGTGCTCCTGTGTTGCTGAATGGAAGGTCCCAAAAGTCTGACACCACATGCAGTCTCTCCACCCTAAATATTTATTTCCTCTCTCCACACTGTTTCTGAGCCTGACTCCTGATTGCAAGCCAATAGTTACAAAGAGCAGGTGATACAGTGCAGGGGACTGGGAATTCATCAGAGCCGAGACACGGTGGGTGCTCAAAGAAAACGTCATCGAACCTAGCAATACCCCATGGAGAGCCCAGGTGGTAGTTGTGAAAGGGGAAGAAAAGTCCAGGCTAGTGATTGACTACAGCCAAACAATTAATTGTTTCACACTCCTGGATGCGTTACCCCTCCCTTGAATTTCAGACATGGTAAATGAAATTGTGCAGTACCAGGTCTATTCAACCATCAACCTGAAAGCTGCAGACCATCAATTATCGATCCGTTCTGAGGACCACCCCTACACAGCATTTGAGGCAGATGGATGGCTCTATCAGGTCCGGATGGTCCTTTTTCATATCACCAATAAGGTCTTGGTCGGGCAAAATGGTCGATGAGTACGGGTTGAAGGCCACCTTCCCTTATCTCGACAATGTCACTATTTGTGGACATTCTCTGGAAGACCATGACACCAACCTCCAGAGGTTTTTTCACACAGCCAAGACCCTGAACCTCATGCACAACACTAGTAAGTGCGTGTTCTGGATGAAAAATCTGGTGATCCTGGGCTATGTAGTGTAAAATAGCATAATTGGCTCTGATCCTGATTGAATGTGCCCCAGGTTATACCTCCTGATCCCAAGGACCATAAAAGCCTTAAGGAGGTGCCTGGGCTTCTTCTCCTACTACATCCAGTGGGTCTCTCACTGCACAAATAAGGTTTTCCCCCTCTTAAAAGTCTACTTCTTTCCCATTGACAGGCAAAGTCCAAGCAGCTTACGACTATGTTCAGAGTTACATTGCAAAGGCCACCATGCATGAGGTGGATGAGAACGCACCCTTCCAGGGGAATGCAATGCTTCTAATGTAGCTCTGGCCACTACCCTTAACCAGGAAGGCAGGCCAGTTGCCTTTTTCTCCTGCATTCTACAAGGCCACAAGCTTTGGAACCCATCTGTGGAGAAAGAGGCTCAAGCCATTGTAAAGGCCATCAGGCATTGGAGGCATTACCTGTCCGGCAGAAAATTTACACTGCTCACCAACCAGCAATCAGTGGCATTTATGTTTAATAATGCAAAAAGATTACTAGTTGGAGGATCGAACTCTCTACCTATAATTATGACATAGCATACAAGTACCCTCAATGAACCTCCAGATGCCCTGTCAAGAGGAAGCTGTGCCTCTGCACACATCAGCTAGTTGTGGTCACTGCATGATGACCTTTTCCACCCAGGCATAACCCGCATGGCTCATTTTGTCAAGGCACGCAACCTACCCTACTCCGTTGTGGATATCAGGGAGATGACTAGGTTCTGCCAGGTCTGCACGGAGTGCAAGCCACACTTCTACTGCCCCAACAAAGCATACCTGATAAAGACATCCAACCCCTTCGAATGACTCAGTGTCGATTTCAAGGGTCCTCTCCACTCCACCAACAGAAATGTGTACTTTCTCAACATTAACGATGAGTATTCAAGTTTTCCATTCACCATCCCCTCCCCAGACATAACCACCACCACAGTCCTCAGGACCTTGCACTCTATTTTTGCCCTATTCGGGTATCCCAGCTATATCCATAATGACTGGGGCTCATCATTTATGAGCGATGAGCTACGCCAGTACCTGCTCATAAGGGGCAAGCTAAAATCATGGGGGAACGGACAAGTTGAAAAAGAGAACACGACTGTATGGAAGGCCATGAAATTGACTCTCCAGTCCAAAGGCCTTTCAGACACGCGCTGGGAAGTGGTCCAACCCATGGTGCTTCACTCCATAAGGTCGCTCTTCTGTACTGCAATCAATGCAATTCCTCATGAGCTTATGTTTATGTTCCAGAGGAAATCCATATCTGGGACTACTCTCTCAGCTTGGCTGAGAAAGCATCTGCAGCATTCCCTGATGGCAGAGAGGACACCTGGCACCCACCGAAAATGAGAGTCCGATGTCTCAAGTGTGCCAGGAACTACCAAGTACCCCACTCAGTGTCCCGAAGCACACTGCTCAGGAAGTGGACCAATTCACCCCACGACCTTAGCCAGAGCCCTCGAGACCCAAAGTCCTCCAGTACTGCAGTGCTTGACTAGAATTACCAGTCCCCCTGACAGACTTAACTTGTAAATATTTGTAAAGTACTAAGGTTTTTTTTAATGAATGGTCTCACCTATAGGTTTCACCTATAGGCTCAATTCTGAAGGAAGGGGTGAATGCAATGAACTGGAATTCACTGGCTATGTATTGTTCAGATGCGTGGCTCCTTCCCTGGCTCCACCCTCACCTATCCCAATATAAAACCTGGTTTTCTTGCCTTACCTCAGGACTAATGTGTCTACTGGCCATTGATTGATTATAAGCTATAAACATGTTTGTACTCCTCACTTGTCTCTCTCTGTGTGCATTCAGTCACGCTAAACAGTTTGGTCTTCTTATCAAAGAAGCTACGCAGCCATCAACAGTTTTTGCCCTCGCTTTATAGGCTGTAATGGCCTGCACTACTAGCTTCCTCCAGAATTGCCACTATGCTTTAGAGATGGCCTTCCACAGGTCATATCTGGACTTGTAAAGATCTTGATCCCCAATAGTGCAGAATGAAGAAGGCTTGGCCTGGGTGATGGTGGTCTTTGAAGATAGAGGCTGCTTTTTAAGACACCGCCTCAAGTAGATGTCCTCAATGGAGTGAAGTCAAGTGCCAGTGATGTCGCAGACCGAGTTAACAACCCTCTGGATTTTAATCTTGTCCTTGTTCTCACTCTCAACAAGTTGCAGATTCTCTGATTCATCCAGGGCTTCTGGTTGGGGAACACTTGGTATTTGCGCGTGGGCACACACTCATCCATGCAGGTCTTGATGAAGTTGGTGATACATGTTGCATAATCATTCATCTATGGATGAGTTCTGAATATGTTCCAGTCCATGGATTCAAAGCATTCCTGCAGATGCTCCTCCACCTCCCTTGACCATATTTTAGCTATCTTCACTAGTGGTTCTGTGGTCTTCAGACTCTGCTTTTACGTCGGGTGTAGAAGTACAGCCGAGAGATCAGACTTGCCAAAAGTATGGTCGAAGTACAGCTCGGTATGCATTTTTCAAGGTGATGTGGCAGTGGTCGAGTGTGTTGGTTCCCCTGGTCTCGCTTATGATGTGTTGGTGGTAGTTTGTCAGAGACTTCTTCAGGCTTGCTTGATTGAAGTCTTCCATAATGATCGGAAAGGCATCAACATGTACTGTCTCATGGCTGTTAATCACAGTGCTCAGTCCCTCCAGTGCCAGCCTGACGTTAGCCTGGGGTGGAATGTACACTGCAACCAGGATGATGGCGGGGAACTCTCTCGGTACGTAGAATGGGTGACGTTTGATTGCTAGGTTTGGAGAACCTGACCATCATGTCAGGACATGACCATCATGTCTGTGCACCACGATGAATTGATGATGACACAAATGCTGCCTCCCCTGATTTTTCCAGATTCCAGTGTTCAATCAGTGCAATGGAAGGTGCAGCCCTTGGACTACAACGCTGTGTCTGGAATGTCCGCATTTATCAGTGCACTCCCTGACAGCTCTCTGATGTTGAATTCTGGCTTCGAGTGCATCAAGTTTGTTCTCCAAGGACTTTATGTTGGCCAGGAGGATGGGAGGGAGCAAAGCCTCAGGTTCTGGTGTCTCAGCTTGACCTGTAGCACCCCTGTGCATCCATGTGGTCAGGTCTTTTTTACCTGGTCCAGGGATCCACTGCTGGAGTTGTTGTTGTACCTGCAGGAATTGTTGTTGTACCTGTTGGAGATATTTAAGGGTCCCATGGAGTTGTTATTGTACCTGCTGGAGGTGTTTAAGGGTCCCAAGGAGTTGTTGTTGTACCTGCTTGAGCAGTTTAAAGGCCCCGAGTAGTCGTTGTTTTACCTGCTTGAGCTGTTTAAACTCCCTCACAATTGTTGTTGTACTTGCATGAGCGGTTTCAAGGTCTCTAGGCCTGAAGGAGATTGCTAATTCTACCGATTTTGCGGGTTCTGCTGTTTCCATTCTGTCAGAAAAGTTTGATTTTGTTTCTAGTTTTTTGTTTGATTTTTAGGAGTTCTGAATGGGAATATTTGATTATTTCCTTGCAGAGTCGCGACTGTAAAGAGTTGCCTGTCTTTTACCCATATTCCTCTAAATCTTTCCTACTCATGTACCTGTCCAAATGCCTTTTAAATATCATAATTGTACCCACTTCTACCATGTCCTCTGCCAGCTCATTCCATATAGCCATCACCCTCTGTGTGAAAAATGTGACCCCCAGGTCCCATTTAAACCTTCCCCTCTCATCTTAAACCTAAGCTCCCTCATTTTAGGCTTCCCTGTGCTCATCATGATTTTATAAACTTTTATAAATCAGCTCCTATTTTCAAAAGAAAACATTCCCAGAATATCCAGTCTCTCCTTATAGCTGAAGCCTTCCAGTCCAAGCAACACCCATGAATCTTTTTTGCACCCTCTCTATCTTCAACATTTCCTTCTGAATGTATGGTGATTAGAACTGAACACAAATTTCCATGTTCAATCTCACCAATATCTTGAATGGCTGACATTCCAACTCATACTCAGTAGCATATGCCTCCTTCACCACCTTGTCTAACTGCTTCTCCACTTTCTGGAAACCATGAACTTATAGCTCAAGGTCTCTTTGTTCTAAAATACTCTCCAAGGCCATATCATTTACTGTGTGAGTCCCAGGTTAACTTCGCAAAATGCATCACTGCGCTTGTCTGATTTAAATTCCATTTGCCACTCCTTTGTCCACATTCCCAATTGATCTAAATCCTTTTGTAAGCTCAGTAACCAAGCTTTCCATATTAATTTCATTTTCTAACACTTTGCTTTCTATGCCAAGGTGATTCAAATGTTTTTTTGGACACCTCATAAATTCTGTCAGTAACTCTCCTTCTATTGTTCTTTCAAGCAGTATATTCCAAGTACCCAACACTCTCTGTGTGACAAGTTCCCCTCAGATCTCCTCTAAAGCATTTACTCCAAATCTATGTCCTCTATTTTATTTTCATGTTATAAGAAAATATGACAATTGCATATGACAAAATATGAGAACTAAAGATTAATTCATGTATCACATTCTTCATTTAAAAGGAAAAATGTTCATTCATTAATATAAGATGCACTGATAATTTGTAGTTGAACAAAATGAGTTCAAATTTGCAACAATTTTCAGATCCTCTCACTGCTACCTTCAGGTAGAAGATACATCAGTTTTTTTTCCAATGGCTATCTGATTCTTGAACTTCCCCTTATTACACTAATCATAAACTACCACAACACAAAAAAGGATTGTTTTCACTTTTATATTGCCACTTTTTTAAATTGCACTATGGTAACTGTATATTTATTATCTCTCTTTTGCATTTATTATCTCTTTTTGGTTAATTTGATGTATAATGTTGGCTTCAGCAACTAACAATTTTGGTGCATGTGTACATTGTATATGTCATATACATTGTAGACATTGTCAATAAACTTAAGCAAAAAAAACCCCTCAATTTTGAGAATGAAACACAAATCAGGAGTGAAAGCTCATAATTTATCCTCTTATTGCAATTTTATGCACTTTTGAGGCAACAGAGCAAAATAACAGCGGACAATGAGTTGAACTGGCATGAGATACTAGGTAAAACGGATGTATAATGGACCTGATGTTGAATTGTTTTATATACTTGAATATAGACAATGTTGTCAATCAATTGAAATTAATATCTGTGAAATTTGCATCTGAGATTTCCTTTATACATTGTATTTAGCAACCATTTTCTCTGCCTGAAGCTATTGCTCTCCTCTGCCACTGTTTTTTCTAGTGCTTCTGCACCACAAATCATGCAAAGACCATAATTATTCCTATGATTTCAAATGTTGTCAAACTTGATTATTTTTACTTTAGGTTTCATCTTCCACTAAAAATATGTTTAAGATTCCTATAAGGGATCCAGCTGCTGGCAACTATTGTCAGACACTGACATTCTTTGGCTTGGCTTCACGGACAAAGATTTATGGAGGGGTATGTCCACGTCTGCTGCAGGCTCGTTGGTGACTGACAAGCCCGATGCGGGACAGGCAGGCACGGTTGCAGCGGTTGGAAGGGAAAATTGGTTGGTTGGGATTGGGTGTTGGGTTTTTCCTCCTTTGTCTTTTGTCAGTGAGGTGGGCTCTGCGGTCTTCTTCAAAGGAGGTTGCTGCCCACTGAACTGTGAGGCTCCAAGATGCACTGTTGGAGGTGATATCAGCCCACTGGTGGTGGTCAATGTGGCAGGCACCAAGAGATTTCTTTAAGCAGTCCTTGTACCTTTTCTTTGGTGCACCTCTGTCTCGGTGGCCAGTGAAGAGCTCACCATAGAACACGATCTTGGGAAGGCGATGGTCCTCCATTCTGGAGACGTGACCAACCCAGCGCAGTTGGGTCTTCAGCAGCATGGATTCAATGCTTGTGGACTCTGCCAGATCGAGTACTTCGATTTTGGCGATGAAGTCATTCCAATGAATGTTGAGGATGGAGCGGAGACAGCGCTGATGGAAGCGTTCTAGGAGCCGTAGGTGATGCCGGTAGAGGACCCATGATTCGGAGCCGAACAGGAGCATGGGTATGACAACGGCTCTGTACATGCTGATCTTTGTGTGTTTCTTCATGTGGTTGTTTTTCCAGACTCTTTTGTGTAGTCTTCCAAAGGCGCTATTTGCCTTGGCGAGTCTGTTGTCTAACTCTTCGTCGATCCTTGCATCAGATGAAATGGTGCAGCCGAGGTAGGTAAACTGCTTGACCGTTTTGAGTTCTGTGTGCCCAATGGCGATGTGGGTGGGGGGGGGGTGGCTGGTAGTCATAGTGGGGAGCTGGCTGATGGAGGACCTCAGTTTTCTTCAGGCTGACTTCAGGCCAAACATTTTGGCAGTTTCCGCAAAACAGGACGTCATGCGCTGGAGAGCTGGCTCTGAATGGGCAACTAAAGCGGCATCATCTGCAAAGAGTAGTTCACGGACAAGTTGCTCTTGTGTCTTGGTGTGAGCTTACAGGCGCCTCAGATTGAAGAGACTGCCATCCGTGCGGTACCGGATGTAAACAGCTTCTTCATTGTTGAGGTCTTTCATGGCTTGTTTCAGCATCATGCTGAAGAAGATAGTAAAGAGGGTTTATGCGAGGACACAGTCTTGCTTCACGCCATTGTCAATGGAGAAGGGTTCAGAGAGCTCATTGCTGTATCTGACCCAACCTTGTTGGTTTTCGTGCAGTTGGATAACCATGTTGAGGAACTTGGGGTGGGGCATTCGAGGCACTCTAGTATTTGCCAAAGGCCTTTCTTGCTCACGGTGTCAAAGGCTTTGGTGAGGTCAACAAAGGTGATGTAGAGTCCTTTGTTTTGTTCTCTGCACTTTTCTTGGAGCTGTCTGAGGGCAAAGACCATGTCAGTAGTTCCTCTGTTTGCGCGAAAGCCACACTGTGATTCTGGGAGGACATTTTCGGCGACACTAGGTATTAGTCTATTAAGGCGAATCCTAGTGAAGATTTTGCCTGCAATGGAGAGCAGCGTGATTCCCCTGTAGTTTGAGCAGTCTGATTTCTCGCCTTTGTTTTTGTGATGATGATGGCATCACGAAGGTCCTGAGGCAGCTTTCCTTGATCCCAGCAGAGCATGAAAAACTCATGCAGTTTGGTTTGCAGAGCTTTGCCGCCAGCCTTCCAGACCTCTGGGGAGATTCCATCCATACCTGCTGCTTTGCCACTTTGCAGTTGTTCAATTGCCTTATTTGTCTCTTCCCGGGTAAGGACGTCATCCAGCTCTAGACTCAAGGGTTGTTGAGGGAGCTGGAGCAGGGCAGATTCTTGAACTGAGAGGTTGGCACTGAAAAGGGATTAGAAGTGTTCTGACCATCAATTGAGGATGGAGATCTTGTCGTTGAGGAGGACTTCGCCGTCTGAGCTGCACAGAGGGATTTAGACTTGGGGTGAGGGGCCGCACACCACCTTTAGTGCCTCATAAAAACCCCTGAAGTTGCCAATGTCCGCGCTGAGCTGGGTTCATTTGTGAGGCTAGTCCACTACTCATTTTGGATCTCCCGGAGTTTGCGCTGAAGATGGCTGCATGCGAGATGGAACACAGGCCGCTGTTGCCAGGCAAACCCCGGCAGCCCGCACAGCCTGACCGCTGGCAGCCGAGCCCCGGGCCGGGAGCGGTCAATGAGAACTGTTTAGTGTCTAGACACTTACATTATTGTCTTTCTAACTTCAGTGGTTAACAATGGTATATCCTTTCTTCTTTGGCTTGGCTTCGCGGACGAAGATTTATGGAGGGGGTAAAAAGTCCACGTCAGCTGCAGGCTCGTTTGTGGCTGACCAGTCCGATGCGGGACAGGCAGACACGATTGCAGCGGTTGCAAGGGAAAATTGGTTGGTTGGGGTTGGGTGTTGGGTTTTTCCTCCTTTGCCTTTTGTCAGTGAGGTGGGCTCTGCGGTCTTCTTCAAAGGAGGCTGCTGCCCGCCAAACTGTGAGGCGCCAAGATGCACGGTTTGAGGCGTTATCAGCCCACTGGCGGTGGTCAATGTGGCAGGCACCAAGAGATTTCTTTAGGCAGTCCTTGTACCTTTTCTTTGGTGCACCTCTGTCACGGTGGCCAGTGGAGAGCTCGCCATATAATACGATCTTGGGAAGGCGATGGTCCTCCATTCTGGAGACGTGACCCATCCAGCGCAGCTGGATCTTCAGCAGCGTGGACTCGATGCTGTCGACCTCTGCCATCTCGAGTACCTCGACGTTAGGGGTGTGAGCGCTCCAATGGATGTTGAGGATGGAGCGGAGACAACGCTGGTGGAAGCGTTCTAGGAGCCGTAGGTGGTGCCGGTAGAGGACCCATGATTCGGAGCCGAACAGGAGTGTGGGTATGACAACGGCTCTGTATACGCTTATCTTTGTGAGGTTTTTCAGTTGGTTGTTTTTCCAGACTCTTTTGTGTAGTCTTCCAAAGGCGCTATTTGCCTTGGCGAGTCTGTTGTCTATCCTTTCTAACACCTTAATAATTACATCAATGGTCAAGAATCTACTGGAAAAAAATCCAAAAGATAGGATTTATGTACACTTGCAACGGAAGGGGTTGATTAGGAATAGTCACCATGGTTTTGTGGAAATCTTGTCTTACTAAATTAATATAAATTTTTGAAGTGGGAACTAAGCATATTGATGAGGGCAGTATGGTAGAGTTTTCCTATTGAACTATGACAAGGTTACATATAGTAGTCTGGCCCAAAAGATTGGATTGAGGATAAGTTTGCAAAATGGACCTAAAGTTGCCTTGGTAATAGGAAGTAGAGGGTAATGATGGTAGGTTGCTTTTATGACCAGAAGGGTTGGTACTGGAATCTTTTATATTTGTGATATGTGTAAACAAATTAAATCTGATATGTAGGAGGCATGATCAATACATTTGCGGATGACACAATAATTGATGGTATCATTGAGGAGGGTTACCTAAGGCTACAGACTGATAAAGATCAGTTTGAAATTTGGCAGCTCTATGACAGATGAAATTTAATCTGACAAATGTGAGGTGATGCATTTGGGAGGGCAAAAATAGTAAGGCATATGACCCTTGGGAGTGTAGATAAACAAAAGTGCATAAATTCCAGAAAGGATGATGCAGAAGGCATATGAAATGCTTCAATGGCCATAATTTTGATGTCATTTTACAATCATATAAAATATTATTTAGATCACACTTGAATATCATGTAGTTCTGGTCATCAGACTATTTGAAGGATGTGGTTGTGTTGGTTAGGGTGCAAAGGAGATTCACTAGAATATGGTCTGTATTGGAGCATTTTTGTTATGAGGAGAGTTTGGATAGGCTGGGTTTGTTTTCCCTGGAGTGATTTCATAGAGATATACAAAATTAAGAGGGGTAAAAATAAGAATGGATTGAGCTATGTTTTGCTTTGTATCCATGATGGAATGCTTACCCTGCCATAAGCATGAGGTTCATTGGGGACTCTGGTTCTGTAGTACCTTTCTGATCGCTTTGCCTGGTCATACCTGGTTTTCTTTTATAGGCCTGGGTCACCTAACTTGTACATTATATAAATCCTATTCTGAGGCAGCGTCTTGTGAACAAGGATTACTTAGTTTCATTCTTGTTTTGTAGGTGGCTAATGTGACAATTGTGGGAATTTCAGACTCTTTCACTGATGGGCCAGCAGATGGTTCACAGGACAGGCTGGTGGGTAGGCTGTAAGGCCATGAGCTCTACTACTTACATGGGGTTTCTGCATATTCCCAATGAAGAACTTTGAGATTCTCACTACTATTCCAAATGCTTCTTCTCTATTTTGAGCAATCATGAGCCAGAAGTTCCCAGAAGTCAATGAGGATATGGCACTTCTTTAAGAAAGTAATAAACTATCCTTTGATCTTTTCTTTTACCTGCCTTAATATGTCCTCCTATAACACAGCTTGAAAAATGAGTGAATTTCAGGATGCTGGTGATGAATTGTAAATGATGTGGCCTGCCCAGTGGAGCCTACTGCAAGAAATCAGGTCCTCAGTATTAGCAACATTGGCCCAAGATTTGCTTATTTCTTAAGAAAATTTGGATGATTTTGTTGGTGTGTTTTCTTCCAGTGCTTTGAGGTTCCTGCTGTTGATATTCTAGGTCTCAAGAGCATTTAGGACAGGAGTCACTGTTGCCCTGTTAATCATGAGTTTTGTTTCTGGGATTAGTCTACCACAGTGATCATCACTTGAATATTCAGATATTTTTCCTGTGAATTTCCTAGATTTAAGTACCAATGGGTGCAAATCTGCTGATATTGTTCCAGAATTCAAGAGTTGGGATGTTATGATGTAATTGTACAAAGCATTGGTGAGGCCAAGTTTGGAATACTGTGTGCAGTTTTGGTCACCAAATTATAAAAAGGATATAAACAAAATAGAGAGAGTGTAGAGAAGGTTCACGAGAATGTTGAGACGATGTCAGGGTTTGAGTTACAGAGAAAGGTTGAGCAGCCTGGGGCTTTTTTCTCTGGAGCGTAGAAGATTGAGGGGGGGGTTTGATGGAGGTGTTCAAGATTTTAAAAGGGACAGGGAGACTCAACGTGAATAGGCTTTTTCAATTAAGAGTGGGGGATATTCAAACCAGAGGCCATGGTTGGAGATTGCAGGGGGAAAATTATAAGGGGAACATAAGGGGAAATTTCTTCATGCAAAGGGTGGTTGGGATGTGGAATAAGCTTCCAGCAGAGGTGGTTGAAGCAAGGACGCTATTTACATTTAAGGAAAGGCTGGATAATTACATGGAGGGGAAAGGATTGAAGGGGTATGGAACAGGTGCTGGTCAGTGGGACTAGGAGGGTGGGGATTTGTTCCGGCATGGACTAGTAGGGCCAAACTGGTCTGTTCTGTGCTGTATATGGTTATATCTCTTGAAACCAGTCTGTGATAACCCAGAGCTTCTATCCACCACAACATTCCTTTGACTGAAAATAAATGGATTTGGTAATTCTCAACATCAGAAATTCTTCCACAGTATTCAGTAACATCACCACACAAGATAATAATAGAGATACCCTTGGCTTTACTGACACATGCAAAAATTCAAATGTCCAAAATATCGCTACTCATGATTGATCCTTAAATTATTTAAACTTCAGCAGGTTAAATTAAAGGTAGCACAATGGGCAAATTCTGGTAAAGACAAGAATCTATCTTCACAGAAACTTTCTACTAATTATTTGACTATTTTCATTTTGTGCATGAGTGGTGGCAAAAATATTGCACAATTGGTTTTAATGTTGAAGCTAAATTGATGAAGTACAAGACAAGGTTGTTTTCCCTACAAATTTAGCGATTCACGTAACTTTTACATCTAAAGCACCATGTATTTTTCCTGTACACCAGTGAGGTAATGTCCATAAATATTTGATTGAGCAGCAACAGGAAAAACACGAATGTTCTTTTAGAATAGAATCCTTTCACAAAATTCTTTCCGCAGCCAGCTTGTCTACACTATTATGCAACTGTCTGAGAGAAGAGCTGTACAAAACTGAAGTGCAAATTTTAAAGTTTTGTGTATAATTATGAATCAACATCTTGTAAGTGACATAAAGTATGTAATTTTTCAATACCACTCTAATTAGGAATGCTTTTCAACTTGAAATTCAAGGACAAGAAATACTGGGGAGAAACCAGATAATGTTGGAAAACATGCTGGAATCACCTTGTAAAATCAATCTGCTCCAATTTGGCATGAAGCAATTCACACATAGAGTTTTTGTTTCCACTATATTTTGCAATGTGCAGTCAGCACCAATACACTGATCATTGCATTAACATTTATTCATAACTTGGGATTTCTTGAAAATGATGATGTGCCCATTGCCTTCAAATGTCAAAATTTTGTGAAACTTGCTGCAAGCCATTCAGAGAAAATCTTGGGCACATAAATTTTGAATGAGGGTCTGGATACCTTGTTCAACAAGGAGGGGAGGGGGAAAAGGAGTGGTTCATCATATTCCATGATACAGGAGGAACAAGGTCCATCATGAAGTATGAATGGGAAGAAATATTAAACTGCATGATTGCCAGGAATGATGCACCCACGGCATAAATGCAATTCAGGTAAATGCAAATGAAAGCTCAAGATCATGGAACTCCCAAAAGCAATTAATAAAAAAACTAAAAACTAGCTTCATGTCAAATTCCATGCTATTAAATGTAGAAAACATTTCACACTACTTCACAAGATCATTATCAATCAAATGGAGATGCATAAAAAGTAATGTGTTTTCAAGTTTCCAAGGTTAGAAGTTTGTTAGGCTAAGGAATGTTGATACTACTGAGGGATTTTGCACAGAAAATGCATTATAAGGATGGGACCAATGCAGGCTAATCAATACAGAAATAATGTGCGATTGGGTTTGGATGGTATCATTGTACAGAAGTCAGCGCTGTTGCTTTACAGCTCCAAGGACCAGTGTTCGGTGTTCGATCCTGATCTCAAGTGTGTAGTGCTTGCGTGCTTTCTCTATGATCGTGTGGGCTTCTGTTTCTTCCCACATCCTAAAGATGTGATGATAGGTTAATTGACTACTATGTTAACCCCCAGTGTACAGAAATGCTAAAAAGTATTAAATGGAAATTGATGGGCATGTGAGAGAGAATAAGTTGCACAGCTGCAGGGAAATAAGAGGAGAGGATCAGATTGATCAAATTACTCTCTGAGTGCTGGCACAGATCTTATAAGCTAATAGTCTCCTTCTCTGTTATAATAAGTAAAAACTGCTGCCAAACCACACATGAAGATATTTGAGCGGATCACCATATACCTTCTTTAAGAAGTGGAGAGCAAAGAAAGAAGGGGTGGAATTGATAGGCTTAAGGGGAAAATCGAGAGATTAAGAGCCCAGGATCTGATAATTAGAGATAATGTAGAGTGAAATGGAGCAGGGCTAAAGGAGTTGGCAATAATGATCAATAGAAAGGGCACAAGTGCACTGCCAATTTCTCATAAGCTTTGATCCCTTGATCTTTCAAATACATTCATCTCTACCTTAAATGTATCTAATGATCTTCCCTCCACCACTCTCAGGGGCAGAGAATTCAGAGGTTCACCACCCTATGAGAGAAGAATTTTCTACAAATTTCAGTTTTAATCAGAGGGAAGATAGAGGTTAGGATGTTTTTAAAACCTTGCAGAAGGCAACTAAAAACTCAGACAAAGTATGAAAGTAGGGTAGCAAACAACATCAGAGGATACAAAACGTTTCTTCAAATAAAAAGGTTCCATTATTGTGATGTAATATGATATTTTGAATGTAACATACAAGAAATTCTTTAACTTTTGTCTACCTTATAAGGCAGACAGAGAGTTGCCACTTTGTCCAGCGCCCTTCCCAGAAACTTGCAGTACATGGTGTTCCTAGATGATCTCCAAGTACTGACCAGTCCTGAGCCTGCTTAGCTTCCAAGATCAGTCAACCTCAGGCATTTTCAGGTTAAATGATGCTGTGGAAACCATTATCAGTGTGCTGGATGTCTAAGAATATCAAGGAAGGAAAGTGAGTGCACCTACTATTTCAAGGGAGAAGGTGCACAGAAAGCTGAATGGTCTAAGGGTGGATAAGTCACTCAGACCTGAAGTAGGTGTAGAGATTGTGAAGCCATTGTAACACAATTGATTACACTCAGAGACAAGTGAGGAGTACAAACATGCTTTTAATAGCTTACAATCAATGGCCGGTAGACACAATAGTCCAGGGTAAGGCGGAACAACTAGGCTTTATATTGGGGTAGGTTAGGGCGGAGCCAAGGGAGGAGCCAACCATCTGAACAATACATAGACAGTGAATTCCAGTTCGCTGCAGGCATTAGTTTTGATCTTTTAGGAATCAATATATTCTGGCGTGATTCTGGAGGACTGTAAAATGTCAAATGTCATACTATTATTCAAGAAGGGAGGAAAAGGAAATTATGGAATGGTTAGCCTGATGTTAATGGTTGGGAAGATGTTGGAGTCAATTGTCAAGGATGAGTTATAGAGTACTTGGAGGCACATGACAAGATAGGTCAAAGCCAGCATGGCTTCCTAAAGTGAAAATCTTGCTTGATAAACATATTTGAATTCTTTGAAGTGACAAGCAGGCTAGTGTATGTTAATGATTTAGATTATGGAATGAATGGCTTTGTGGCCAAGTTTGCAGGTGATACAAAGGTTGGTGGAGGAGCAGGTAATTTTGAGGTAGTGTTGAGGCTGTACTTAAGACAGATTAAGAGTATGGGCGGAGAACAGACAAATGTTATACAATGTCGGAAAGTGTGTGGCCATGCACTTTGGGAGAAGAAATAAATTGGCAGACTGATTTCTAAATGGAAAGAAAATTAAAAATTCCCAGATGCAAAGGGACTTGAGAGTCCTCGTGCAAGATTCTCTGAAGGTAACTTTGCAGGTTGAGTCAGTGGTGAAGATGGCAAATGCAATGCTGGCATTCATTCAAGAGGAATAGTATAAAAGAGCAGGGATGTAATGTTGAGGCTTTATAAGGCACTGGTCAGCAAATATGGTTTCCTTATATAAGAACGATATGCTCACATTAGAGAGGTTTCAGAGGAGCTTCACAAAATTGATTCCAGGAATGAAAGGGTTATCATATGAGGAACGTTTGATGGCTCTGTATTCTTTACAATTTGGGAGAATGAGGTGGGATCTCATTGAAACATTATAAATGTTGAAAAGCATGGACAGAGTTGATGTAGAATAGTTGCTTCCCATGGAGGGAAAGTCTAGGACAAGAGGGCACAATTTCAGGATTGAAGGGTGACACCAGAGAATTATATATCTGTAAAATTTGTTGCCACAGGTGGTTATGGGTGCATTTAAGAAAGAGATTAATAGGTTCTTGATTAGCCATGGCATCAAAGGTTATTGGGAGAAGGGTGGGAAATGGGGCTGATTGGGAAAACAGATCAGTTCATGATTGAATGGCAGGACAGACTCAATGGGCTAAATGGCCTATTTCTGCTCCTATGACTTATGGTCTTAAGGTCTAAATGACCATTTTGAACATGTCCCCTTTTTCATTTTCATAGACTAGTAAAGCATACAAAACAGTCAGAATGAGGGGTTATGTTTAGCTTGGCAGACAGTTGCAATGATTGGCAAGAAGCCAGTGCTACATCTTCAGCTATTCACCATTTTTATTAATGATTTAAGTCAAAATGCAAATTGTGACATAAATAGGTGTGCTCATTGTAGTGATATGCTATTAGACCCCTAGGTCACCAGGGGCCACCACCTGACGACCTTGTATATAAAGCCAATCGGAGCTGATGCGCCTCCATTCTGCACAGAGGCAAGACCTAGATGTATACATTAGTCTATTAAAACTGCATTTAACTTGCACTCTGTCTCGAGTGGTTGATGTTAGTCACCATCACTCAAGATAGAAAGCTAGTTAATACTGTCTGCTGTGAAAAGATGTAAACAATCTCTACAAAGTGATGTAGTAAGGCAAAGCAAGTCTCCTGTTGTGGTCTCTTCTACATCAGAGAGACTGGGTGCTTATTGGGAGATTGGTTTGTTGAGCACCTCGGCTCTGTCCTCTGTAATAGAGTGGATGTTCCAGTGGCCACCCATTTCAATTCCCCATCCCATTTGGTTGCTGACATGTCTGTCCATGGTCCCATGCCCTACCAGACTGAGACAACTGGAAAATTGGAAGAACAACACCTCATCTTCTGACTGGACACCCTCCAACCAGATGGCATTAATATCAACTTCTCTGCCTTTCATTCAAACCAATTCCACCACCCCTCAACTTCTTCCCCCCGTCTGCTTCTCCAAGCTCTGTCTCTCTCCTTTTTCCCTGACTTCTGTCGCACAGACATAATTAATTCTCACCTCTCCACTTATCATATCCAATTAATACCTTTTGTTGGTCTGGACTCCTTCTACAGCCGGCACGGTCTGTATTCTGAGATTTGCTGTTTTTTGCTCATTCAATTTATTCCTTGAAGAAGGGCTCAGGTCTTAAAATGTTGGCAATATATCTCTGTCTCCTATTAACTCCTGAAAGATTGGCTTAGTTCCTCCAGTATTTTACTATATCACAGCATCTGCAGACTTTTGTATTTCACTTATATTCAAAGTATTGTTTTCTATAGTATTAAGCAGATAAACATTTTTTTAGTTCTGAATGGAACATAATTGTAATATTTCCTGGTTAAATCGCAATACTGCAGTCATTTGACAGTTACTTCCAGTCCTAATTTATTAATTTCTATCCCTGTCAGGTATAGAATAGCATCAATTCTCTTCAATTCATATGCAACAAGCTTTTCCTGAGAAATTTGGTGCATTATTTTGAGGAAGGTCCATCAATGGTTATACCTTGAAGCATCCTCTGGTCGATGGGAGCCCAGTGAGAGATTCTGGAGAGAGGGAGAAGCTTGAGGCCCCCTTCCTGCAGTGGGACCACCTGGTCAAAAGACACCGTGCTGTGTGTGACTCTCAGGCCGCTGACAATATGAGCGACGGGTGCGAGGCAGAGGAGCGGGTTCACTGGGTCTGGGGTGCTTGCAATGTGCATGGCTCCTAGGCCACAGGTGGCAAGAAAAGTGGTCCTGGAGCAAAGGAGTGAGACAGCTGGGCCAGGAGGGTTTGCACCATGTGCGACTCCCAAGCCATGGATGACGAGAGCAGCAATTGAGAAATGGAGGAACGGGATCGTCGGGCCTGGAGTGTTCGCACTGAGCACGACTTTCAAGTTACGGTTGGTGGGTGCGGCGGTTGCAAACCAAAGGGGTCAGGATGCACAGCTAAAGAGTGAGGTCAGGCCCCAGTGAGAGCAGAGGACCATGGCGCTAGATCGAACAGCATGTCGAGCTTGAGCAATGAGTTCAAGAAGGGCGACAATGGCAATGGTAGACTAGGAAAACTCCATGAGGCTAGGATGCCTGGAAGAGACTCACCTGGGACATAAAGCAGGAGGGAGGCTTGGATGTAATGGAGGTACTGGGCTTCATGGAAGATAGGTTATTTAAGGCAATGAACAATAGAGCCCAGGCTATGAGGGAAAAGATAGATAAATTACAAGATGCCCTCTCTGATCTAATGGGGAGAATGGGTGAGGCTGAGGACAGAGTGGGTGCTAATGAAGACAAAATAGAAGAGAAATTGGATGTCCTGATGAGAGAAAGGGAGTGCATCTGGACCAAGTTAGACACCCTGGAAACCTTTAGCCGTAGAAACAACATAAAGATAGTGGTTAAAAGAGTATATTGAAGGGTGAAACCCAATTAATTTTTTTCCAACCTGGATCTCTGAAGTACTGGGCAGGGATGTGCTGGGTGAAAAAGTAGAGGTAGAGAGGGCCCACCAATCCCCACTTCCAAAACCAAATCTTGGACAGAGACCTCGCTCAATCTTGGTAAAGTTGCTGCATTACCAAATCAGAGAAAAGATTTTAAGAATGGCGGCAACCAGTATAATAAAGAGAGGGAGCCTGATGGAGATTGAAGGGGGTAATGCCTTTATTTTACCCTGATATTACTCCAAGACTTTTAAAGTCAATGAAAGAGCTTGAGCTGGTCAAAAGGCAGGTAAAGCAAATAGGTTATGAATGTGTGTTGCGGTATCCAGCCACCCTGAAAATAGTAATGGCGGGGGGGGGACAGAAAGTTTTTATCTGAGCTTGGAAAGGCTCAACAATTCGCCGAGGAGTTTTTGGTCCTTGGGCGATAAAGAAAAGTAATAGTAAAAATGGGGAATAAACTAATGGCAAGCTAAGAAGTTGTTGTAGACAGTTATTATAGTATTTTGGCACAATTACATGTTATTACTAGCTTTATGGAAAGGGAAGGGGAAAGAAAAAAAGGGAAAAAGTAAATATAGGTAATGACAAGGGGAAAATGGAAAGAGAATGAGATCTGGGGTGCTCAGGGGGGGGGGAGGAGGGAAGGAGTATGAATGCAGGGTGCTTGACCTATTACACTGAGAGGGATGGTGACAAATTAAGGGTAATGGTCACCAAAGGAGGGAAAGGACGGCAAGGGATGGAAATTGGGCAAGGATGGGGAACTGTTTGGGGTTATTTGGTTGTTTAACTGTAGTTTTAATTGAGGATGTGTCTCTTTAGTTGAACTTTTGAGTCTTTGTTTTTTTTTCTCCCAGGGATTGTAGTGGGACTGGCCGCTGGAGGCGATTGGCCGAGGATGATCGGTGGGTTGGGACTTGAATGTGGACCAGCAGAGGGACTACTATTGACTACCTTAGGAGCGATGGCTAAGAGCATAAAGTGTGTTAGCTTTAATGTTAATGATCTAAATGGATATGTTAAGAGAAAAAGGGTCTTGGCACACATTAGGAAAATGGGTGCGGACCTGGCCTTCCTCCAGGAAACCCACTTAACCATAAGAAGTTAAAAAGAGGTTGGGTGGGCCAGGTAATAGCCTCCTCATTTATTTTGAAGGCGGGAGGGTTGCAATCTTGGTAGGGAAGAGTGTTCTGGTGAGAGTGCAGGGTGTGCTTACAGATAAAGCAGGTAGACTTGCATTGGTGCGCTGCCAGATATACTCAGAATCCTGCACCTTAGTAAATGTATATGCTCCCAACTTCGATTATGAAAAATTTATGTAGGATATTTTCCTGTGATTGGCAGAGGGAAGGGAAAACATTTTAGTTGGAGGAGACTTTAATTTTTGTCTGGATCCTGTCTTGGATAAGTCATCAAAGAAAATAACAAAAACAAAGGCGGCAAGAGCAACTACTGATGCTATGAAGGCGCTGAATTTAATGATATTTGGAGGCGGAAGCATCCAAGGGAAATGAATTATTCCTTTTACTCAAGGCAGCATGACTCCTACTCTCGAATAGATTTTTTTTGTCTTCAGCCCATGTAGAGGGTAGGATTATGGAGGCTGAGTACACGGCAAGACTTCTCTCAGATCATTAGCCCTTGGTAATAATGCCAGACAAAGAGGAAACAGTTTATAGATGGTCTCTTAATCCATCGCTGTTGAGGAAACCAGAGTTTTGTAGTTTTATAAGAGCGCAAATAGATATGTTCTGTGAGGCCAACTCTACCTCTACTCCAGATAAATTCCTCCTATGGGACACCCTCAAGGCATATTTGAGGGGTAAAATAATTGGATAATTAGAACAGTAAGGAAAGAATACGAGAAGGAGGTGAATGAATTAGAGCAAGAAACTGACCGTTTGGAAAAGGACTTCCAAAGATCAGGCTTAAAATATCAATACAGGGCCATTACAAATACAAAGCTGAAATATAACACGCTTCAAACATACAGTATGGAAAAGGCCATACTGCGATCAAAACCAAAATATTATGAACTGGGGAGACAGAGCCCAAAGTGTCCTTGCTTAGCAGTTGAGGATGGAGCAGTTCTCAAGAACAATCAGTGTGGTGCAAGCTGGGAAAGATAGGGTCTCCTATAAACCAAAGGAAATTAATGATATCTTCTGAGAATATTATGAAGGTTTATATAAATCAGAATTGGTGGGGAGGATGGACAAAATTGGCGAGTTCTTGTCTCAAATAGAGCTGCCAAATTTGGATTTAGAAGAGCAGAAAGACTTAGATGGTCCCTTCACAGATGAGGTAGAGATTTTGAAGAGTATATTTCTTTGTCTACCAACACCTCAGTGGGGAGGTATTGGTGATCGGAGGTGGCCAGCATTTTTTGGTGAGAATTAAACATTATTTTAATGCTTAAAAAGCGTTCTCTTGTTGTTTGTTGTCTCAGTACTATTATAAGTGATTTACTGTTGCTACTGCCTGTTTTTTTTAAAAAATGACCAGTTCTCCAAAAAAAATGCTTATCCGAAATGGGCCCAGTCCTGACCATTTTGGATAATCTGAGTTGTACTCTACTTTGTAAATGGATAATGAACAGATGTAGCCATTAGCAGCCAAGCATAAAACAGAGTTTATGTGGAAGGTATAGATTTTAATTAATTTTGTATTACATTTATTATGTGCTTACAATATGCTGAGTTAAAATTTCCATTGCTAAAACTTCATTATTTTCAAAAAAAAATAATGATAATGGCAAAATTAAGTCTTTATAATTTGCTGAGTATCTATTGATTATAAAATCCTTAATGGACAAAGGACATTGTTTCTATGAGATTCAAAATCCTTTGCGAGCTTTTAATTAAACATTGAGAAACATTAACACATTGTGCGCAGCAGCTCAAAGCCATGAAGGGTTAGAGGAGTGCCCAATAAATATCAGTGTTCACTGACATACTGCAACATACTGTATTGGTTAGATCTTTCAACTTCAGTGGATTTACAATTGGTGAGCCATTTACAACTGCCAATTTTTAAAAACTAGTTGAAGTTGAAATTTCTGCATATAAGAATCTGAATATATTTCCCCATACAATATGTTTTGTAGCCTGAGGGTACTGTTAATTATCATGTAAAAGCAAACATTTTATGAATAATTTCCTGCCACTAAATAAATTAAGGCTAGCAATAAACTCACCTTAGCATTTTCTATACAAGGACAAATTGCCCAAGCTGCACTTGCTTGAATATCTGGATTCGGCTTTTTGAGTAAAGACCATAGCAATCGAACTCCATCCAGAGATTCAATTATCCTGTTATGGAGATTTAAAAAATAATGTTTAAAAAATATATAAAGCCTTGTAATGGTGAAATCGATTACAAAAGTCATTCAATGTTCATTCCAAATGGATTTTCACTCAGGAGAAAATCTATGAAATACAATAAGTGATGAATAGGAAAATTTACCCCAAAGTATCCATTATTGCCTGAGAGTGAGTACACTTCACTTAACAGAGTCTGTGGCATCTTTAGGCCATGTTGCACTTTCTCAGATTTGTCCAAATTTTTCTTGCTAATTCAGTAACAATTTTTACATTAAATCAAATTATTTTTGACCCATTGAAACTAATAATAATGTTTACAATGAAGGATGACAATTAATCAATTATTAAATGCAATAAATCCAAAAGAAAATTTAAAAGTGAATGTATTTATCATGCCCATTAATGACAACATAATTATCAGATTTTGTAAAAAATATAATATAAATATAAATTGCACTCCAACCATTTGACATCACAGATTCAGCAAGAAGCAACCTACTGGGAACCCTAATGCATCTCTGACCCCAGACCTCAAAATTTACCGTAAAGCAATTATTTAACCAGAGCCTCACTGGTTCCTAAAGTCTTCTACTTGGAACAATTTGTTTCTAATTAAAACTTCTCTGGGTCTTAAAGTTCAGCATGTTGAAACTCTTTCCTCATTTATCCCGCTCGAGTAAAAGTGAATCTGATTTTCTCTGTAAAAAACAGGATTGTCAATTAATGACACAAATGTTTTAATCACATCCATTAATGTTTACATAAAGACAAAATATTGGATTAAAATTAGATACTTTGCTGTGATGGTATGTTGTTGGAAAATATTGGGAGGCACAATTAGTGCAGTGGTTGGTATTATGCTAATACAGCGCCAGCAACTCAGGTTCAAAACCGGCACTGTCTGAAAGGAGTTTGTACATTCTCCTTGTATCTGTGTGGGTTTCCTCTGGGTTCTCCAGTTTTATCCCACATTCCAAAGACATATGGGATTAGAAGGTTAATTGGTTACATGGGTATATCTGGGCAACACAGGTTCATGGGCCAAACTGGCCCGTTACCATGCTGCATATTTATATTTAAAAATAAATATAAAATTCCAAAAAGTGGCAATGTGGGTAGATAGGTAAATAAGGCATATTGGATATGGTTTCAGATTACAAACATGACATCACAAAACCCTGAGATTCTTTTTCCCATGGGTGACATAAAATGACCATTTATTAGTGCAAAAAAACTGAAACAATGACACGTAACCAAATAAAGAACTGTAATCAGATAATGAATGTAAACAAATTGACTATATAATACAGAGAGAATTTTTTAAAAATCAATGACGTGCACAAGTAAGAGTCCTTAAATGAGTCTCTGATTGAATTTGTTGTTGAGGAGTCTGATGGCGGAGGGGTAGCAGCTGTTTCTGAACCTGGTGGTGTGAGTCTTGTGGCACCTGCACCTCTTTCCTGATGGCAGCAGCAAGAACAAAGCATGTGCTGGATTATGTGGACACTTGACGATTGCTGTTGGTCTCCAACATCAGCGCTCCCTATAGATGCTCTAGATCAGGAGTGTCAAACTCAAATTCACAGAGGGCCAAAATTAAAAACTTGGACTAAGTCGTGGGCCAAACTAAATATTTATTGAAAATTTTCAACAACATCTGCATGTTTTCTCTTCTTTCAACATATGTAATGTTAAACTTTTTTTTATTAAAATAAATGTTTAATAATAGTTTTGGTTAAACTCTTTCCAGAAGAAGCATTAACAAATGAGAAATAAAATATTCAATAAATAATATTTCTCTATAGCCTTTAAGCTCCTTTTAAATGTATTTTTTTTCACAAGCCAACAAGCCAAAAATATAACAACTTGCTTCAATGACAAACAGGTTTGTCTTTTAAACTGATGAACATATAGTCTGCCTCCCACCTGTCTTGAAAGGTCCTGTTTTCTGTCTTTCGTTTGGCCATTTTTTGTAAGGGGTTTATTACATGTGAGTTGGGCGACAGGTCGCAGATGCTAATGAAAGTAAATAGAGGAGGTGGGAGCGATTAGCGGGCTGACGGGCCGGCGCCAACACATTTGCAATGCATTCTGGGATTTGTAGTATTAGCTGCGCATGCGCTATACTGGCGCGGCGGCCAGCTCTAATACATATTTGATATGATCTTGCGGGCCAAATATAATTATATCACGGGCCAAATTTGGCCCGCGGGCCTGAGTTTGACATGAGTGCACTAGATAGTGAGGAAGGTTTTGCCTGTGATGTGCTGGGCTGTGTGCACAACCATTTGGAGAGCTTTATGCTCAGGGGTATTGGTGTCCCCATGCCAGATTATGATGCAGCCGGTCAGAAAACTTTCTACTACACGTCTGTAGAAATTTGCCAGAGTTTCTGGTATCAGACCAAACCTCTGAAAATTCCTGAGGAAGAAGAGGAAGAAGAAGCTTTCTTCATGATGCCATTAGTGTGTTGGGTCCAGGAAAGATCCTCCAAGGTAATGACTCCCAAGAACTTAAATTTGGTTGCCCTCTCTATCTCTAGCTTTCCCTTCCTGGTCAACAACCTGCTGCTTGGCTGTGGTGACATTGAGTGCAAGGTTGTTGTGGTGCACCATTCAGCCAAGTTTTCAATCTCCCTCCTGTATGCTGACTCTCATCTTTCTTTATACAACCCACTACTGTGGCATCATCAGCAGATTTGTAGATGGTGCTATTGTTGTAACCAAGCCACATAGTTGTAGATGTAAAATAAATAGAGCAGGGGGCTAAGAATGTAGCCCTTGTGGTAGAGATTGTGGAGATGTTCTTATCAGTCCTCACTGATGGTGGTCTGGTGGAGGTAAGAAAATCCATGATTCCATAACACAGTTCAGTCCCAGTCTCGGAGTTTGCTGATCAGGTTTGAGGGGATGATGGTGTTAAATGCTGAACTGTAGTCAATAAAGAGCATCCTGATCAATGCATCTTTACTGTCCAGGTTTTCCAGGGCTTTGGGTGGAGTCAGTGAGATGGCATCCACTGTAGACCTGTTGCCTCAATAGGCAAAGTAGAAGAATTTATGTCACTGCTCAGACAGGAGCTGGTATGTTTCAACATCATCCTTTCAAAACACTTCATCACTGCTGATGTAAGTGCTACTGGTTGATTGTCATTAAGGCAAGTTACTATGCTTTTCTTCGGTACTGGTATGATTAACACCTGTTTGAAACAGATGGGTACCATGCCCTGTTGGAGTGAGATGTTGAAGACGAATACATTGGTATGTTGGTCAGCACAGATCTTTAATATTTGGCCAGGTACTCCTGTTGGATTGGATGATTTCCTCAGCGATGGTTTCACTCTCGTGAAGGTAGCACATCATCTTCATATATGGACAGGATAATGAGGAAATATGGGGGTGGGTAGGATTGGTTCTTCGCTCTTACTGTGGTTAAATCAAGCGTGGAAGGTATTGAGTTCCTCTGGGAGTGTAGCTTTGCCATCTGCTACTGCACCAGATTTGGTTTTGTAGCAGGTTATGTCATTCAGGCCCTGCAACAGCTGTCAGATGTTCTTTGTTGTTTTCATTTTCATCCAGAATCTCCACATCACCTGGGAATAACTTTTCATAGGTCACATCTGCTCCTTCTGTATTAATCTGAAACTCTGGATTTAAATGCCTCTGATCTGGCATTTCATTGATGATCTTTCATTAGTCAGAGCAGAGAATATTAATATTGGGACATTACTTTGCCTCGTGACTTTTCCTTTTCCATTTCTCCACACTCCCCTATCAATTTATATTGATTCACTTTAAATATTTCTAATTACCTCTTTTTTCAGGCATATGGATTTAAGAAAAGATAGAGGTGAAGTAGGGAAGGTTTAGGTTGATCAGCACAATATCAGCTGAAGGCCCTATACTGTGCTGTAATATTCTATGTTCTATGTTCATAATGTCTTATGTTGAGCAAGGTAGAGCTTTTCTCTTTGGAGCCACAGAGGATAAGAGACAACAAAAGAGATGTACAAAATTATAAGTGGTATACATAGACAGCCAGCATCTTTGGCAATAGCCAATACCACAGAATATCAGTTTAAGATTACTGGAGGAAAGTTTAGGGAAGATGCCAGCGGTAGGATTTGTACACAGAGAATTGTGTGTGCCTGGAATGCATGGCTAGAGATGTGGTAGTAGCTGATACAATGGCTTGGCTTGGCTTCACGGACGAAGATTTATGGAGGGGTATGTCCACGTCTGCTGCAGGCTCATTGGTGACTGACAACTCCGATGTGGGACAGGCAGGCATGGTTGCAGCAGTTGGAAGGGAAAATTGATTGGTTGGGGTTGGGTGTTGGGCATTTCCTCCTTTGTCTTTTGTCAGTGAGGTGGGCTCTGCGGTCTTCTTCAAAGGAGGTTGCTGCCCGCCGAACTGTGAGGTGCCAAGATGCACGGTTGGAGGCGATATCAGCTCACTGGCAGTGGTCAATGTGGCAGGCACCAAGAGATTTCTTTAAGCAGTCCTTGTACCTCTTCTTTGGTGCACCTCTGTCTCGGTGGCCAGTGGAGAGCTCGCCATATAACACGATCTTGGAAAGGCGATGGTCCTCCATTCAGGAGACATGACCCACCCAGCGCAATTGGGTCTTCAGCAGCGTGGATTCGATGCTTGCAGACTCTGCCAGCTCGAGTTGGTGATGAAATCACTCCAATGAATTTTGAGGATGGAGCGGAGACAGCGCTGATGGAAGCATTCTAGGAGCTGTAGGTGATACCGGTAGAGGACCCATGATTCGGAGCTGAACAGGAGCGTGGGTATGACAACGGCTCTGTACACACTGATCTTTGTGTGTTTCTTTAGGTGGTTGTTTTTCCAGACTCTTTTGTGTAGTCTTCCAAAGGCGCTATTTGCCTTGGTGAGTCTGTTGTCTAACTCTTCGTCGATCCTTGCATCAGATGAAATGGTGAAGCCGAGGTAGGTAAACTGCTTGACCGTTTTGAGTTCTGTGTGCCCAATGGCGATGTGGGGGGGGGGGGGGGGGTGGCTGGTAGTCATAGTGGGGAGCTGGCTGATGGAGGACCTCAGTTTTCTTCAGGCTGACTTCAGGCCAAACATATTGGCAGTTTCCGCAAAACAGGACGTCATGCGCTGGAGAGCTGGCTCTGAATGGGCAACTAAAGCGGCATCATCTGCAAAGAATAGTTCACGGACAAGTTGCTCTTGTGTCTTGGTGTGAGCTTACAGGCGCCTCAGATTGAAGACACTGCCATCCGTGCGGTACCGGATGTAAACAGCTTCTTCATTGTTGAGGTCTTTCATGGCTTGTTTCAGCATCATGCTGAAGAAGATAGTAAAGAGGGTTTGTGCGAGGACACAGTCTTGCTTCACGCCATTGTCAATGGAGAAGGGTTCGGAGAGCTCCTGAAACCCTCTGGGATCAGCTGAAAATGGCCATACTGCAATCCACTGAAGAGGTACTGGGCTTCTCCTCCAGGAAAAACAAGGACTGGTTTGATGAAAACAACCAGGAAATCCAGGAGCTGCTGGCAAAGAAGCCATCTGCCCACCAGGCTCACCTTGCAAAGCTGTCCTTGCCAGAGAAAAAATGAGCCTTCCGTCTTGCATGCACCCATCTTCAGCGCAATCTCCGGGAGATCCAAAATGAGTGGTGGACTAGCCTCGCCAAATGAACCCAGTTTAGCACTGACATTGGCGACTTCAGGGGTTTTTATGAGACACTAAAGGCTGTGTATCCCAAGTCCAAAGCCCTCTTCGCAGCTCAGACGGCGAAGTCCTCCTCAGCGACAAGATCTCCATCTTCAATTGATGGTCAGAACACTTCCAATCCCTTTTCAGTGCCAACCGCTCAGTCCAAGAATCTGCCCTGCTCCAGCTCCCTCAACAGCCCTTGAGTCTAGAGCTGGATGAGGTCCTTACCCGGGAAGAGACATATAAGGCAATTGAACAACTGAAAAGTGGCAAAGCAGCAGGTATGGATGGAATCCCCCCAGAGGTCTGGAAGGCTGGCGGCAAAACTCTGCATACCAAACTGCATGAGTTTTTCATGCTCTGCTGAGACCAAGGAAAGCTGCCTCAGGACCTTCATGATGCCATCATCATCACCCTGTACAAAAACAAAGGTGAGAAATCAGACTGCTCAAACTACAGGGGAATCATGCTGCTCTCCATTGCAGGCAAAATCTTCGCTAGGATTCTCCTTAATAGACTAATACCTAGTGTCGCCGAAAAGGTCCTCCCAGAATCACAGTGTGGCTTTCGTGCAAACAGAGGAACTACTGACATGATCTTTGCCCTCAGACAGAGAACAAAAGTGCAGAGAACAAAACAAAGGACTCTACATCACCTTTGTTGACCTCACCAAAGCCTTCGACACCGTGAGCAGGAAAGGGCTTTGGCAAATACTAGAGCGCCTCGGATGCCCCCCAAGTTCCTCAACATGGTTATCCAACTGCAGCTGATACAATAGGGACAATAAAAAGACTCTTAGATAGGCACATAGATGTAAGAAAAAAAAGAGGGTTATGGGTGTGAGGTAGGAAAGAGTAGGATTGATATGGAGTAGGTTTACATAAGACAGCACAACATCATGGGCTGAAGGGCCAATAGTGTGCTGTTATGTTCTATGCTCTATCCAAGGTCCACACCCCACCACACCAGAGAATTCCAGAAATTCACTACCCTCTGTGAGAAGAAATTTCTAAGTATCTTTGTTTTAAATGACTGGCCCCTTATCCTGTAGATATATCCATTTGTTTAAGACTCTTCCACTGAAGGAAACATCCAAACATCTACTCTATAAAGCCCTCTATGATTTTACATGTTTGAATAATATCAACACCTATTCTTCTGAACACCAAAGAATGCAGGCCTAATCAATATATCCTCAGTTGGTCATATAACTCTCTCATATAGGAATTAGCCTGTTGAATCTCCTTGCATGGCTTCCATAGTTATTACATTTTATTTTAAGTAAGGAATTCAAAACTGCATGCAGTTCCTGGTGAGGTCTTACCAACACCCTTTACTATTTCAATAAAATCACCCAGTTAATCAAGAAAATTTCCAGATGCTGGGGTCTAGTGCAATTCACAAAAGTGCTGGAGAAACTCATAGGAAGTAAAATGCAATCAACATTTCAAGCCTGTGTCACTTTTCAGGAGTGAAGACACCTGAATAAAAAGGTGGGGATTGGGGGTAGAGAAGAGGAGAGGAGGGAGGAAGGGTAAGGAGCAGAGGCCAACAGGTAAGAGGTAGAAGGTGGATATAGATGGGAGGATAGAAGAGAAAGAAGCTGAGAAGAAATGAGGATGAGGGCAGATGTCCCAGAAGGTAGCTCCCTGATCAGAGAAGGAAAGGGATGGGGAGCTGGAGGAAAGGATGGAAGGGTAGGAAAAGAGAGAGAGAGACTGGGGGAGGGGATTAACAGACATTGGAAAAGTCAATATTGATGCCATCTACAAACAATACAAGGAATTGTTGCTCCAATTTGCTGGTGACCTCAATTTTGCAAAAGCCCAAAATGTTGACGTTGTGACCTGCTGTTTCTCCAGTACTATTCTGTATTGAACAAAACCTGCCTGTCCACTTTATAACTACATAAATAAAATGAAAAGTGCCGAGATGGGGCAGTCAGACTTTGTTTCCCACTCAGCAGGGGGAAATCAAACACAAGAGAGTCATAATTTAAGCTGAGAAAAGAGAATTCTGCCTGCTATATCTGTGCCAGCCATGACGTCTATCTGCCCATGGTCCATATTCTTCTATCTTCTGCATGTTTCATGTCTATAAAAATACCTCTTAAATATCATTATCATTTCTGCTTTTACTTCCTCACCCAGCAGGATTTTCTTTTTATTTTAAAAAAATATAAAAATGACAATTACATAATAATTCATTTATATGCACGCACAAAATAGGCCAATAAAAAGTAGATAAAACTACATCAATCATTGCTTATCCCTCAAAAACATTTAATTGAAATTATCTATGCAGCCATGTTAAATCCATTTGTTGAAATAACCTACATAAAACAAGGGTTAAAAAAAAAGAAACAAAGAATTAAAACTAAATCTAATCTATCCCCTCCCTCTAATCAAGGTTACCTTATAAATTAATTTTAAAAATCAATAATGTTTAACCACTGGTGACCCCCGGAGAGCAGACAATGAACCATCAGAATGTACAATAATTGTTAATTCTTTCAATTATAAAAAATAGTAAGAATGGGTCCCATAATTTCATAAATTGAAACTTTCTATCTTTAACATTATATCTAATCTTCTCTAAACTTTTAATTAGGACAATATGTCATATGACTATTGTGTATGAGTAGGGGATGAATCATCTTCCCATTTCAATAAAATTGCATATCTGGCAATCAATGTGGTTAAAAACTAAAACATTTTCCTGAGATGCCGATAAAAGTTTATTTGAATCACGAGAAGAAGACCAAAATTAAATTTCACTAGTGCAGTAAATAGATATTCCCATTCCATCCAATCAAATGCTCTTTCGCCATCTAATGAAAGAATATATTCTATCGATGGAGTGGAAGGTAGATATAGAATGTTCAATAATTGATGTACATTTTAAGAAGAATAATAATTTTTAATAAAGCCAGTTTGGTTTGAGTCTATAATATGCCGTTGTCATACTCACACTCCTGTTCGGCTCCGAATCATGGGTCCTCTACTGGCATCACCTACGGCTCCTAGAACGCTTCCACCAGCGTTGTCTCCGCTCCATCCTCAACATTCATTGGAGCGCTTTCATCCCTAACATCGAAGTACTCGAGATGGCAGAGGTCGACAGCATCGAGTCCACGCTGCTGAAGATCCAGCTGCGCTGGGTGGGTCACGTCTCCAGAATGGAGGACCATCGCCTTCCCAAGATCGTGTTATATGGCGAGCTCTCCACTGGCCACCGTGACAGAGATGCACCAAAGAAGAGGTACAAGGACTGCCTAAAGAAATCTCTTGGTGCCTGCCACATTGACCACTGCCAGTGGGCTGATATCGCCTCAAACCGTGCATCTTGGCGCCTCACAGTTTGGCGGGCAGCAACCTCCTTTGAAGAAGACCGCAGAGCCCACCTCACTGACAAAAGGCAAAGGAGGAAAAACCCAACACCCAACCCCAACCAACCAATTTTCCCCTGCAACTGCTGCAACTGTGTCTGCCTGTCCCGCATCGGACTTGTCAGCCACAAACGAGCCTGCAGCTGACGTGGACATTTACCCCCTCCATAAATCTTCGTCCGCGAAGCCAAGCCAAAGATAATAAATGGTAACATTTTTTCTAATCTATGCTCTAGATAGAATCTTCATATCAACATTAAATAATGATATAGGTCAATAAGAAGTACATTCTGCTGGCTCTTTCCTTTTTTTAGAATACGAGAAATACAAGGCTTGTTAAATGATAAAGGTAGCTTCCCTAGCTGGGAAGTAATAGGCAGAGAAGATAGCTCTCTGAATGGTGACAGGGTGGAGAGCTGGAGAAAAGGATGGGGGAGACAGAAACCAGAGAAATCACTGTTAATGTCACCAGTTTGAAAGTGCCCAGACAGAATAGTAGGTGTTGCACTTTCAATTTGTACATGGTGTTGGTTTGCTAGTGCATGAGGCCATGGACAGACATGTCAGTGTGGAATTGAAATGGATGGCCACTGTGAGAACCCCGCCTTTGCTGCAGACAGAGAGAAGGTGCTCAGCCAGGTGATCTCCCAGTCTGCCTGCAGTCTCTCTGATGTAGAGGAGGTCACAATAGGAGCACCAGATGCAGTAGATGATCCATGCAGATTCACTTGGATCGACTATCTTGGACCTCAAATAGTGGTGAGGGAGAAGGTTTGAGCACATGTGGCATTTGCTGCGATCACAATGTTAGGTAGCAAGGGGGCAATTAGTGGGAAGGGAGATGTCACTACAGTAGGAGTGGGGAAGAGAAGTGAAGAGGTGTCTGATGGTGGGATTATGTTGTAGGTGATGGAAATTGTGATCTTTTGGCTCTGCCTTTTATATTAACAGGAACATAAAGATTCTGCACCCTCAAAATTTCACCTTTTTTAAGTGACCTCCAATTTTCCTCTACCTCCATCCCAAAAAACAAATCAGTCCAAACCACTCCTTGCAAATCCCTTCTCATTTCATCAAATCTGGCTTTCCCCCACTCAAAAACCTTAATATTCGGACCAGATCTATCCCTTTCCATAATTATATTGAAACTAATGGTATCATAATCACTGGATCTGAAGTGCTCCCCAACACACACCTCAGTCACTTGTCCTATCTCATTCCCCAACAGTAGATCAAAAACTGCCCTTTCTCTAGTGGGTACCTCAACATATTGCTGCAAAAAACTATCCTGCACACATTTTACGAACAATGGAAGCAACGAGCATTCTTCAACTGACACCTTTGCCATGCAGAGATCAAATACAGCACCTGAGATAAGGAGATGCTGGCGCTTTACCTGGTGGTCTGGCACTTTCAGTACTTCCTCGACGGCAGAGATTTTACGGTCTTTACAGACCATAAGCCATTAACTTTTGCTTTGAGTAAAGCTTTGGACCCTTGGTCAGCCATCAGGAGTGTCACTTATCCTACATTTCCGAGTTCTCAAAGAAGATAGAGGAGCACATCTCCGGAAAAAGGAATGTGGTGGCTGATGCGTTCTCCTGTATCGCTTTTCACTAAGTATGTGCAATTTCCCAAGGTGTTGACTATTTCACCCTGGCAGAGGCTCAATGCCAAGATGCAGAGATACCTGACTCCAAGACAGCCATTATAAACCTGCAGCTCCAGGACCTGGGTTTCAGACCTCATGGCAATATGTGGTTTTGCGATATCTTGACAGGAGAACCATAACCTATCGTTCCTGCCTCATGGAGGCGCCATGTTTTTGACGCCATTCATGGTCTGTTACATCCCTCCATTGGGTCATCACTCTGCCTAGTATCTGATAAGTTCGTCTGTTACGGCCTGAAGAATGGCATCACTCACTGGACAAGGACATGCGTGGACTGCCAGATGTTGAAGGTACTGTTAAGGGTTATACTATATTTTATATTATATATAAATACCTCTTTGAAAGAGTTAGATTGTGGGGATTCAGTGTAGGTCATTTCACAAACAGAGTAACAAAACACATCTCATTGAAAATGCAAATGCTTTGCTGAAACTAAACATACAGGCAATGGAACTGCTTTGTAAAGAATTTCAAAAGCAGGTACAAATGGAGAAGTCTGGGCTCAAGTGCTGATCAAGATCATTCAAGGATTACGTGTGGAGCCTTGGGAGTGGTTCTTGTTTTTACAAGGGGACAGAGAGAGAGAGAGAGAGAGGTCAGTTCTGCAGTAGCAGTTGAGGCTGCAACATGGCAGGCTTGTTGAAAACTCCATTTTGAAGATGGGATATGAGTTCTGAGTTCAGCCTTTTGAAAACCCTTGTAGTCCTTACAAGAGGAAATGGCTGGCTAGAGTATTTCTCCTGAAATGAGGGAAACAAGAGGAACTTTGTGGTGACGTGAAAGAACAGGTTATCATTTGGAAAATCCATAATGGGCCAAGTTTCTTCAGCAAGACATTGAAGTGACTGATCAGAGGACATCAGTTTGTGTGTGTCCAACGAGCAACAAATATCTCTCTGAAACCAGCAAGAAACTTCCTGAGTGGTAACCATTTACATTTAAGCACCAGAGCCTGGTGAAACTTCATAAATGTTAAATTCTTTGCACAATATAAGAATTGCCTGATACTGGTGAACTTGGATAAGTGAGAAGTGAATGTCTGGACTATTAAAGCAAAGAACTTTCCTGAACATATACACATTACATACATGCGTGCTTAGAATTAGAAGAGGGTTAAGTTAGGTTAAGTTAATAGGGGTACACAATCCTTTATCCGGACATTTAAAACCTGGAAAGCTCCAAAATCTAGCAAGTGGGGGAAGAGACAGCAGCACGTCGGGTGGGTGGGAGACTGGCAGCGCGAGTCGGGTGGTCGAGGGGGAGACCGGCCGTGCAAGTCGGGCAGGCGGGAGACCGGCAGCACGAATCGCGCGGGTGAGGGGGAGACCAGCAGCGCAAGTTGGGCAGACATGAGACTGGCAGTGCGAGTTAGGCCGTGATGGGGGAAGACTGGCAGTGCGAGTCGAGCAGGTGGGAGACTGGCAGTGAGGGTCGGGCTGGCGAGGGGAGAGACCAGGAGTGCAAGTCGGGTAGGCGGGAGACCAGCAGTGTGACTCGGGCTGCGAGGGGGAAGACTAGCAGTGTGAGTCGGGTGGGTGAGGGGGAGTGAGGGAGATGGCAGTGCGACTGGAAGGGGTTGTGGGTAGATACGACAGCACAATTCAGTTGGGTTTAAATCTGGTTTTCTGAAATCGGGAAAAATCCGAAATTCGGAACACTCTGTCCCCCAAGGGTTCCAGATAAAGGATTGTGTACCTGTAGTAATAAGTTAAAGTTTAATCCTGTTTTTATGTTTAAAGAAAATTAAAAGCAACTTTTGTTTAAGTAACCATTTGTCTTTATGAAGTTCTATTGCTGCTGGGTTTTGGAGTCCTCTGAGCTTCTAACAGTCCAAAGGCATGGAAAAGCTCGACTCCAGCAATTCAAACTGCCAAAGCACATATTCGACCATGTACATGTAGATATCATCAGCCCAATCCTATTGTACAGGAGATTCAGATATTTATTCACCATCATCGATAGGTTTACTCGGTGGATGGAGGCAGTTCCCATGATCGACGCTTCAACTGCGTCGTGCACAAAAGCTTTTGTTTTGTCCTGGGTCTCTCATTTCACTCTGCCTGCAATATCACTTTGGACAGAGGTCCACAGTTTACCTCTGCCATCTGGAGAGCTTTATCTAGACTCCTAGGAACTCAACTCCACCACCACAGTCCAACGGTACAGTGGAGCAATTCCATAGGCACCTGAAGGCAGGATTTATGGCCCGTTTACAGGGACCATATTGGGCAGATGAACTTCCATGGATGCTACTGGCATCAGAACAGTGCCTGATGCAGAGTTGGTCTATGGAGCATCTCTGATTATTCCTGGAGAGTTCGTACTGTCTCCTTGTGGATGGGAAGACCAGTTGTCAGTGACACTGTACAAGCTGCTGGAGTGGGTAGGAAAATTATCCCCCATATCAGCTTCTAGGATTATACCTATAAACACTTATGAAGGACTATATAAAGCACTATGAAGCTCTAGGACAACATGCATATTGGGGACAACCTCAAACTTTCACAGTGGACTGCACGCACTGACTTAGAACAGCCTGTGCCACACCCAACAATTCCATGGAATGGCCAGCCTCCAAAGACAAATATACTGGACCACTTGGAGCCACTTCAGTGTGGGGAGGGGGGGGGCGTGAGGAGCATGTAGTGGCACTGCAAGCTCCAGCAAACAGTCTGCCAAATGTCATGACGTCACAATGCGGTGACGTCATTGGGGCACGTGACACGGGTTTTTAAAAAAAGTTGTGCATGTCTATAAAGTAAACAGTTTTGTTTGAACTGCCCCTCAACTGTGACTTACTACTATCTCCTCTTGAATTACCCACTGTGAGCGACATCAGTGTCAACAGTATAGATTTTTTTCAAATTATTCACTGCATGAATACCTAAATATTTAATACCTCTTTTGGCAATTTAAACTGGGTATCCATTGACATTGAGTATAATCACCTTCTGTTAATGGTATAATTTCATTTTTATCCTAATTTATTTTATAATCTGAAATGTTCTCATTTAACATATAATTTTTGTAAAGATGTCTTAGGCTCAGTCAAATATATTAAAACATCATCTGCAAATAAACTAATTTTATGTACTTTTTGACCTACTCCAAATCCTTTAATTTCCAAATCACTCCAAATTGCTTAAGCAAGAGGTTCTTTAGCTAAAATAAACAAACCTGGAGATAAAGAGCATTCTTGTCTGTTTGATCTAGCAAATTGAAATGGTGAAGATATTTGTCCACTAGTCACTACTTTAGCTTTAGGATTATTATACAGTGGCCTGATCCAATTTACAAAATTCAATCCAAATTTTTCCAAAATCTTAAACAAAAAAATCCCATTCCAATCTATCAAATGCTTTTTCTGCATCTAAAGACACTGCAACACCCAAATCAACTCTATTTTTTTGCACTATGTGAATTATACTAAATAATTTAGCTTCACTTTTCAATGACAGTCTCTTTTTTACAAAACCTTTTTGATGCACATTTATTAATTCAGGCAGCAATTTAGTCAATCTATTTGCCAAAATTTTCACAACAGTTTTATAATTGGCATTTAATAATGAACTAGGTCTATAAGTTGAAGGTTTTAAAGGATCTCTATCCATTTTATGAATCACTGTAATTATTGCCATTGAAAATTTTTCTGGAACATATGGGTTTTCGTAGCCTGATCTAATACTTGGATAAAAATAGGAATTAATAATTCTTCAAATTCTTTATAGAATTCAGGTGAAAATCCATCTTCTCACAGAAATGTATTGATCTGTAATGTAATGGTTTCCCTCACCTCTACTTCTGAAAAAGGATAATTCAACCCAGTCTGCTCTTCCAAACTTACACTAGGCAACATTATCTGTGATAATGTTTTATTTTATTTATCTGTTTTATTTTCATATTTTAAAGGTTCTGAACTATATAATTTCAAATAAACATTTTTAAATGATTCTTTTTTTTCATGACTAATTGACTACTTTAGTATCTTTTTTAATTGGATTGATTATTCTTGAGGTCTGTTCCACCTTTAATTGTCAATCTAATACTTTATTTGATCTCTCACCTAATTCATAATTTGATTTGTTCTTATAATTGCTTTTTCAGTTTTATAACTTTGTAATGTATTATACTGGTTTTTTGTTAATCAATTGTCTATGTTTATCTTCGGAACCCCATTTTTGAAGATCCTTTTCAAAACTCTTATTTCTCTTCATAATCTCTCATAAACTACTTTTAATTTTAGAAGTAAAACTTAATTTGTCCTCTCAAATATGCTTTTAAAGCATCCCATATAATAAACTTATCATTTACTGAGTTCAAATTTGCATCACAAAATGTCCGAATTTTTGTTTGAACAAACTTACAAAAATCTTTTCTTTTCAGTAATCTCCATCTATAAATTGTATTTTCTTTTTCAGGCATTTCCACCATTATTATCAAAGAGGAATGATCAGATAAAATTCTTGCATTATAATTAGCTTCAAGAATTCTAACTTGTAATTGTGCTGAAATCAAAAATAAATCAATTCTAGAATAGTAATCATACCTACTCGAATAAAATGAATAATCTTTCTCTCTTGGATGAATCCTCATTCACATATCTATTAAATTAAAATCTTTCAACAAAATAATGTGTTTTTGTGCTCGTCTTTACTGGAGTAGATCTATCTAACAATAGATCTAAACAAAAATTGAAATCTTCTCCTATTAAAATATTCTTATGTGCCTCTGCTAGATTGACATATTTCTTGAATAAACCTTATCATCAATAGTTGGAGCATACAGATTTTTAAAAATCCAAAATTCAGAAAATATTTGGCAGTGTACAATTACATATCTCCTTCTGGATCTATCACGACATTTTGAATTTTAATTGGAAAATTAATTTTTATCAAAATTGCCACACCTTCTGCCTTAGAATTAAATAAGGAAGACACTACATATCCAGCCCAATCTCTTTTTAATTTCAAATGTTTTCAGTTAAATATGTTTCTTGAAGAAAGGCCACATCAACATCTATTTTCTTAAGACTCTTTTCCTTTTTATAGGTCAGTTTAACTCAATAATGTTTAAATTTACAAACTTCATTATCTTACTCATCTCAATAAAATATAATAAATCTCCCTCCAACATCCCCAGCAAGTCTCCTCTAATTTCAATATGTAATATTTCACGTGCCAGTACGCATCTCCTCCAGCAATTCAGATAAAATAAAAAATACAAGTTAAAATACAAAGAATATATGCTTCCATATTTATAACTACATTGATATAAAAGAAAACCCTCCCAATAACTGTTGTTTAAATATACACTACCTTCCTCCATTTTGTAACCAGTCACAAAAAACACATAATCTCGCAGTGATCAGCACTCCCAACTTCTCCCAACTCCCTTTGTACATTTAATACATAAAATTTAATTAATTATTTACCCACATTTTAAATATCTTCTTGGAAATCAATAAGGAAAAGAGAAGTTAAAAAAAGAATGTTTTTAAATTAATTCTTCCATCTAGGGGAAAAAAATAAATGGTTCATCCCATCAAAGATGCAGTATCTTCTGAAGATGCGCTCTAGTGAGAGTCTGAGCAAATTTTTCTGCTTGAGTGAAGTTGGAAAAGAATCTATTTTGGACTCCAGGCAAAAAATCTTCAAAGCTGTGAAGTAATGAAGAACAAATTTATAACCTTTATCAAAAAGAACTTTCTTAGCTGGGTGGAATTTTTTTCCTTCTCTTCAATAAATCTTCACTCAGATTGGGATAGAATAAATTTCTATCTCTTTCTCATTGTAACGGGCCTTGACGTTCCCTTGCTTCTCTCACAGCAAGATTTAAAACCTTCTCTCTGTCTTGATAATGCAGGAATTTAATTAATATAGAACATGGTCTTTGATTTGGAAGAGGCTTTGGTCTTAGAGCCCTATGAGGTCTTTCAATTTCAAATGGATTTTCAAAATGTTGCTCTCCCAAAATTTCAGGAATCCACTTTTGAAAAAAATCAAATTGCATCAGGACTTTCTTTTCCTTCCAGAGGGCGTATTATTTTAATGTTATTTCTTCTGCTGAAATTCTCCAGTACATCCACTTTCTCTAAAAGTTTTTGATTCATTGTAATTAAACCAATAGTTTATACTCTGTCTTCAACATGATGCATATCATCTTGTAATTTTCTCATCCATTTTCTTCAGCCTCTTCATTTTATTCACAACATCTAATGCTTTATTGGTTTCCCTTTTCATTTATTTCTTCTTTCATTTCTGCCTTCATTTCTTTCATTTCAGTGTTCAATCCCTTTAATTCTTCTTTAATTTCCCCTTTCAATACTGACAACGCACACCTGATAAAGGTGTCTGCCCCTTTGAACAACTCAGTGTCGATTTCAAGGGTCCCCTCTCTTCCACCAACGGAAATGCGTACTTTCTTAACATCATTAACGAGTATTCACATTTTCCGTTTGCCATCCCTTGCCCAGATTTGACCATGCCCACGGTCATCAGGGCCTTGCATTCTATTTTCACCCGATCCGGGTATCCCAGCTATATCCATAGCGACCGGGGCAAATTATTTATGCATGAAGAGCTATGCCAGTACCTGCTTGAAAGAGGTATTGCCTCAAGCAGGACGATTAGCTACAATCCCCAGGAAAATGGAGAAGTTGAGAAGGAAAACGCAAAGGTTTGGAAGGACTACTGTATCTATGGTCATTGATTGTAAGCTACCAAAAGCGTGTTTGCGCTCCTCTCAAGTCTCTGAGTGCAATCAGTTGCATTACAGTCTCCCGTTTTATTCTAATGTTGGTCCTTTTGTGATAGTGTAAAATCTTTTGGACTTGCTCTAGTTTAGAAAAACTTAGGAAAAACATTTTTCAAACTTTATCAGTGATTTTTAAGATCAAATTGCTTTATTTGTTTTTTTGCAAGAAGAGGATATATTATTGACTTAGTTTTTACCTCTCTGATGGACAATTTTGATGAAATGGAAAGCCAACATTCCTCCTGCCCATATTCAATGGTTGCAGGAGGTTATGACCTTCCTAAGTTTAGAAAGAAAAATCAGATATAATATTAAAAATTTAAAGTTTAGTTTTCATAAGACATGGGGCCCATTCATGGATTGCCATCATAATTTAAAGAATTAAGATGTTTGGATGCTCCTGAGATGCATTGTCTGGTTTCCGGATGTCATCATTCGATTCATATGTATATTATTTAAGTTAACCTTGTTTAGAGGGAGGCGTTTGAGTACAAAGGGTTTTTTTTCTCTTTTTTTCTTCTTTTATTTAGAGACATATTAGATAAATGTGAATTTAATTGAGAATTGTAAACATTGATCATATTACAGAATATAAAGTTAAAATCTGAGAAGTATAAATAACCTTCTTTTTGAGGGAATTTTATTTATAACTTACCTTATCTTAAAAGTATACTTTTGTCTCAGGTTTTCAATCTATTTTTTTTTGCTCTCCCCCTTCCTGGGTTATTACCCTTTTTATTTTCTTCTTTACAATATTATCTTTGATGTATTATGAAGAATGTGCCAACTGTTAATTCAATCCAATCTAGATATAATGTTTTCAATAAGATTAAGTTAAGAAACAAATTATGGCTATGTTTTCAATTTACAATTTATATACATTATGTATGTATGCCATTTACTAGATTATTATGTGTATAGGTTTTTTATTAAACTCTAAAAATATTTTAAAAAGAAAAGAAAGTTTGTCTCCTGAGATGAAGAAAGAGAGAACGAGAAACGGGAGAGTGCTTCCAGAGAGGTTTTGTGAATTTGAAGTCAGGGTGAAAGTTCTAAGTATAGTGGATAAAGATGACAAGCTCATCATGGGTGCATGGGGCAGCATTAATGTTGCCGTCAATGTAAAGAAGAAGAGTTGAGGAACCTTGCCTGTGTAGGCTTGTAGCATTGATTGCTACACATAGCCATAAAAAGGCAGGCAAAGTTGAGACCCATGGAGGTACCCTGGCTACTTCTTTGACTTGGAGTAAGTGGGATAAGTCAAAGGTGGAGTTATTGAGGGGAAGAACAAGTTCTGCCAGGTGGATGAGAGTGATGGTGGAGTGGTCTGGCTGGGTCTGTTGTATTGAAAGAAACAGAGGACTTTGAGATAGTCAATGCAATGGTTTCAATGTCCCAAATTCCCTAGCTTTTGGTTATGTCACATCAGATTAAAAAATAGCACATATCTGGCAAACAGAATGTGATGTGGGAAAAGGTGAAATCATCAATCTGGAAGGAAAACAATGAAAACATAATATTTAAATGATGAGAAATTGCACAGATATGAGATGAAAGAAGGATCTAGGTGTTTATGATTTACAGAAGGCTGGAGTCATATTCTAGAGCACAGAGGCAGATCCTTCAGCCCAATTTGTTCATGCTATACAAGATGGCTACATGAGCTAATCCCATTTTCCCACAATAGGCCCATGTTCCTTTAAATCTTTACTTTCCACGTTCATGACTAAATGTCTTTCAAACATTCCAATTGTACCTGCCTCTATCGCTTCCTCAACACATCACTCTCTATGCGAAGTTGCCCCTTAGATCCCTTTTTAATCTTTCCCCTTTCATCCTAAATGGCCTCTTGTTTTGGACTTCACTAACCCAGGATAAAAGGCCTTGACTATCTGTGCCCTTTATGATTTTATAAACCTCTATAAAGTCACCCCTCAACCTCTGATTTTTATCTAGTCTCTCCTTATAACTCAAGAATGCCAGCCCGAGCAATATTCTTGTGAATTTTTCTGTATCCTTTCCACCTTAATTTGATCTTTCCTACAGCTGGGTGACCAGAATTGCACACAATCCTCCAAATGTAGTCTCATCAATGCCATGTCAGTCGTAACATGATGTCCCAGCTCAAGTACTCAGCTCCCTAATCGATGAAGGCAAGCATGCCAAACACTTTCTTCACCACCCTCTCTACTTGAGTTGCCACTTTGTGGCAACAACACTCTACAGGGCAATGAAAGGCCTACTCTGGTTTAACATACCAAAATACAACAACTTCACATTGGTTTGAGTTGAATTCATTTGCCATTCCTTGGCCCACTTTCCCAGTTCATCTAGATCCAGTTGTAATCTAAGATAATTTTTTTTTACTGTCCATTATAATACTAATTTTGGTGTCATCATTCAGGTTTAAAGCAAAATGGAGCCAGAGTGCACCCTGCACTTCTGTTTTTTTTTATTGTATTAACTTGTGAACTTAATTATGAGTTGTGTTGACTGGATGGTATGCAAAACAAAGCAGTACATATGATAATAAACAAATCAGTTCAATAAAGGCACATCTTCCATCAAAAGATTCAAAACATTGTAATTCAACTGTTTATTGTACAATGAAAACCACAATTGGATGAATATTTCACCTTTAATTTTTAAAAATCTCTCAGCATTCTAATTTGTAATGCAACTACCTAAGGGAGGTCATCAAAAGTTAAACTAGGTTAATAGAACTACTGCAGCTGCTATATAGCCCCCTGCTGTGTTTGCATGTTTTGGTACACCTACTTAACTGTGAGCACTTCTTATGCAGATAAAAGGGACTCCATGGGTTTGGCTCAGTAACAAACTGGCATCTGCATCCAATATTCTTCAGCATGAATATTCTTCAATATTCTTCAATATTCTCCAATATTCTTCAGCCCCATTTCATGTGGCATGCGCAATGGTAGTCTAAGATGATATTTCCATGGAGCAACAGAGAAACCGCTTGATAGTGCAATTTTATTTCATAAATTATTAAATGGGTTTAAGCAGTCTTTATATTCATGCTGAACCTTGGTTATTTGTTTTTCTTCACTTTTGCTTACTAGGTCTTAATTTATTGCACTCTTAATTCTAACAACTGTTATCAATTGGATGGTTACTCTTCACTTTCACAACTTTATTTGTGCCCTTCATTTTAAAATTTACTTACTTACAGGTTACAATTTCCACTATTAGTATTTTCATCACACATATCTGTCTGAACCTGATGTAAGTGTAATTTTGCAAATCAACTAATTTTAAAGAATTGAAACCTACCATTTAGAAATACTTGCACTGTACTGCTATTTACAATCGACTTGCAAAAACTGCACAGAAGTCAACCTCAAGTACAATAAAACTATGCTACAAACTGGAATTTGACCAACAGTCTCAGATCCACATGCCTCGTCTGTCATTCCTGCTGAGTTCCAGCTGGAAAATTGTTTTCTACAGCCTTTTTTTTTGATTTACCGCACCACATTTTTGCTTCTGCAATAGATCTTTCTATGTTGTTTGCTACTGAAATTTTGTAATAGAGGGCTCATGTTGCACAGACGCTAGTCACTGCAAAGTTGTTGTCACAAGCTGCCAATCTTCACTGAATTCCACTGGGCTTGCCAAAAGCTGTTATTGATTTTGAGAAGGAAGAGGTGCTCATGCAGAGAAGAAAAAAAATGGTGCACCTCAGGCATTTGGTGCTCACTTGAAGTCAGATTTGGAGATATAGCTTCTGACCTAAGTATATCTACTTGGCAATGTTGAAAATCTGTTGAACCTCCTCCAGCAACACATCCAGACTATCTTTATTGAAGGGGGCAGCTCTAGTATTTTCTGCAGATATCATCTTCACAAGAGTATGCCAGAACATACTGTTCTGGCTCAATGAAAATTAAACAGTACCCCTTTTCTGGCAGCTCTTTAAGAGATTTTTCTCTCTTCATTCCCTAGTTACATTGCCAAAGCATTCCCTGCTCTAAAGGAAACTGTACAGAGCATATTTAAACTAAATGAACTTGCCAATCCAGTAAGGTATGTAGTCCACAATCTTACCACAGTAAGACACATTACAGTCTCATTTCACATCTTTTCCATGATCAGAGACTGTCCTTTAGATCTTCACAGGGGATAATAAAATAAATAGGATTCAGTTTTTAAAAAAAATTAACTAAATATTAAGTAGACTAGTTATATTGTTTTGTTTAGTTCAGGATACCCTCTGTTGCATTTTATTATTGCCAGAGATCTGTTTCTTAATTACACTGTGAGACACGAATCTGTGGCCTAAACAACTTATTTTCGGACAAGGTGAGCTGTGGGTGATCAAAATGTGGTGTCTACTTAGAAGATGCTTAGTTGGTAATTTGGGATCAAGGCTGATTTTCTCCCACTTCAGTTCTGAAAGTTCTGGACCCACATATTTTACAAGAGGTGGAGCAGGAGGCATGTTAGCAAGGTGGCAAGTGGTAGATTAGGAGGTGGTGTACTTCTGCTTTTACACTAGTCTGTGTGCTCCTCACATATGGACTCAGGGTTCCCTCTGAATTCCTTGGTGCTCCTTTTTCACATAGATCTGACATGAGATTCCCATGAGTTGGTGAAGATACTGCATTCTTTTAATATGTTAAGGAGGTATTGAAAATATTTTGAGTGATATGGCACAGTTAGTTCTAGCCAAGGGATTTTGACCTGAACCTGTAACTCAGTTTCTCTTTCCACAGATGTTGGCTCTCTTGCCATGTTACCAGCATTTTCTAGTTTATTTCTGAGTTACAACTTCTGCAGTATTTTAGTTTTCATTTTTTTTTAGTGTGCTTCTGCTCATAACATTACATAGTCATATTCAATCATCACACAATTTAACACCCCTATTTTTCTTTCAGGCTGTCTGATCCAGCCCCCAACAACCTTGGGAAAAGCATTTGTTCTCATGCACCCCTTATCATCCAAACAATTGTATAAATTCAAATCTGAAGTTTAGAGTCAGACAGCAAGAAAACAGGCTTTTCGGCCCAACTTAAAATATCCTACCCATGCTTGTCCCACCTGGCTGTGTTTCTATCCTACATATAGGATTTAGAATCAAGTAGGATTTTATAATTGAATACAGCAGTACAAGCTAATAAAGGTTTTTTAACTAACTGTACTGCTATAGTTTGGAAGCCAATTGGGAGATATATTGGTACAAACAAAAGTACCGTGAGATGCCAATACATTGAACATTCATAGTAAAATAAATGACCAGGTTATACAATGGCCCAATTGTTTTCACCACACAAAGGAGTAGTGTTTATAAATTTAGTTATCTTTGCCTGTTTGAGTGCATATGAAAAGTTAGTTATTATTTTCCAGATGGCAGAGATCCTACCATATACAGGATTCCATTTGTCCACAAACATCCAGATGTCTTTCTAATGTCAATAGTGTTTATACTGTCTCCATTTTAGTCAAATTCTGCTGCTGCAGCTAAATTTAATGTGGTCTCAAGTATTAGAATGGGATAAATGCTTGAAATAATCTCTTTATGTTGTGTCTTCCTCAAAATATTTCTATTCTGCATAAATCTCAATAGAACTGTTAAACTACTTAAAAGGAATGCCTCATAAACCCAATCTGATTCACACCTACAGAACAGATGATATTGACAAGTATACCAATAGAACATAGAACATGGAACATTATTGTATAGTACAGGTCCTTCGACTTGTGCCAATCAACTAAACCTACTCCACAACAATCTGATCTTTCCCTACCTCACACCCATAACCCTTCATTTTTCTTATATTTATGCAAAGCACTGTTTCTTTGCGAATATTTTTTGTTGGTGCTTCGCAAGCTGTACAATAACAAACAATAGTGGCTGGAATGAATGGACACGTCATATACTGAAACATCTGTTATATACAAATGCTACAATTCTTAAAGGGTTGCACAACTAATATTACATAAATCATTTATGTTCTATCCCTTTCACTTCACTAAGAAAAAAACAAACATCCAAAATAAAAGCAATTTGGTGCTTTAAATTCTTTTTTATTTAAATTTTAGATATACAGCATGGTAACAGGTCATTTCACCCCACCAGTGAGAGCCACCCAATTTGCTCCCAATTAACCTATATCCCCGGTATTTTCGAATAGTGGGAGGAAACTGGAGTCCCCAGGGAAAACCCACATACACATGTACTACCTCTTTACAGACAGCACAGGATTCGAACCCTAGTCCCAATAGCTGGCACTGTAAAGGCATTGCACTAACCACTACACCAACTGTTCTGCCCCAAACACTTGCATAAACTTTGTTGATTCAGATCTGATCCATGTCTGATAATGATATGATATGATATGAGATGAGATTTTATTTTCATATACATATGTTATTGCATGCTTCTGCTATTTTTTAGTCTGTTACTTTGGGGGTTGGAACAGGGTGCAAACACTCACAGATTTCATAATAATATTTTGAACAGATGCGGAGGCAAAGCTGCAAACAGAATTAATGTTCTCAACTAAAGACTATAACAATGGATTGTTATAGAATTTTTGTGTTTATGACTCATGCTTTTGAGAAATTGAAACTGAAGCCAGTATTGATCAAGCAAGAAAGAAGCAGCATTGAGTATCATCAGCCAGTCATCTGAAAAGACAGAAATGAAGTAACTTAGTGTGAGATGGACACTGCTGTTAAGAGGTAACAATGATCTGCTGTGACCATTGTAATGGTCATTTTGATTTACTCATGACAGGATAAAGGAAATAGGATCATTCCTGTATTTGGATTGTGATAATTCTCGTGGTCATTTCACTTGACCCTTGCCTGGGATTGTGGAAGCATCATGGAAGTTACAAGTTTTGTTAACTCCTATGCAAGGAAGAGAGGAGTTGTGATAATCATTCGTATGAAAGAATATTTAACAATATAACAATTACAGCACAGAAAAAGGCCAAGCCAGTTTGGCCCTTCTAGTCTCTGCCAAACACCTTCTCCCACCTAGTCCTATTGACCCACACCTGGCCCATAACCCTCCACACCTCTTACGTCCATATACTTATCCAACATTTCCTTAAATCACATGATGATGTGTTGTTAGACTTCAAATCCCTATTCTCCTCGAAAAAGTTGAAAAAAAGTCAAAAAAGGTTGAAAAAGTTAAGAAAAATAGAATAAATAAGTATCTGAAGATTTAAAGAATAATTTAAAATGTCACCAATGAAAGAAAAACCACCTGCAGTAATAAAAGAATACAAGCAAGATAGAAAATAATGGCCTACTTTAAAGAAATATCTAGGAGGTGATTGGAAGGTACTGCCCAGAGGAGATAAGCCAGGAGCCGGAGGGACCTTGGACACTGCTATGCAAGGTCTCTACTGACAATGGCCACCCGCTATGGGTGAAGAAGTGACTCTGCACATGCGCGAGGAGTCATGCATGGGTAGACATCAAAGAAAAATGGAGGCAATTTTAAAGAAGATTCAAGAGGCTTCCAGCTCCAGTGGACAGGAAGAAGAGCAGGAAATACATTCAGAACAAGGATTTATGGAAAGAATTATGAGAAAAATGAAAGGGTCATTTATTTCTACAGCTGACATGAAAAATTACATGGATAATTTCCAGCAATCTATGATGTTATTAACAGAAGAATTAAAAAAATTAGGGTTAGGGTTAGTATAGGGTTAGGGAGTGTATAGTTGAAAACAAAAATTTTACAAGGAAAGTGGAAAAAACAATGCAGAAGGTGGACAACAATTTGAAGTTCTAGATGAAAAAATTAAAGGAAACAAATTTGAAATCCAAGGCATTAAGGAACAAATGAAGAAGGTACCACAGAAGCAGCTGCAACAAAAGATCAATTAATGCAAAAAACCAACATTTTAGATAATTTTAGCAGAAGGAATAACATAAAGATTGTTGGACTTAAAGAAGGTGATGAAGGTGATTAAGATGATTTTACCGTGTTGGATTCTGGAATCCTTGGGGGGGTAACTGAATTTCAAGGAGACATTGTGATTAAGAGAGCACACTGAGACCAAAGCCACAACCAGATCAGAAACCTCATCTGGTACTGGTAAAATTTCTTTGTTATGAAGAAAGAGAGAAGATCTTGGAACTGGTGGCTAAAAAAGCAAAAGAAAGACAGTCACCTTTGATTTATAATGGGAATAAGATTTTCTTTTAACCTGATATAAGTTTTGATTTGTTAAAAAAAAGAGAAAATAATTTAACACAGTTTTAAATGTATTATGGAAAAAAGTTATGCTTTGTCTTGAGGTATCAGCAATTTTGAAAGTTTTTGTCCAAGGTGGGAAAAACAAGTCTTTTACAGAGCCTAATGAGGCAAAGGTGTATGCTGATTCACTGCCAGAAAGAGAGAGACAGATGGTTGCTGACACTTGAAAGGAATCAATGACTGAATGAGTTAAGAAATTTTCGAGATAGTTTAATTGGGAAGACAGTTTTAACCAATAAAGATCTATATATGTTTAAAAGAGTAATGAATGAATACGAATGTATAGTCATAATGAAATAATGCATTGTATTGCATTTCAAGTGAGTTAGTTGGGAAAATGGAGCTGACTACTACAAAATCATGCAAACAAGTGTGGTTTTAACCACATCCCATATAGATCAGGGTTTTAAAGATGTAATAATATCATGCACCTTGTAATATCATCCTCTCTTTTTTATTTATTTTATTGTATATCTAGATTAATCAAGAATATTATGAGATATGTTGTTAATACTATGAGAGTGGGAGGACTGCGAGGAGGGGTGGATGGACAAAGGATTTTATAAAGGTATATGATGGCAGTGAAATTGAACTCTATTAGTATCAATATGAATGGAATACAGAATACAATAAAATGGAAAAATTGTTCATGTATATTAAAAAAGTAGATATAGCTTTTTTAACAAGAAACTTATTTAACAGAAAAAGAGCATAAAAAGTTTGAAATAGATTGGGTTGGATTGAAATTAGCATCTTCATTTAATTCAAAAGCCAGAGATGTGGCAATATTAATACATTAAAAAATTACCAGTTAAAATATTAGATTCAACTATAGATAAAATGGTGAGATATGTAATGGTTAATTGTCAAATTTGTTTGAATATTTGAATTTATTAAATGTGCACACACCAAATATAGATGATGGAAAATTTATATAAGATTTATTTATGCAATTAGCAAGTGAAAAAGGAAAAATATTAGTAGGGAGAGATTTTAATTTTATCTTTGATCCAAAATTTGATAAATCAAGTAGTAAAATTATAAAAAGAAAATTAGCTAAGACTGCACAGGTTTAATGAAAGATATGGAACTTATAGATATTTAGAAAATAACTCTTCCAAGTGATAGAAACTATTATTTTTATTCTTTTAGACACAAAACACATTCACCTATAGATGTGTTTATAGTCTCTGCACAGCTACAAGCTAGAGTTCGAAAAGTTGAATATCAAGAGAGAGGGTTAGCAGAACATTCACCTATAATTTTGTCAATTGCATTGGAGGAAGAACAAAATATAGGTTATAGATGGAGATTTAATACAATATTATTAAATAGAAAATATTATTATGATTTTATGAGAGAACAGATAAGATTTTTTCTAGAAACAAATGAAAATTCAGTTATGAACAAATGTATTATATGGGATTCTATGAAGGCATATTTAAGAGGTCAAATAATGTTATATTTCTAAGATAAAGAAAGAACATATGAAAGAGGTAGACTAATTGGAAAAGGCAATATTAAATTTAGCAAAGGAATTACATATCCAAAAAAATTAAAAGAAAAACGATTATTGGAATAAAAAAACCTAAGATTTAATATAATACAAACTTATGAAGTAGAAAGTATCAAGAACAATAATTGCAACAAAGAAGGAAACAGGTCAAATCACCTATAAAGAAATAAATGATAACTTTAGGAATTTTTATAACAAAATTATATTAGAACCTCTGAAGGATGAAAAAAAATATTTATTACAAGTTAAATTACCTATGTTAAATATGGATGAAACATTAGAGTTATCTAATTTTTTTTTTCTGAGATAGAAGTATATGAGATTCTGATCTCATTAAAAAAACAATAAAGCCCCAGGAGAAGATGGTTTCACCTGGAGTTTTATCAAAAAATTAATGAATTGTTAACTCCTGTATTAATGAGAATATTAGATCAAATGAGAGTCATGTGATTTTCCAGAATCTTTTAAAACAGCATTAATAACAGTTATTCCAAAAAAATGAAAAGATCCTTTACAACCTTCTTCTTGTAGACCTATATCATTATTAAATACAGATTATAAAATGTTATCTAAACTATTGGCTAATAGATTAACTAAATATTTACCAAAATTAATAAATATGGATCAAACTGGTTCTATTAAAAATAGATCTGTAGACAATATAGTTAAATTTATGAGTTTATTAAGTGTAACATATAAAGAAAAGAAACCAGCAGTAGCAGTTACATTAGACATAGAAAAAGTATTTGATAGGTTAGAATGGGACTTTTTATTAAGTACATTTGGAATTCCAAATGTTTTTATAAATTGGATAAGAGCATTATATAATGAACCAAAAGCTAAAGGGGTCACAAATAGGCAAATATCAAAGCCTTTTCTATTAGAAAGATCATTTAGGCAAGGGTATCCGTTATCACCATTGCTATTTGCTTTACCTATAGAACCTTGGGCAGAAATAATTAGAAGATACAATGAGATTAAAGGTTTTGAGATAGATAGTAAAGAACATAAAATTAGTTTATTTGCGATTGATGTTAACAAAACCTGAAATAACATTGTGTGAACTAAATGTAAGATTAGCAAAATATGGTTTAGTATCAGGCTATAATAGTACCATTAGTTTCAACATAATTATGGAAAGGGATAGGTCTGGTCTGACGATGAAGGTTTTTGAGTGAGGAAAAGCCAGATTTGATGAAATGAGAAGGGATTTGCAGGGAATGGTTTAGGCTGATTTGTTTTTTGGGAAGGAGGAAGAGGAGAATTGGAAGTCATTTAAAGGTGAGATTTTGAGGGTGCAGAATCTTTATGTTCCTGTTAGGATAAAAGGCAGACCCAAAAGTTTGAGAGAGCTGTTGTTTTAAAGACAGATTAGGAAGTTGGTACGAGATAAAAGGGAGGCTTACATTAAATACAGGAAGCAAGGTATGGATGAGATACTTGAAAGATGCATAGATTGTAGAAAGAAACTTAAGAAGGAAATTAGGAATGCAAAAAGAAGGTATGAGGTTGCTATAGCGAATAGGGTGAAAGTAAATCTGAAGGGTTTTTACAAATATGTGAATAACAACAGGACAGTGAAGGATAGAATTAGTCCACTAGAGAATCGAAGCAGATGAATGTGTGAGGAGCCAAATGAGATGGGGGAGATATTGAATGAATTCTTCTTGTCAGTATTCACTAGAGAAAAGGATATGGAATTGTGTAGGATAAGGGAGGCAAAAGAGGTAATTATGGAAAACATAAGGATTAGGAAAGAGGGGGTGTTGGAATTTCTGAGGTATATAAAGATGGATAAGTCTCTGGGTCCCGACGGGATTTTTCCCGGATCTTGAGGGAAGTCAGAGAGGAAATAGTGGAGGCTCTGACAGTGATTTTTCAACAGTCACTGTAGGAAGGTGTGGTGCTACGGGATTGGCCTGTTGCAAATGTGGTTCCTCTGTTTAAAAAGGGCTCCAGGTGTAGGCCCAGCAATTATCGGCCAGTAAGTTTGATGTTTGTGGTGGGTAAACTAATGGAAAGTATTCTTAGAGATAATATGTCTAAGTATCTAGAGGTGCAGGGATTGATCAGGGACATCCAACATGGGTTTGTGAGGGGAAGGTCATGTTTGACAAATCTTGTTGACTTTTTTGAAGAAGTGACTAGAAAGGTTGATGAAGGTAGATCAGTAGATGTGGTCTATTTGGGTTTCAGAAAGGCTTTCGATAAGGTTCCACATGGAAGGTTGGTGAGGAAGGTTCAGGGACTAGGGATTAATGTTGAGATATTCAGATGGGTTCAAGTATGGCTAGAAGATAGGCACCAGAGAGTCATGGTGGACAACTGTCTGTCAGGATGAAGGCTGGTGACAAGCAGTGTGTCGCAGGGAACAGTGTTGGGTCCCTTGTTGTTTGTCATTTACACTAATGATTGGGATGATGGAGTGGTAAATTGGGTGAGTAAATATGCAGATGAATCAAAAATAGGGAGAGATGTGGATAGTGAGGATGGTTTTTGTGGACTGCAGAAGGATTTGGACTGCTTAGAAGAGTGGGCTGAAAGGTGGCAGATGGAGTTTAATGTAGATAAGTGTGAAGTGCTTATTTTAGGAAAAATAATCAAAATAGAACATATGCAGTGAAGGGGAGGGCAATGAGGAATGCAGACAAACAGAGAGATCTTGGAATAACGGTTCATCATTCCTTGAAAGTGGATTCTCATGTAGATAGGGTGGTGAAGAAGGCTTTTGGTATGCTGGCCTTTATAAATCAGAGCATAGTTTATAGGAGCTAGGAGGTGATGTTGAGACTGTTCAAGGCATTGGTGAGGCCAGATTTGGAATATTGTGTGTAGATCTGGTCTCCAAATTATAGGAAGGATATCAATAAGGTAGAGAGGGTTCAGAGAAAATTTACTAAAATATTGCCGGGATTGCAGTATCAAGAATACAGAGAAAGATTGAGTAGACTGGGTCTTTATGGTTGAGGGGTGATTTGATTGAGGTATATAAAATTATGAGGGGAATAGATAGAGTAGATGTGAATAGGCTCTTCCCCTTGAGGATAGGAGAGATTGGAACAAGGGGTCATATGTTAAGGGATAGGGGGAAAAACTTTAGAAGTAACACGAGTAAGCTTCTTCACTTAGTGAGTGGTGGCTGAATGGAATGACCTTCCGGAAAGGTGGTTGCAGCAGGATCAATTTTGTCATTTAAGAGGAGGTTGGATGAGTACATGGATGTGAGGAGATTGGAGGGTTATGGTCAGGGAGCAGGTAGGTGGAACTAGTGTTGTTCACTTAAATCGATGTGGACTAGAAGGGTCAATATGGCCTGTTTCCATACTGTAATTGTTTATATGGTTTATATGGTTTATAAAGTAAATGTTGATAAGAGTGAAGTAATGCCTATGGTTGATATGGATTATACACAAAGTAAAAAAAAATACAAAATTTAAGTGGAAAAAAGAAGCAATTAAATATTTAGGAATAAAAGTAGAAATTTAAGTAATTTATTTAAATTAAATTATTTACCACTATTAAAAAAATTGAGGATGATGTTTAAAAAATGGAAAGATCTGCCAATAACTTTATATGTCAGGTAAATTGTATTAAGATGAATATTTTTCCAATAATACAGTATTCATTTCAATCATTACCCATTACGATACCAGAGAAGATTTTCCAAGAACTAAATAAAAATATAAATAAATTTATTTGGAGAGATAAAATGCCAAGAGTAGCCTTGGAAAAACTGACTTGGAAATTTGAACAAGGCGGATTAAGATGACCAAATTTTAAAAATTATTATAAAGCAGCTCAATTAAGATTCTTGTCCTCTTGTTATCAAATTGGAGAAAAACAACATGGGTCCAGATTGAAATGAATAAAATAGGAGAAATTGATTCAGAGTATTTATATATATCAATGAGTTTATTGAAAAATAAGACAGAAGTACTGATTTTAAAACATGTTGAAAGAGGAATTAAAAATGATCAAATACCTAAGGATGTTAAAACAAAATAAACTTATTCCTTTTACTTTGAATAATTCTTTATTTGATATTTGGTACAGTAAAGGTATACAGAGATAAAAGAATGTTTTTTAGTTTCCTTTTTTATAACTTTTGAACAAATGTAAGAGAAATATGAAATACAAGATAATACAATTTTTTCATATTATCATCTTAAATCATAAAAGGGAAATTAGGTGCAAATTTAAAACCCTCAGAACAAAATCAATTTGAATATTTAATTACAAATACATTTATTGATAAATTTATTACTAATATGTATATAAAATTACAAGATACAATGGGAAAAAATGAATTATATAAATCAAAACAAAAATGGGAAAAAAATCACCTTAAGCTGTGATTTGAGAAACTGAACATAATACTCAAGGTGTGGCCCAAACAAGACCCTTTATAACTGCAGTAAGCCCTTACTGCTTCTATATTTAAAACCTCTCACAATAAACGCCAACAGGCCATTTGCTTTTTTCACTGCCTGCTATACCTGCATTCTAAACTTCAATGACTGAGGTGAGAATGTGGGTCTTAAAGTAGTGACAAAAGTAGAGATGCAGAGAGCATTCCATTGTACATACTTATTCAGCAAGGCTAAAGCTAAAGAAGAACAACAAAACACTTTATTTGGCAAAGGCAGTAAAAGAACATTGAGTAAGGGACATGACCTGGCATCATGAATCGTAAGAAATATCCTAAGAAACTTTTATGGAAAAAGGATTGTGAAAATCTGTTCAAATGTTTTGGAAAAGTGGAAGTGTGTCTGTTTAAATATGCAATTTGTGACCCACGCTGCAGATGCCCTAATGATGAGACTAGCTGCTTGTGGCAGTGCTTCTTGCTGTAACAGAGTTCTCGCACTTTACAAAACAATAATAAAGCAAATATAAAGCATTTATATCCATATTTTCAATCTTTGTCAAGTAATCTCAGGTTCACCATGAGATTACAGATACACCATGACACCCAGGTCTCCTTGCACTTCCCTTTTTGCCAACTTGTCAACATTACCGTAAATGCCACCAAGGTGGATAACCTTATATTTTTACTGCATCTGCCATGCATTTGCCCATTCTCCAAATCTGTCCAAGTAACCCTGCAGCTTTCATTTTGTAATCTTCCTCACATCTCACATCCAGCTGAATGTCATCTGTAAACTTAGAGATATTACATCAATCTCTTTGTCTTGGTAGCTGGAATCACAGCACTGAATCTTGTGGTCTTATCTTTGGCTTGGCTTCGCGGACGAAGATTTATGGAGGGGGTAAAAAGTCCACGTCAGCTGCAGGCTCGTTTGTGGCTGACAAGTCCGATGCGGGACAGGCAGATACGATTGCAGCGGTTGCAAGGGAAAATTGGTTGGTTGGGGTTGGGTGTTGGGTTTTTCCTCCTTTGCCTTTTGTCAGTGAGGTGGGCTCTGCGGTCTTCTTCAAAGGAGGTTGCTGCCCGCCAAACTGTGAGGCGCCAAGATGCACGGTTTGAGGCGTTATCAGCCCACTGGCGGTGGTCAATGTGGCAGGCACCAAGAGATTTCTTTAGGCAGTCCTTGTACCTTTTCTTTGGTGCACCTCTGTCACGGTGGCCAGTGGAGAGCTCGCCATATAATACGATCTTGGGAAGGCGATGGTCCTCCATTCTGGAGACGTGACCCATCCAGCGCAGCTGGATCTTCATAAGCGTGGACTCGATGCTGTCGACCTCTGCCATCTCGAGTACTTCGACGTTAGGGGTGTAAGCGCTCCAATGGATGTTGAGGATGGAGCGGAGACAACGCTGGTGGAAGCGTTCTAGGAGCCGTAGGTGGTGCCGGTAGAGGACCCATGATTCGGAGCCGAACAGGAGTGTGGGTATGACAACGGCTCTGTATACGCTTATCTTTGTGAGGTTTTTCAGTTGGTTGTTTTTCCAGACTCTTTTGTGTAGTCTTCCAAAGGCGCTATTTGCCTTGGCGAGTCTGTTGTCTATCTCATTGTCGATCCTTGCATCTGATGAAATGGTGCAGCCGAGATAGGTAAACTGGTTGACCGTTTTGAGTTTTGTGTGCCCGATGGAGATGTGGGGGGGCTGGTAGTCATGGTGGGGAGCTGGCTGATGGAGGACCTCAGTTTTCTTCAGGCTGACTTCCAGGCCAAACATTTTGGCAGTTTCCGCAAAGCAGGACGTCAAGCGCTGAAGAGCTGGCTCTGAATGGGCAACTAAAGCGGCATCATCTGCAAAGAGTAGTTCACGGACAAGTTTCTCTTGTGTCTCGGTGTGAGCTTGCAGGCGCCTCAGATTGAAGAGACTGCCATCCGTGCGGTACCGGATGTAAACAGCGTCTTCATTGTTGGGGTCTTTCATGGCTTGGTTCAGCATCATGCTGAAGAAGATTGAAAAGAGGGTTGGTGCGAGAACACAGCCTTGCTTCACGCCTTTGTTAATGCTCAAACTACAGGGGAATCACGTTGCTCTCCATTGCAGGCAAAATCTTCGCTAGGATTCTACTAAATAGAATAATACCTAGTGTCGCCGAGAATATTCTCCCAGAATCACAGTGCGGCTTTCGCGCAAACAGAGGAACCACTGACATGGTCTTTGCCCTCAGACAGCTCCAAGAAAAGTGCAGAGAACAAAACAAAGGACTCTACATCACCTTTGTTGACCTCACCAAAGCCTTCGACACCGTGAGCAGGAAAGGGCTTTGGCAAATACTAGAGCGCATCGGATGTCCCCCAAAGTTCCTCAACATGATTATCCAACTGCACGAAAACCAACAAGGTCGGGTCAGATACAGCAATGAGCTCTCTGAACCCTTCTCCGAATCTTGTGGTACCACGCTAGTAACTGTCTGCCAATCTGAAAAGTCTCATTCATTACCACTCTTTGCTTCCTGCCTGCCGATCAGTTTTCTAACCAAATCAATACAATACCTCTTTGTTTTGCTCATAACTTGATGAAGGGCTCAAGCCTGAAACATTGGTTATGTATCTTTATGTAAAGTACCTGCTGAGTTTCCCAGCTTTGTGTTTTTACATTAACTCCTTCATTTTGCACATTAACTTCTTGTGTAAGACCTTATCAAAAGTCCCTTGAAAGTCTGAATACAGCATATCAATTGGTTCACCATTGTTCACTCTACTGGCCTCCAATCTGACAAACCACCATTTAGGGCCATCTAATGCCTCCTTCCATCAAGCCAATTTTGCTAAAGAAAAGAAGGCTGAAAAAGAATGGTGATGCTGATAGAGCTGCTATAATGGTAGCACCACAAGGTGTGGACCTTGTGGAGCAGAGACACAGTGCAGCTCCAAAGGGTTCAACCACCAAGTGTTAATGCGAGCAATTCCATGAAGGGGTTAGATGGCCTTTTAGAGGAGCTGATAGTGTTTATAAATTAAAATCTTGCAACCATGGGTCAGTGCCCAAGATGACAGCCCTTCTCCTCAGAAGTGCCCACAAGGGGTTGCAGACTCTGGGGAGCAGCGAACAGGCGCAGGGCACCCAAAATGGGGAGAACATCCCTCATTAAGGAGAAGTAGAGGAGATGACAGGACTACAGGACAGTGACCACAACAGCAGACCAACGAATGGCTCAGCAGCTGAGGGACCCATACAGGCTACAGGCGACTTGCACTCGGTGCACCTGGATGGACTGTGGGCTGTTGGAAATGGAATCATTTGAACCAGATAGAGAATCTAGGATTTGAAAGGGTGCTGAGGACAAGAAGGGCTCCCAAAGAACCTCAGGCACTGAAGGCTTCCTGATCATGTTGGCTCTGGAGGCCGATGGAGTCCGTGCGGCTGCAGAGATTACGGGAAAGCTGGAGGAAAATCCACAGGTATCCAAAGTCTCAGAAAGGACTAACTTTTCCTTCTCCTTCTCTCATACTGTAAGGGATTCCGGGTGACATTAATGGCAACTCTGTCTGCTTTATGGCAGGCAGAAGGCAATTTCATGTAGTATTATATGTTTTGTATGATTACATGACAAAAAAGGAATCTGGATCCTGATTTTGTATAGCTCATCCTGTATTTAGGGTATTAAAGCATCTGGACAAGCCCACCATGCTGGACCTTGTCTGAAGACATTGCCTCAGGACCAGAGATAATTTAATGATTTTATACGTCTGGTCGAGGATAATGAAAGCTGCAAATCTATCTAATTTACCACCGACCTCCATTTTACCTCTCAATTCCCACTCCTCTCACATTCTTTTTCCAGTATGGATCATCTCACAAGTTCTTTTCTCACCTACCTTCCACTTCAGGAACATCACTTGCACCTTCCTCATGTATAAGGTCATTCCTTTCACATGGGGAAGATGACAATGTACTTTCAAGACATCTGGTAGTAACATCCACCAGTTCATTTCTTTGGCCTTTTTTGGGAACAAGAATAGAGCTGAGGTTTGGGGACGAGGACGATAGTTGTGGTTTTATGGAAGGTCAACCTCATGGTGAGTGATCTGTAGCCTGTCTAAGTGAAAGAATATATTTGTCAGCCATTTACTAATTTAGACTGGTGGACTTAGAGCTTAGATGAGGAATAAGGTGAGGAAGCCTTTAGTCAAAGAGATACTGTTGACATTGAGTATTATTAGCATTCCTGAAACTGTTAACATCAACATCCTACAGGTCATTATTAACCAAAAACTTTGCTTGACTAGCCACATAAATACTGTACTTGCAGGAGCAAGCCTGATGCTGGGTAGCCTATTGCACAAGATTCCAAAGCCTTTCCGCCATCCACGATGCAGAAGTCAGCATTGAGACATTATTTGCCTCGATCTATGGAGCCCCAAGAACTCTTAAGAAACTTATCTCCATCCAGGACAAGCAGTCGATTCACCACACTAAACTTGCATTCGCTCTATCACTGATTCAAAGTGACTGTATTTTTTAATGTGGTCCAGCTCTGAAATGACTGCCCCAGCCCTTCATTCAGAAGTAGACTATGGTAAAAATTAAATTTGGCTATGCAGGTTGTAATGCAGTTGGTCACTTTGTGTGTAATGAGATAAAGTTTCTATTGCCCTGCCCTCATAGAAGCAATTGGCAAGTCCACTTTATCAACTTTGGATCTGTAAATAACATTTCTGAGAATCAGTACATTATCTCATGAAGCAAAAAAAATGAGAAGTAGAAAGAATAGATCTTTCAAACATGCTTTGCCATTTGACAAGATCAGGGCTAAGCTTCTAGCTACATTCACTGTTCGCGCAGCAGTTAGCACAATGCTATTACAACACCAGTGACCTGGGTTCGAAGGCAGCGTTGTCTGTAAGAAGTTTGTAAGTTCTCCCTGTGTCCACATGGGTTTCCTTCTGTTGCTCTAGTTTCCTCCCACCTTTCAAAACATACGGAGGTGTAGGTTAATTGGGATATTTGGATGGCACGGGCTCGTTGGGCAGAAGATCCTGTACTGTGCTGTATGTCTAAATTTAAATTTATAAATTTGACTTTCCCACCATCATTATATCAACTGAATCCCCCTGATTCAAAATATTTATCAGTTCTAGCCATATATATACACACTGATTAATCATTCACACCTGGAAGAATTGGGAATTTTAAGGATTAATCTTGTGAATGAAAATCTTTCCTGATTTTAATCCTACATGTTTACCCTCTTATCCAGAGAAATACATTCTAGTTCTAGATACTTTTTCCAAGGGTAAGAAAGTCTCTGCATCCATCCTGTCATACTCCTCTGAGATTCACGTCAAACCTCAAAACACTGGAGAACATACAGATACAGAAGCTTTCCCATAATCTCAGCCACAAAATAATCATGTAAACCTTGCTTGTGCTAATTTCAAGACATACATTTCTCTCAAAAGATAAAGAGACTAGATTTGTGTCATAGTAGTTCAGGCAATATTTTAAAATATTGTACAATTGTAACAAAATTTCAGTACTTTTGAAATCCGATTCTCTTGTCATGAAGACTAATGTATATTTTTGTTTTTCTAATTGTTTACTAAATTTCTGTGGAATAAGGACAACCAAATCTCTTTGAATATCAGTATTTAATCATTTTCCTTAGTTTAACAAATATTCTGTTTTACTGATGCTATCAAAATATATAATTTCACTATGTATTCAATCTGTCACTTTTGTCTATTGACCACCTTTTTCAACTCAATTGTATTTTTCTTTTGTATTAGTTTCCTGCTGGATTTTCCATTATCATAAATTTAGATCCCTTATACTTGTCCCTATATCTAACATTTGGACTGATGACTGGTGAATTTTAAAAATTTAGACATACAGCACAGTAACAGGACCATTCAGCTCACGAGCCCCTGTCACCCAATTGACCCACAACCCCAGAATGATCTATTGAATGGCGGGAGAAAACCGGAGCACCCGGAGAAAATCCATGCAGACACAAAAAGAACATCAACTTCTTAGAGACAGCACCGAATTCGAACCCAGGACACTGGCGCTGTAACAGTGTTGCACTAACAGCTACGCTAAACGTACCACCCATAAATTGTCTAAACTTGTCAGTCAGATTTGTCAAATTTGCCAGGTAGGTGAAAGGGACTGACAGGTTGATGTCTATGGTTAATATATTGCAAGTTAATTGCAGTTATAATTTTGATATTTATAGGAGAGAGATTTGAAATTAACATCTTGCTAAACTAAATAGCACAACTTCTTTATCATCCATGGTTAACAAACCTGAAGCTGGGGACCCATTAGTTATCAAGGATATTAACAGTTAAGACTCAAGTACTGATGTTTGGAACACTGCATTTACTAGTCTGTCAACCTGAAAATTACTGATTTATTCCTACACGTTGTTCAATGTCAATTTAGAAATTTTATTCATGCTAACATGTCACCGAAAAACACATAATCATATCTTTTACGCACACATCAGATGCTTTATGAACATCTAAATGTACTGCATGTTTTAATACCCCTTTAAATACTCTGTCACTTTCACATTAAAGACTCACTAAATTTGATAAATATGGTTTTTATTTTGCTGTTCATATTTTTTTTCAAATGCCAAGTTGCCACATCTTTATTTTTCTGACAACTTGTGTTCAGTCCTTTGACATACCATTAAATTATTTTTTTTTTGTCAATGGAAATTCCCAGGATAGTGCTGTTAGGGATAAACAATGGTAATACTGTTGAATGTCAAAGCAATTGATGAGCCTTCTATTTGGTGCAGATGTTAATTTTTCATATATTATTTCACATACAATTGTAATAACCTGATGCTTCATTGATTTATCCCAAATCTCTGCCTTCAATTGATTAACCAATCCTCTATCCATGCTAATCCATTACTCCCAACTCTGTGCATCCGTACCTTATGCAGAAGAGTTTTGTACAGCAACTTATCAAATGCTTTCTTGAAATCAAGTTATTCACCTGTTCCCCTCCATCCTTTGCACTCATTATTTCCTCAAAAAATTCCAGTAAATTAGTAAAACATGACCTGTCCTTCCTGAAAATATGCTGTCTCTGCCTAATGAAAACATTTCTATCCAGATGTGCCTCTCTATTTTTTCTTTAATGATAGCTTCAAGCATTTTCCCAACTATGGATGGAGTTTATGTGCTTTGAGGTCCCGAGTATATTTAGCAACTCAATTGCAGACTGTATAATAAACCAATGCTATATGATTGAATTTCCAATAAAATATGTTAGTTCTGTTATTATCCTTGTAAACATTTTATTGGACCTTCTGCAAGTTCCTATATACAGGGAATAAAACTGTAGAACTGGCATCTAACCAATGTTTAATACAAGTTTAATTTAACCCTGCTTTTATAGAGTGATGGAGTCATACAACATGGAAACAGGCCATTTGTCCCACCATATCCATGCCAACCAGTGATCATTCATCCATGTAAATCTCATCTTATTGTACTTGGCTCATAAATTTATATGGCCAAGTAATCCAAGTGCTCATCTAGAGCTGTCATTCTCAATTCTCAATGGGGTTCCTACACTTCCCCCCACCCCTCCCTCTGAGGGCCACCACACAGCTGCACAAGTAAAAGTCTTGTATTCTTTTCACGTCACATAACACAATTTATTTTTGCAGTCAGTAGGAGAGAAGTATGGACAAAACCAAAACCTGACTGCTTCACAGAGTTCTAGGGAGGTCATAGTCAAAAAAAATGAGAATGGCTGATCTGGAGACTTCTGCAATTCTATAAGCAATTCTGCTTCCACCACTCTCTCCAACATTGCACTCATCACTTTCTGGATGAAAAATATCCCCCTCAGATACCCTATGAATCTCTTAATTTTACCATTAAGTGATGTCTTTTGTCTCTTTTTAATTTTTTTTTGTTTTTATAATAAACATAATACAATGAAGTAAAAGGAACAAACCCTAAAATACAATATTAAGATAAAACTTCAAACTGTATAAACTTGGTCGTCCCCCCCCCACCTCCACTGCAATGGGTGAAAAAAAATCAAATGTATTATATAAAAAACCCCACCTAAACTACTCTAATAATATAAAAAGGAAAAAAAAAACTAACAAAAAGCAGCTAAGCAGCTTATCCTAAGGGTTACATATATTTTGTAGTTTTTGGTTCCTTCTGTAAATCAAAAAACAAAGGTAAGGTTATATCTCATCGGGAAGAGTAAATACATTTAATCAAATTAGAAACATTTATATCATATGAAAATAAGACATAAAAGGTTGTCATGTACCTTCAAATTTCACTGATGAATCAAATATATGATATCTAATGTTTTTCTATGCTTAGACAGGACATAATATGAGAAAACCATTGGAACACTGTTGAAGGTCTAAAGTCTTTCCATTTGAATAGGATGGCTCTTCTAGCTAATAATGTAAAGAAGGCCACACCCATTGAACAGGCACAGAAAAACTCCCTATGTCTGGGTCAATAACCCTGAAAAGAGTAATTATTGGATTGCGTTTTAGCTCCACCTGGAGTATACTTGAAAAGGTATTTAAAAATTACTTTCCAATAGTTTTCTAAGGATGAACAAGGCCAAAAGATATGTGTCAATGTAGCAATTTTAGATTTGCATCAGTCACCAATAGGGTTAATATTAGATAAAAATATCTTTGGACATGTGAACATGATGCACCACTTTGAATTGGATTAATGAATGTTGGGTACATAGAGAAGATGTTTAAAAATCTTGTCCCATAGATTGTCAGAAAAGGGTCTTACAAGTTCCAGTTCCAAGCTTTTTTGATCTTATCATGAAGTACTGGATTTAATTTTAATAATCTATCACATATAATTCCAAGTAATCCTTTCTGAGAGGGATTCAATTGAAAAAATATTGTCGACTTTAAATCTGGTGTATATTCAAATAGAAAATCCAGTAATATGGTATTTAAGAAATTTCTAATCTGTAAATAGTAAGTCATATTTACTTAAAAGCTGTTCAGAAGACATTAAACAACCTTCTTTAAATACAATTGTTCAAGAAACAATACCTTTGATTTTCCATATAGAGAAAGATTGATCAACATTAAACAACCTTCTTTAAATACAATTGTTCAAGAAACAATACCTTTGATTTTCCATATAGAGAAAGATTGATCAATTATTGATGGTTGAAAAAAGTAAAATTATGAGAGATAGCATAAGATAAGAAAACGTTTTTCAATTAAAACATTTTCTAAATTGGAACCAGATTTGTAATATATGTTTGAGAATTGGAAAAGATATATTCCTATTTACCGAGTGGCACAAATGAGATTTCTTACTTCTTTTTTTGAAATAGAAGAAATGCCGGCGTGCGGTAAAATAGAACTGAATAAAATAAGGAGATAGAAAAGTAGAAGAATTTATATATAAATGGGATGCAAAAATGATGGTTGCTGATGACAAAACACCATTGTTGAAGCATTTGATTAATATTTGAATAAAATAAATTATGAAAATGGTGTAAGAGGACATATATCGCCTAAAATGCCTTTGATTAATTTTCAAAAGATTATTAATTTTTGGATACTTGGTTTCATAAGAGGATAATAAATGTTAAAGATTGTTATGAAAAGGATCAATTATCATTATTTGAGCAATTGAAAAATAAATATGGACTAACTCTAAATACTCTTTTTTTGTTATTTTCAATTAAGAGCATATTTGAGGGTTAAGTTAGGACCAAACATGTTGTTACCTTGTTGTACTGAAACATAGAAACATAGAAAAAAGGTGTAGGAGTAGGTCATTTGGCCCTTCAAGCCTACATCACCCTTCATTATGATCATGGCTGATCAGTACCTGGTTCCTGCCTTCTCCCTAATCCCCTTGGCCACAATGGCCAAATCTAACCTACACTTAAATATTGACAGGGAACCAGCCTCAACTTCTTCCTGTGGCAAAGAATTCCACACATTTACCACTCTCCGAGAGAAGAAAATTTTCCTCATCTCAGTCCTAAAAAAATTCCCCCTTATCCCCTGGTTCTGTTTTTTCCCAGCATTGGAAACAACCTTCCTGTGTCTAGTCTGTCTAAACCCTTAAGAATTTTATAAATTTCTATGATCCCCCTCAATCTTCTAAATCCCAGAGAATACAAGCCTAGTCTATCCAACCGTTCTTCATAAGCGAATCCCTCCATCCTCAGTATCAGCCTAGTGCACCTTCTTTGCACCCCTTCCAAAGCAAGGATACCCTTCCTCAGATAAGGTGCCCATAACTGCACGCAGTACTCCAGGTGTGGTCTCACCAAGGCCCTGTACAGCTGCAGCAAGATCTTCCTATTCCTGCACTCAAATCCTCTCGCTATGAACGCCAGCATACCATTTGCCCTCCTCATCGCCTGCTGCACCTGCACACCCACTTTCAACAACTGATGCACAGCAACACCCAAGTCTCGCTGCATCTCCCCTTTTCCTAAACAGATACCATTTAAATATTAATCCTCTTTTCTGTTCTTACCTCCAAAGTGGATAATCTCGCATTTATCCAAATTATATTGCATCTACCATGTCTTGGCCCTCTCACCTAACTTGTCAAAATCACCCTGCACTCTCCTAGCATCCTCAACACAGCTAACCCTGCCACTCAACTTCGTATTGTCTGCAAATTTTGAGATACTGCTATCTATTCCCACATCTAAGTCATTGATATATATCATAAACAACTGCGGCACCAGCACTGAGCTGGTATCCCACTGGTCACTGGCTGCCATTCTGAAAAGAACCCATTTATTCCTACTCTTTGCTTCCTGTCCTTCAACCAATTCTCTATCCACCTCAATACCATACCTCCTATACCATGCTCTTTAAGTTTATACGCTAGTCTTCTGTGTGGAACCTTATCAAATGCCTTACTAAAGTCCAGATATACCACATCCATTGGTTCTTTCCTATCCACTCTACTGGTTACATCCTCAAAAAACTCTATTAGATTTCTCAGACATGATTTTGCCTTCACAAAACCATGCTGACTCTGTGCGATGATACCACTACTTTCCAAATATACTGCAATTGCATCTTTAGTAACCAATTCTAGCACCTTCCCTAGTACCAATGTTAGGCTAACTGGTCTGTAGTTTCCCGATTTCTCTCTCCCTCCCTTCTTAAAGAATGGGGTTATGTTGGCCGCCCTCCAATCCTCAGGAACTAATCCAGTATCCAAAGAGGTTTGAAACATTATCACCAAACGCATCCACTATTTCCTGGGCTACTTCCTTCAGCATTCTCAGATGCAGACTATCTGGCCCCAGGGATTTATCCGCCTTTAATCCCTGCAATTTAACTAATACAACTTCTCAACTTACAATTATTTCCTTTAGTCCCTTCGTCACAATAGATCCTCGATCCTCAATAATTTCCTGTAGATTAGTTATGTCTTCCTTGGTGAAGATAGAACTAAAACAGTCATTCAAACAGTCTACCATACCCTTGTTCCCCATGATCAACTCACCCGTTTCTGTCTGCAACAGACCCACATTTGACTGAACTAATCTCTTTCTCTTAATGTATCTATAAAATCTTTTACAGTCATTTTTTATGTTTCTTGCCACCTTCCTCTCATAATCCCTTTTACCTTTTACCTTTCCTAATTAATCCCTTTGTCCTCCTCTGCAGAACTCTGAGTTTCTCCCACTCATCAGGGATATTGTTCTTTTTGGCTAACTTGTAAGCTCCTTCTTTGGATTTGACACTCTCTCTCTTGTTAGCCACAGATGCACTACCCTCCTCAATTTATTCCTCATACAAACTGGGATGTACATTTTCTTCACTTGCTCCAAGCTATCCTTAAACAATTGCCATTGCCTTTCTACCGTTAGTCCTTTAAGTACCATTTACCAATCTATTTTAGCCAATTCACATCTCACCATCAAAGTTACCCCTCTTCAAGTTCAAAACCTTTGTATCTGTATCAACTCTGTCACATTACATCCTAATGAAGAATTCCACCATATTGTGGTCACTCTTGCCCAAGGGGTTCCTCACAACAAGACTGCTAATTAACACTTCTCCATTACTCAATACCCAGTCTAGAATGGCTCATTCCCTCGTCAGTTCCTCAACATGCTGATTTAGAAAACAATCCCGCATACATTCAACCTTACCCTTACCAATTTGGTTCACCCAATCTACATGTAGATTAAAGTCAACTGCCGTCCCTTTGTTGCATGCATTGCCAATTTCCTTCATGACTCCTTCACTAACCTCACTGCTACTGTTTGGCAGCCTGTACACTACTTCCACTAGTGTCTTCTGCCCCTTCATGTTTCGCAGCTCTACCCATATGGATTCCACATCCTCTACACTGATATCCTTCCTTTCTATGACATTCACCTCTTCCCTAACTAACAAGGCTACTCCACCTCCTTTTCCATTCTGTCTATCCCTCCTGAATGTCGAGCTCCCAGACACGTTCCCCCTGAAGCCTCGTCTCTGTGATCCCAACTATATCATAGTTATTAATAGCTATCTCCACATTCAATTCGTCCACTTTATTACAAATGCTCCTTGCATTAAGACACGAAGCCTCCAGCTTTTCTTTAACCACACTCATCTCTTTTACCATTATGTAAATAAATAGCTCTTTTTGATTTCACCCCCCCCCACCCCCCACCCCCCCACTTTTACTTGCCTGCCACTAATGCTTTTCACCTTGTTTCCTTTTGCTTCTATTCTCATTTTACACCCTTCTGACTCTCTGGACTTGGTCCCATTCCCCTGCCACATTAGTTTAAACCTTCCCCAACAGTGCTAGCAAACAAACCCCCAAGAACATTGGTCTCGGCCCTGCTCAGATGCAGACCGTCCTGTTTGTACCAATCCCATCTGCCCCAGAACATGTTCCAATGTTCCAAGAATCTGAAACCTTCGCTCCTACACTACCTTTCAAGCCACAAATTCATTCTAGCTAACTTGTTGTTCCTACTCTGACTAGCTCGTGGCACGGGTAACAATCCAGAGATTGTTAACTTTGAGGTCCTACTCTTCGATTTACTTCCTAAATCCCTAAATTTATCTTGTAGGTCCTCATTCCTTTTTTTTCCTATGTCGTTGGTACTGATATGGACCACGACAGCTGGCTGTTCTCCCTCCCCTTCCAGAAAGTCCTGCAGCCGCTCTGAGACATCCTTGACCCTTGCACCAGGGAGGCAACACATCATCCGGGAGTCTTGTTTGCAGCCACAGAATCTCCTATCTATTCCCCTTACAATGGAATACACTATGACTATTGCCCTACCACTTCTCGTTAGAGGAGGTACTGTTAAGAAATTTATATCTATGATATATTTTTTACTACATGCAGGACACCTAAGCGTGGATTTCATAAATCCAGACAGAACAAGATTTGAACATTGTAAATGATGAAAAAGATGGGCAGATCTATGTAAAGACTGTATGATTAATACTATAAACTTAAGGTATAGATTAGTTCAGTATAATTTTCTACATCAATTATATGTTGCACAACAGAAATTGAATAAATTGAAATCAGATTTATCAGATCAATGTTTTAGATGTGGTGAAGATGTAGGGACATTTTTGCATTCAACTTGGTCTTGTCCTAAGATAAGATCTTTAGGGTGGATTTAGGGAATTTTTTTGGAATAAGTTACAAGTGTTGTATTTATGCAAAGTCCAGATTTATTTATATTTATTGAAGGAACAGGGCCTAAATTAAATTTGTCAATATTTCAATTGGAATTTTTTAAAGTTGCATTAGTGGTGGCAAGGAAATGTATGGCAGTTACTTGGAAATCAGATGTATATCTGCACATGGCAAGATGGAATGCAGTGATTCAAAGCTGTATCCCTTTGGAAAAAAATACATATAGTTTGAGAAATAAATATTCTATGTTTCTGCAAATTTGGTGCAGAAAATTAGGCTTAAATTTATAAAATTGTCATTCCTATGCCTCTGGACCTGTGAGAATCTCCTCTGAATTGTATTGAAGATCTTTAACTTGTGTGTTAGATGACATCCCTCTGCACAATCCAGAAAGTCTTTTTCTTTCTTTTTTTTCTTCTTTTAATCTATATAACTATATTGTAGCAGGGGCATAGCGCGGTATTGAGAACCGCCACCGTCAGTTCACAGACTTATCTAACACATTGCGGGCTAGCAGTGCTGGGTGCCAAAGTACAGCGAGTGGATCAGATGAAGCCCCTGCCTAAAGGTGCCGGGCACTAATGGCTCATAGCTTTAACCGACCAACAGCTGTTCATTAACGAGCTCATTAAAAGGTCTATGTCTGCAATAAATCAGTCTTGAGTTGACTACCTTTGAGTGTGTTTGCCTTTATTTAGTAGCATTTACTGTAATAGCTGCTACAAATTAGTGACCCCGAAGTTAAGATTCAACGAATTTGAATCATTATGGAACAGGAGGAAAGTTCAACAGCAGCAACAACTGCCGCCGCCATGACAGTTAATGGAGTTCGGCTTCATTTGCCTCCTTTCTGGACACATCAGCCTCAAAACCCAGATTTGTCTTCAGGGTATAACGGCAGAAGACACAAAATTTTGGCATGTTGTGAGTACATTGGATACAGCCACTGCATCCCGAGTAAGCAAATTTATTGCTCATCCTCCGGGAGAAGACCATTTCACCAGGTTCCACCAGTTTCTTCTTGACACATGAGCATGGCATGTATCTTTTGAACATGGAAGGCCTAGGTGACAAGAATCCATCAGACCTGATGAATGAGATGCTGGCTTTGTCAGATGGTCATTCCCATTGTCTGCTTTTTGAAACCTTATTTATGTCAAAACTTCCAGCTCACGTTGCCATACCCATTGGTAACATGGATTTCTTCCATCCCCATGACGTGGCTCGAGAGGCTGACAGGCTCTATCATACACCTACACAAGTGTCTGCCTGAATACATCCAGGTTTTGCAGCTGAAGCATCTCCTGTATCCTACCAGCCTCCTGTATCTGGAGTCCAATCCAAGAAAGAGGAACATGCTATTGTACATTGAGAGTGGTGTTTTTACCATTGCTGCTGGAGAAAAAATGCCCATAAGTGCATCCAGCCATGTATCTACTACAAAAAGAAGTTGGGAAATGAGAGAGCCAGCTGCCAATAGTGGCCTCGGCAGCTGGGATACATACAGGCCTATTGTAACTTCAGGACGATGTGGGTAAGCGCAAATTTCTTGTAGACACAGGTGCTGAAATTAGTTTGTTCCCGCCTGTATGTGTGGAATTTGGTATCTGTCAGGTATAGTGACATCATTAAACCAATGGTAGTCACTGCCGGGTCTCCATCTACCTGTCTTCTTGGGTACCATATGCAAAGGTGAGGCCCAAGGGCTCTTTGAGCGTCAGATGATACCCAATTCTTCCATTGCTTTAAATTCTGCCTTTGCTTGCCGCAATTTATCAGCCACCAGATGAAGAGCCCTGGCATGGACTTTCTATTTTGAAAGGATGCATAAAAAACTCCACTTAACCCTGCAAGCAGCAAATGGAACTGCCATTCCAAGTTTCGGCACTAGACAAGCCACAATCGGAATAGGTGGAACCACGTTCTATTGGAATTGTGTCCTCACTTCTGTCGCTCAACCCATTTTGGGTGTGGCTTTTTTACATTCCCACGAATTATTGGTAGATGTAAAATGCAGAAAATTAATTCACGCCACCACTTTCAGACATATCTACTGGCGTGCATCAAGGGGAGAGTTTCACAGCTCAGAGTACATACGATACGCATATACTGCTCTACTTAACGAATTTCCCCATATTCTCACCCCTAACTTCAGCACCTCAAGAAGAGCCCATGGTGTGTCTCATTAATAGACACATCAGGCCCACCGGTTCATGCCAGGGCTCGTCGTCTGGTGGCTGATAAATTGCAGCAAGCAAAGGGTATCATCTGACGCTCAAAGAGCCCTTGGGCCTCACCTTTGCATATGGTACCCAAGAAGACAGGTGGATGGAGACCCGGCGGCGACTACCATTTGCTTAATGGTGTCACTACACCTGACAGATACCCAATTCCACACATACAGGATTTCACCGCCCATCATTGCCGCATATTTTCAAAGATTGATTTGGTTAAGGGATATCATCAGATACCGATTCATGAGAATGATATTCCCAAGACAACAATTATTACGCCGTTTGGTAATTTTGAATTCCTCAGAATGCCATTTGGCTTAAAGAATGCCACGCAAACTTTTCAGTAGCTTATGGACACTCTAGGCAGAGATTTAGACTTTGCATATATTTACTTGGACAACATCCTTGTAGAAAATCAAAATGAGCAAGATCACCGCCTGCATTTGCACCGCCTTTTCCAACGGCTCCAAGACTTTAACCTTGACAAGTGCCAATTTGGCAAGTCAACCATAGAATTCTTAGGGCATAAAATTACAGCAGACGGCATATTTCCGTTATCAGGCAAGATTGACGACAATCGTAAATTCTCCAGACCTGTTACCGTCAAAGGGCTACAGAAGTTTTTGGAAATTATAAATTTTTATCATAGTTTTATTCCCAGGATTGCTGACATCCTGCGACCCCTGTTTGACATCATCTCTGCTCCAAACAAAAACATTACCTGGACTGCAGAGGCATAAGGCCACATTTATGTCCACCAAAGAGCATTAGCCAAAGCAGCAATGCTTGTGCATCCAAATCCTGAAGCTGCTTTGACACTTAGCACAGATGCCTCAGGAACAGCTGTGGGTGCAGTTCTGGAACAATATGTCAATGGCCATTATCAGCCCCTTGCCTTCTTTAGTTGTCATCTAAGACCAGTGGAAATGAAGTGCAATGTCTTTGATCGAGAACTATTAGCACTTTATCTGGCTATAAGGCACTTTTATTATATCTTGGAAAGTCGATATTTCACCATATCCTACGTTTCGAAGTTTACTATGGACATACGTCATATTTCGGGAAGGGACAATCTGGTTATAGTTGTGCTCTCTGGCTCAATAGTGTGCCATATTCAAGGTGGAATCAACATTGCTGAACTAGCTGCGGCACAATCTGCAGAACCGGATATACAGGCATACGGTACAGCTATTACTGGACTTGACATTCTACAGGTGGCACCACAACAAGGTCGTCCAGAACTCCTTTGTGATGTATCATTGGGCTATCCATGACCATAGGTCCCATTATCTTGGAGACGGTGTCTTTTTGATGACATTCACAATCTATCACACCCATCCATCAGGACTTCAGTCAAAATAATGTCAAACAACTACATGTGGCATTGTCTGAAAAAAGACATTGCGCAATGGGTACGAACATGTATATCCAGCCAATCTGCGAAAATTCAACACCACACCTAGGCATCCCTGCAGCCTTTCCTGACAATATGCAGAAGATTTGAGCATGTGCACATGGATGTGGTTGGACCATGACCAGTATCACAGGACATGAGGTATATTCTCACAGTAGTAGACTGCTTCACACGCTAGTCAGAGGCCATTCCATTACCAGTCAGTGATACTGAGGCATGTGCTAGAGCGTTCATCTTAAATTGGATTGCTAGATTTGGAGAGCCTATACACATAACTTTGGACCATGGACCACAGTTTACTTCTGCGTTATGGGGTTCCTTGGCTCGTTTTTGTGGTACACAGTTGCACCACACTACTGCGTACCATCTGAAGTCCAACAGTCTGGTGGAACGTTGCCATGGACAACTTAAATCTTCACTGAAGGCCTGACTCACCGGCCCCAACTGGGTCGATGAACTACCTTGGTTTCTACTAGGAGTATGAACATCTCCAAAAGATCTGTCTACAGAATTGATGCATAGTACGGCCCTTATGGTTCCAGGAGATATTCACTTCACAAGCAATTTAAACATGAACATCCTGCAACAACTCTGCAAGGGTATTGCTAACAGCAAACCATCGTCTACCAACTGGCATGGCAAACCTAGACAACAAGTGCCCCAATCACTATTAAACACTGAATTTGTATTCATAGAAGACAGGTTCCAGGGGCACCATTACTAAAACCATATGAAGGACCATTTCGTGTGATTAAGAGAGATGGAGTGATATGTACATTAGACATCGGAGGGCATCCGCAGCTATTCAGTGTGGACAGACTTAAATCTGCCCATACGGACCCTACTTCACCAGTTCAATGCCCTCAACCCAGACAAAGTGGACGTCCGCCTAAGTCAAGCGTATCTGGCATCTTAAGTTACGGTGACGATTCTGGGGGGAGGGGGGCACCGTCAGTTCACAGACTTATCTGATACATCGTGGGCTAGCAGGGCTGGGCGCCAAAGTACAGCGAGTGGATCAGATGAAGCCCCTGCCTAAAGGCACGGGGCACTAATGGATCATAGCTTTAACATGCTGGTCCTGTGGACCAGCAGCTATTCACTAATGAGCTCATTAACAGGCAGGGAATAAAAGGTCTGTGTATGTCTGCAATAAACCAGTCTTGAGTTGACTACCTTGAGTGTGTTTGCCTTTATTTAGTAGCATCTACCGTAGTAGCTGCTACAATATTATATTTTTCATATTGGTTACTTTGAGGGAGGGTGTTCTGGGGATATATGTAATTTTTAATTTGTTTCCTTTTGAAACATGTATTATTAAAGTAATTCTTGAATACTGCATGTATGGAAAAAAATTAAATAAAATCTATAAAAAGATATATTTCTTTTGCTCTTGGAAAAACTAAATGGAATAGAGGCACCCCCAATAAAGAGGCCATTAAATAATGGTGTATATATCTCAATTCTAAATCTGTCCATAATGGACGATCCAATTTATCAGAATAAAATATTCAAAAAGTTAGATAATGAATATTAGCAGCCCAATAATAAAATCTAAAATTAGGTAAAGCCATACCTGCATCTTTTTTCAATTTTTGTAAATGAAATTTACTAATTCTAGGGTTTTTGTTCTTCCAAATAATGGAAGAAACTTTTGAGTCAATATTATTTTTTAAAGATTTCAGATGAAAACTGGAATCGCTTGAAATAAATATAAAAACTTAGGTAATATTATCATTTTAACTGCATTAATATGACATTAAAGATAATGATAAATAGAGGAGAAAAACTGAGTTTATGTAAATCTTCAAATCTTTTAGTAACTTTAACCCCTAAGTATGTGAAATTATCTCTAAAAAATCTTTAATGAAACTTGAGTGTAGGTAGGGACCTGCATATTAATCAGAAAAAGTTCACTTTTGTATATACATTTATATCCAGAGGAAGAGCTGAATGGAGAAAATACAGACAACATAACTGGGATAGATCTTTCAGGATCTGAAATAGAAACTAAAAAATCATCTGCATACAAAGCGACCTTTTGAGTTGCTCTGTCTCTGACAATCCCTTGAACCTCATTAGAGTATTGCCAGAGGTTCTAAAGCTAGATCAAATAGCAATAGGTAACCCAAGTGCTCATCTAGAGCAACCATTCTCAATGGGCACCCTACACTTCTCCCCAGCCCTCCAGGAGCCACATCACCGCTGCACAAGTAAAAGTCTTGTTTTCTTTTCATGTCACATAACATAAATATTCTTATGTCTTTTTATGCAGTCGGTAGGAGAGATGTATGGACAAAACCAAAACTTGACTGCTTCATAAACTCACACACAGCGAAAAAAAGGCTGAGAATGGCTGATCTGGAGACCTGAAATTCTGTAAGCATTTCTGCTTCAACCACTCTCTTCAGCATGGCACTCACCACTTTTTGGATGAAAAGTATCCCCCTCAGATACCCTGTAAATCTCTTAGTTTTACCATGAATTTATGTCTGTTGTCTTTATCTATCTCTGACTTGGTTAAAGGTTCTTCCAGTCAACGCTAATTACACTCCTCAAAATTTTATATTCCTCAATCATGTCCCCTGTTAATCTCGTCTGCCCCAGGAGAAATATCCCAGCATCTCCATCTCTCTTTGTAGCTGAAATTCTCCTGGCATCATTCTGGCGAATCTCCTCTGCAATACCCACCCACCCCAAGCACTACCACCTTTTTTTACAGTGCAGTGACCAGAAATGCATGCAGTACTCTAGCTGAGGACTGACCAATGTAAAGTTGGAGGTAATCTCCCAACTCCTGTATTTAATGCTCTGACAAATAAAATGAACCTTAGTGCTTTTTATGTAAGTAAAATATGTTCAAAGTATTTTGAAGATTCCTGCATTTTATTGAGTTTTTAATAGTAAAATCTCAATATAAAAAAAGTGTACTATAAATGTCAACCTACAGTCAGCATGCTACTTTGGAGTAGATGGTTCAACTTTTCAAAAAATCAAAACCATTTTGTTTACATTCCCCTGAGATAAAACTTTTAAAATTATTCTTTAAAGATCTGCAGCAGAAACATTCCAGATGTCTCCAGATTTGATTTCTTTTTAATCCAGTTTCAAATTAATATTAAGTTTACCAAGAGAAAATGCCAAAAGGAAAAGGAACAATTTTGTCTGATTATGCACCACTTACATTGTCACATACTGTAATATCAAATGTTATTTTTTTCCTCCACTTTATCAGTGGGGTTTTGTAAGAATGGAAATGTGAAGAAATATCCAAACTCACAAATAACTGTGCTAGCTGAAATATAAGGTTTTATGAAGACATTTCAAATGAAGGTAAGGATTTTGTAATCAATACACTGGGGCAACAATAGACTAATTAGAAGTCAGCAATGATTAAGAAAATGCTCTGATGAAAATCAATTGCATTAAAATGTCAATTCTGTTTTTAATTTCTCTACACATGCTACATGACCTGTTCAGTACTTCCTGCATTCTCTGGTTTAATCCTTCATAGTATTTGCTCCATTGAAACAAGTTAGAAAGCTATCTCCTTACTTTCTGGACATCTAGAAACAATACTGGTATGTTGGTGAACTTATGCAATAAATTAAGTGACTTCATAATTGACTTGTGTGGGAAATATTTATTTTCAATACTTACTGTAGATGGTCATAATCAAGTGAAACACTGATGTGACCACTCCCAGAAAAATGTCCAAGCAAAAGCCACTGCAGATACATCATTTATTCTGGAGTTAGACTGCAATTCTTAGTACATGTTACACACTGGTAACTTTTTTGGAGTCTCCATGATTCATAGATATTATGATGTTTTAAATGCAAGCAGTGTACACATTAGAAGATATTTTAAATGATTGTCCCTTCAAAAGGGAAAGATTTTTTTCTAATAGACGTACCAAAACAAAATTTCATTCTTTCACATAAAATGGCTAAAAAATAGACACCAAAATTAGTACATTTTCAGGGCTCCAAGGTGATTGTTGAAATAAACCAATTAAAAGAATTGCTGGGTGTTGAGGAATATATAAATTAGAAGTTGTGCAGATGGTATCAGCAAATCCAAAAGAAATATAGAGATGAATTGAGAGAACAAACCTATGGCAGATGGTGTTCAATGTGAAGAAATAGAATGTCATCACTTTGGACCAGTTACAGAAGAGGTGAAAAGGGTCTGACATATACAAGTACAAAAATTGTAAATGTTGTAGTTACATTTTTTAAAATCAAAATAGCTAATGCCTCATTTGCCAGAAGATCAAGTTAAAACGCTGCTAAATTTTTTAGATTTGCACCCAAGGCCCTGTACAAGGGCCTGAATCCAATGATATGCTTGAATTCTATAATGATAGTTTAAATTTAAAAGAAATTTAAATTGAAACCTGGATTGAAAAGCTGGCACTGTTAATGGTAAATTTGAAATAATAGAATATCATAAAAAACTATCTGGTGCTTTCCTAATACTAGGAAAATAAATCTACTTTCCTGGTTGGAGCTATTTGTAGTTCTAGACACATAAAATGATTGGCTCTTAACTATCCCCTGAATTGGTTTAAGAAACTATTTAATTAAAGGGTTAAATAGGAATGGACAATAAATGCCAGTCCTGCCAGAGACATTCACATTATATGAATAAACAAATAAAAATGAAAACAATTTATTGCTATCAATTTCTTTATGAACTGACAAGAGTGTACCCATGCAGGCCTTCAGGGCTTCCTCATTTTTATGTAAATATTTTGTTTATGAGTTGATTTGCTTTCTACAGATTTCAACTTGAAAATGTTTATAATAAATTTTTACTTTTTCAATATATTTTCCATTTCTTCAAACAGTTGTTAAAACATGAAGGAATCTTGCATGCTATTTGAATTAAATATTTTTAATGCATATAAAATTGCAGTTACATAGTAATGCAGATTCACTAACATATTTCATCTATCAATCCTCAATTCTTTAGTTAAGTTTCTGTTTCAAGCCATTCCTAAGATAATTTTAAGATCATAATCAATTATAATGAGACAAATAACTGAAAAATAAAAATTGCTGAAGCATCAATAGAAAGGATATATTATTCTTAGGTGAAACAAAAAATATAATAAAACTAATCAAGTACCTTTTCAAAAAATACTAACAGCAAGGCTTTGAACAACTATTTTGTGTTGGTCTTCATGGTGGAGGATATGCCTAACATGCCAAAGAGAGATGTTATAGATGTGATGGGAGTGAGGACCTCAATATAATGTACTGTATATCTAAAGAGCTAATGTTGGAGGGACTAAAAGTTGCTAAGTCCTCTACTCCTGATGGAATGCATCTCAGGGTACTGAAAGAAATGGCGGAATTTATAGTGGAGCTATTTGTGACCATTTACTAAAATTCTTTGGACTTCGGAAAGATGGCAAATATCACCCATCATTTAAAAATTAATGCTGGATTTAGGAAGGTAACTATAGGGCAGTTAGCTCAATGTTTGTTGTTGGAAAAGCTATAATTTAGGAAGAAATAATGAGACACCTGGATAGAAATTGTTCTGTCAGATAAACATTGCTTGGATTCGGGAAGGGCAGGTCTTGTTTGATAAATTTACTGGAGTTATTTCAGGATATAATGAGAGTAACGAATAGAGGGAAAAGTTGGATGGTATGTACTTGGAATTTCAGAAGGCATTTGATAAAATGTTGCCTAAAAGATATACATAAGGATGCAAGTAGTTAGGGATAAAGTATTAGCCATAGAGGATTTGTTAACCTATAGAAGGCAGAGAGCTGGGATTAGTGTATATTTTTCTGGTTGGCAATCAATGGAGTGAAGCAAGGGCCAGTGCTGGGGCTGTAACTGTTTATGATATACATTAATGATTTGAAAGAGGGGATTGTGTTGTACATTACAACAGGACATAGATAGGATGAAGAGTTGGGCAGAGAGATGACAAATGGATTTCAATATGGATAAGGATAAAATTATATACTTTGGAAGGTCAAATTTGACATTTGAAAAAATGTCAATGACAAGATTCTTAATAACCTATGAAAACCATCAACACTATCCACAGCACCTCCAACCTTCGTGTCATCTCCAAACTTACTGACCCTCCCTTCCACTTCTTCATCTAAGTAGTTCATAAAAATCATAAATAGCAGAATTACAAGAACAGATCCCTGCAGAACTCCACTCTTCACTAATCTCCAAGAATGTGATTTTTCTATTCCCATCTCTGGCTTCTGCAGGCAAGCATATTCTGAATCCACATAGGCATGTTTCCATGGATCCCACACCTCATAACTTTCTGAATAAGCCTTCCATAGGAGATTTTGCAAATACCTTTCTTAAATTCATATGCACCACATCCACTGTCTTAATTTCATCAATTTCTTTTAACACCTCCTTGAAAAACTCAAATAGGCTCATGAGGCATGACCTACTCCTCTCAAAGGCACACTTTGAGAAGACTATGCTTCTCCAAGTGTTTGTAAATCCTATCCCTAAGAATCTTCTCCAATAGTTTGTCAATCACTGATGTAAGACTGGCTGGTTTATAATTCCCAGGATTCTCCCTATTACCTTTCTTAAACAAGGTGACTACATTTGCCATTCTTCAATCTTCCAGCACTTCTCTTATGACTAAGGAAGACACAAAGGTCATTGCCAATGTCCCAACAATCTATTCCTCTGCTTCCTGTAATAAGTCCCATGGACTTATCTGAACAAATGTTTTTAAGAAAATCCAGCTCTTCTTCTTTCTCAATCTCGATATGCTCCATTGGAAGCCTGTTCTATACTGATCTCATATTCACCAAAATCCGTCTCCTTGGTAGAATTTATTTATGATCTTCCCTTCCTCCTCTGCCTTCAAGCATACATTTCCTCTTTTATCCAGGATATAGACAGGATGCAGATTTTGGTGGAGAGATGGCAGATGGAGTTCTATCTGGATAAGTGTGCAGGGATGTACTTTGGAAGGTCAAACTTGAAGGCAGAGTATGTGGTGAATGGTACAATTCTTAACAGTGTAGAGGAACAAAGGGATCTTGAGGTTCAAGTACCTAGACCCCTCAAGGTTGCTGCACTGGCCATTAAGAATGCATATGTTATGCTGTCCTTCATTAGTAGAGGGATTGAGTCAAGAACTGTGAGGTAATGTTGTAGCTCTATAAAATTCTGGTTAGACCACACTTGGAGCATTGCATGCTGTCTGGTCACCTCATTACAGTAAGAATATAGAAGCTTTACCAGAATGTAGCCCAGAATGGAAAACATGTCTTAGAAGCTAGGTTTTTCTCTTTGGAGCAACAAAGGATGAGAGGAAACTTAATGAAAGTATATAAGATTATGAGAGGCACAGACAACCAGTACCTCTTTATCAAGCTGACAATAGCAAATACCAGAGAAAATCTGTTGAAGTTGAGTCAAGGAATGTTTAAGGGAGATGACAGAGATTTATTTTTTATACAGAATGTGGTTGGTGCTTGGAATGTGGTGGTGCAGGCTGGTACACTATGGATATTTAAAAGACTTTAGATAGGCACATGGATGTAAGTAAAATAGAGGGTTATGGGTGTGTGGAAAGGTTAGATTGTTGTGAAATACATTTATGTAGGTCAGCACAACACTGTGCGCCAAAGTACCTCTTCTGTGCCGTAACGTTCTGTGTTCCAAGTTTGATATTCAATGCCTCAGCCAATGAAACCAAGCATTCCATACACCTTTTATATGCCCCTATCTTACTTGTGTTACTACTTTCAGGGACCAATGAACTTGTAATCAAAGGTCCATAAGTATATCAGTGCTCCTAATGACCCTGCCTTTTCTGTCGATTTTTGCATTTTACTTTCCAAAATCCAACATCTCTTACCTTTCTAAATTAAAATCCATCTACCATTTCACCACCCACGCTTTCAATGATCTATCCTTTGCTATATTTTTTGATGGTCTTTCTTGCCATCTACAATGCTACAAGCTTCGTGTCATCTGCAAACATTCCTATCAAACTCCCTGTACTTTCATCTGAATGATTAAACAATAGAGGTCCCAACACTGGTTGTTATGAAACACCACTGGTTACAGACCTCCTATTAGATTGCAAAGGGTTTAATCTTCTGGATCAGCCGACCATGAGGGAGCTTCATGTTCAAATTCAATATCATCTGAATGTACATTCTATACAGAACCAGACAATACAGTGTTTCTCTGTACACACCTACACTCATAATATACAGCACATAAAAATCACATATCTACATAAAGATATCGTATAAAATAAATATATAACTATTTTGGAATCATTTAATTGTTTCATTCACAGAGACCATCGATTACAGGATGTCATTCATCAATCTCACATCCTGGGGGACGACACTATTTTCCAGCTTGACGGGCTTGATCCTGATGCTCCTGTACATCCTTTCTGATGGTAGTAGGTCAAGGATGCTGTCAGATGGATCCTCAATAATTCTTGGAGCCCTGTTTAAGCATTGCTCCTGGTGAATGTTGTCCATAGAGGACAAGGAGAACCCAGTGAGCTTGTCAAATGCTCAGGCTCTCCCCTGCAGAAAACCATGCTAACTATCCCTAATAAGTCCATACCTTTCCAAATGCAAGTAAATCATGTCCCTAAGAATTTGCTCAAATAATTTGGGCAGAACAAATAGTGTAGTGATTAGTAGGATGCTATTACTGCGCCAGAGACCCAGGTTCAAATCTGGCACTGTCTGTATGGAGTTTGTACATTATCCCCATGTTTGCATGGATCTTACCCAGATGTTCTGGTTAACTTGGGCATAATTATAGGCAACACGGGGTTAAATGGCCAGAATCAGTTTCTACTGTAAATTTAAAAAAAATTAAAATTAAAAATAATCTTGCCTCACTGATGTAAGGCTCACTGGCCTATAATTTTCTGGTTTCTTTCTATTACCTTTCTTAAACAATGAAACAACATTGGCTATTCTCCAGTCTCTGAAAACCACCTGTAGCTATATAGGACACAATGATTTCCATCAATGCTGCAGCAATCACCTTCTATGCCTTGCACAGTATCCTGGGTTATGCATAAATTCACCTCTTTGATCTTCAATGGACCTACCCTTCTCTGGCTATTCCTTTGCTCCTGATGTAAAATGCCCTGGAGTTCTCCTTAATCCTATCTGCCAAGTACATTTCATGGCCCATTTTAACCCTTTTAATTTCAAGTTTTTCTTTCCCATTCCCTTTGTATTCCTTAATGGATGTCCTGTTTCTGCTTTCTATATTTTATACATGGTTCCTTTATTTTATTGAACAATATATCTTGTCATGCAAAGTTTCTGAACCTTAACTTCCCTATTTTTTATCCTTACAGGAACATACTAGCTCTGAACTCAAATCAACTGGCCTTTAAAAGACATCCACATGTTAGATGTGTGTTTACCCTCAAGCGGGCATCCTCCATTTCTGCCTAATTCTGCTATTGTTACCCTTTCCCCAATTCAGCCCCGAGAATTAGTTTTGTCACTAATATTAATTAACTTAAAACTGATGGAATTATGGTCAATGTTCCAAAAATATTTCCCACTAAGATTTCAATCACTTGGCAAGGCTCATTTCCCTGTGTTAGGTCTATATGGCCTCACTCCTCATTGGATTATTCACATAGTGCTTCAAGAAATCTTCATGGACGCACACAATAAATTCTGTCCCATCAAAGATCCTGATGCTAAGGGAATCCGGTCAATACTGGTGAAGTTAAAATCACTCACTAAAATAACCCCATTGTTTTAACACCTTTCCATGATCTGCCTGAATATCTGTTCCTCTAGCTCCAGTTAGCTATTGGCGGGCCTATAGCAAGACTACATGATAGTCATTTTACCTTCCATGTTCCTGAGCTTTATCCATATAGCTTTGCAAGATAAATCCTCTGGAATATCCCCTCTTAGTTCAAGCAGGGACATTCTCCCTGAGCAGTAATGCAACTCCTCACTCCTTTCCACCCCTCATTGTCACATCTAAAACATCAAAATTAAAATTTAAAAATTAAAATTTAAAATTTAAATTCAAAATTATTTTTTTATTAACGATGAGCCCTTCTCAACTAAAGACACAAGGTACATTTGCAACACTTTCAAGCTCTTTTTGGACCACAGTTGGAGTATTGTGGTCAGCTCTGGTCACCTCATTATAGGAAGATTGTGAGAGTTAAACAAGAAAATCTGCAGATCCTGGGGTCAAGTGCAATACATAAATGTGCTGAAGAAACTTAGTAGGTAATTCAAGTTCCATAGGAAGTAAAGGGTAACCAACATTTCAGGCCTGAACCCTTCCTCAGGAATCTTTAGAAAGAGTGTAGAGGAGATTTACCAGGATGTTGTCTGGATTAGAGAACATGTCTGAAGAAAGGATGACAGTACTAGGACCTTTTCTCTTTAGAGCAATGGAGGCTAGGAGGTGACTTAGTAGAGATATAGAAGATTATGAGAGGCATAGATAGGGTGACAGCCAGCACCTTTTCAGAGGATATCCATTTGTTAGTAGCAAAAAGTTTAAGGGAAATGTCAGAGGTAAGCTTTTTTGTTTTACACAAAGAGTGGTGGGTTCAGGAATGCAACGCCAGGGATGGTGGTGGAGGCTGTTACAATAGGGGCATTTATAACAATCTTAAACAGATATATAGATGTAAAAAAAAGTTGGTTATGGGTTACAAGGTTGGGAAGAGTTAGATTGATGGGTGAATAGATTTATATAGGTTCATATCATGAACCAAATAGCCAGTACCATGCTGTACTGTTCAATGTTCTAAGTTTATGTAATGGACATAACATCATATTTTCATGTACTCATCCAGGATCTGAGGTCTGTCTTAACCACAATACTCATTCCATTAAAATAAATACATTTCAAACCATTATACTTGGTGTGTTCATTACCTTGGCCTACCTGTTTTTGCTCATAGACTTACTTGACCTTCTCTTCAATCACTCCACCTGCTGATCTGCTTCTCCAGTTCCCACCCCTTCTGCCACAATAGAATAAACACTCCCAAGTCACACTTGCAAATCTCCCTGCATGGATCTTAAGCAATGCCACTGCAGTCCAGGAAGCAATATTAAAATGGTGGGTTTACTGGTATTCTACAGTTTTAATATAATCGCAAGATAAACACAAGAATGATCTGCTGGAGAAACTTGGTGATTCAAGCAGAATTATCAATTTGAGAAACAGAATTATCAATTTGAGCCAGAACCTTTCATCAAGGACTTGTCCTCTCTCTCTTCTTCCAAACTATTTCTATTCTTCTTCCTTTCCCTTCCCTTGCCCCCTCATCAGATTTCAAAACTGGCAGCATTTGTCCCTACCTTTACCCAACCCAACCTATATGATGTGACTCAT